>NC_090372.1:14969763-15306013 GCF_036365525.1 Heterodontus francisci | reverse complement strand
CATCCAGGAACGGAGGCAGGCAAGTTCCAGCAGGCCTCATTACAACGCTGTTTGCCAACTTCTCAAACTAAAGCCCAGCAGTTAAAATTAGTCAGCAGGAGGCTGCTGCTGAAGGCCTATGGGTGCACTCCCTGGCACAAGCTAAGTGTTGGAGGAGTGACATCCAGTCAGGGAAGATCCTACTGGCCCACAAGGAACATTAAAAAAAAATGTAGCATGTCGGGCCTCTTCTGGACTTGGTGTCTGTTCCTGGTAGCGAAGCCATCACTGCTCCCCCACTCAGTTATCAGGTTACAACAGCAAATCGATTTAATATTGCAGTCACTCACAACAGGGTGGAAAGGAGTGGGTAAGTACTTATATTAAAGGCTTCCAGATTAAGAGGCTACCATGAATTTTACCCACCTAACTAGCTGCTTTAACAAAGGTGTTACTCACGTGTTACATAGAGAGTGAGAAATATTCCTGCCAGGCAGAATCCTTCAAAGAACCATAATGTGCTGAACATAGTCACATTCACAGAAAGAGCTACTGTCACTCCCAAAGACCAAAACGAACATGACTGAGACCATCAGTACCAGCTGTCGGCCAACCCTAAGAATAAAATGGGAATTAGATAATTAGAAGACAGGCATTGAGATGCTGTTACATTTTTTTAAATAATCAAGTAAAACCCAACAGTAAAACCTTAAATTTTGAGACAGGTTCACCAAAACACAGACACTGGATCAATCTATAGTTGGGCTTCCCCAACTATTTGGGCCTTTGTTCACCTGAATGTACAAGCCTCAGATTTTTCATCTATCAAAGTGAACAATCATTTACAAGAGAGAAAATAATGCTACTCAGGTACAAGGAGACCCCCATTTAAATGAGGAATGAACCCCCTAATTCTGCACTTAAATGTGGAATTGCCCAAATATAACCGGCATTCAACTATTTGTAAAACAGAAGTGTTGAACTTACCAATCTGCTAAGTTTCCAGTTACCAAGTAACCAATAATCAATCCAACCAGTAATGAAAACTTGGCAATATGGACTTTCCAGGAAGAACTGCAAACCAGGTTCCACTGGAGGGGGATGAAGAAATAATAACATGCTTAGAACATTGTCAATAGTAGGCACAGTTCCAGTGTCAAAATAATCATGCTGATTGATAGCACATTTTTTCTGAGATTTATGGGAATACAAGTGTGACTTTTCCTCTAAACCCTTCCATTTGCCCACTATTCTTTTGGGCCTCCTTATCTCGAGAGACAAAATACGCGCCTGCAGGTGGTCAGTGGTGGCCCACTATGATGTACCACATAACAAGGGGTAGCATTCTGCTCCAGGGGTAAATGACTTTCCCACCACCTCTCCAAAAAAAAAAAGGTCCTTTTTTTAAAAAGAAAATCTTGATTGTGAAATTAGGCTCTTCCCATCCCGATTGATATAGTCTGAATTTTCTAATAATTCCAAATTCCTGTCCCCTTATTAAAAAGAGTAGTAATCTAGCCAGCTTTACTCTGAATTAACATACACAGTGTCTGTCCAATTCGCTGTTAACAATCAGCATGGCGAGGAGAAAAAAAACATTTCGAGCAATGTCAGCAGAACCAGCAACACAGCACATCTTTAAAAGAATAAATGCAGGAACGTTCATTGTTGTGATACAATGAGAGCACACAATGAACAGCTTGGTGTTTGGTACTTGTTCAAATGCAAATGACTTGACATGCTCATTCATGATTTATCCACTCACGGGATAACAATCATAACCCACTGCTATGCGTGCATCTACTTATCTGCTATGAATACGTACCTACATTTCTAAAGATGTACAACAAAAGGACTGTATTAACACAGAAACGACAGGCAAAATATATCAATCAGCACAATTACTTCAACACTGAATACATCTTAAAAGTCCAGACCTTCTCAGATAACTTTATCAACGTGCAACTTTTCTTTTTGCACTTCACATTATACCGCACTGAATTCTGTACTGATGTCTCACAGTGATACTGAATAGTGCAGGTTACACTGGAGATCCTGTTCCCAACAAAAAGAACAAGATTATTAAAAGGTGTTCTCAGACTGGATGAACTTTGAACAACCTATTTCAAAACTTCTGGCACCACGGCCCTAAGTTCATAAGTTGCTTTTATCTGTATCCTGGGTCTTGGGAGAGAACACCAGGAGAACAAACTGCACCAATCTCCTACATTTATTCAATACACTGCCAACCTTCTGTGGACTAACTCAGCTGTGATGTCTGCAAGTTCTACGCATTTTGGAAAGTTTGTACTTGCAGAGTAATGATGTTGTGACATCATATCACTGCGCCATTACAGAAAAGGAATGACTTGTATTAGAGCATGACCTTGCATCATGATATTGTGTCAGCTTGTTGGCACTGCTGTTGTTGGACCAGCACATTCACCACGACCAGAAAGACCAAAAGAAAAATAATCGGTCTTCCTAATTACTAATTAAAATAAACATCTAGGATTTTTTTCAATTTAGCAGTCAGTTGGGTTGAGGTCTGCAGTAATGGGATTAAGCAACACTTAAGACCAACATAAAAGCAGCTATTACTCTATAGCACAAACGGTTAAAATAAAAGATAATCTTACTTTTAGCAAAAACAAACTCAAAACAGTTGCAGAATGCTTTCAGCAGCATGATGACATTTATGATCCTGTCAACATAACATGTTCCCCACCCAAGATACAAAGTGGAAATGCACCAAACAAAAACAATCCTGTCCAATCGTCTTTTAAGCTTTATAAAGTGGAGGCAGGATCCGGTTTACACGGTGAAGCCTTTTACAATTAAATCATGTTGCCACAATGTTTCACAGTATCAAAACCTGTCTGACAAACTGGTTAGGTGCACAAAGCTGCAAATTGATTTATACAAAATCAAAGTAAAATTGTTATGTACTCGTTGGGGGGGGGGGGGGGGGGGGGGTGGAATACAAAGGCATTAATCTAAATCATTTTTTAAAAAAATCAAATCTGCATGTGACCAGAGAGAACTGTAACAAATATCGAGGTCTCCAAAATTCACTAATGTTTACTGGAAGCTTCATACTCTGGTAGCAACAACTGACCCATTTTCCTGTAGGGTAATTACTGCTACACCATAAAGCCTCCAGGCTGGTACAGTTGCAGATTCCATGACACGTTATAAAATGTTGAAATACAACTCTTGCATTTCTGCTACAGAATTGGTGATCTGGTCAGGTTAGCCTCCAGCAACTCCTTTTTTTTTTATTTCCAAAATATACTTTATTCATAAAAATCTGTAAAAATTACATTCCCAAACAGTTTAAAACAGCATCAAGTCAAAAAATACAAACAGTGCAAAGGTGATCAGTTTCCTTCTATACAATCATGAGTTGCCTCACAACCCTTCCATTTCATTGTCATGCCATATACATTTTTACATTTACAGCACACAAAATTTCTCCGATACAGTTCGAGGGGTTTCCCATGGATCCAGCCCCTCAGTTCAGCTTGGTGGGGGACCTTACACTGTGGTCTTTCCCCATTGAGCCTTTGCTGCGGCTGCCCCAAGCTTTAGTGCGTCCCTCAGCACGTAGTCCTGGACCTTGGAATGTGCCAGTCTGCAACATTTGGTGGTGGACAACTCTTTGCGCTGGAAGACCAGCAAGTTTCGGGCAGACCAAAGGGCGTCTTTCACCGAATTGATAGTCCTCCAGCAGCAGTTGATGTTTGTCTCGGTGTGCGTCCCTGGGAACAGCCCGTAGAGCACAGACTCCTGTGTTACAGAGCTGCTTGGGATGAACCTTGACAAAAGCCACTGCATCTCTTTCCACACCTGCTTTGCAAAGACACATTCCAGGAGGAGGTGGGCAACCGTCTCTTCCCCACCACAGCCACCGCGGGGGCATTGTGCAGAGGGGGCGAGACTTTGGGTGTGCATGAAGGATCTGACGGGAAGGGCCCTTCTCACCACCAGCCAAGCTACATCTTGGTGCTTGTTTGAAAGTTCTGGTGATGAGGCATTCCGCCAAATGACTTTGACGGTCTGCTCGGGGATCCACCGTCTCCTTTTCCCGTAGGGCCTTGAGGACATTCCAAGCAGACCACTGCCTGATGGATCGGTGGTCGAAGGTGTTTTTCCGCAGAAACTGCTCCACGAAGGATAGGTGGTACGGCACGATCCAACTGCATGGAGCGTTCCGCAGCAATGTGACCAGGCCCATCCTTCGCAACACCGGGGACTGATAGAACCTCAGCACATAGTGACACTTGGAGTTTGCGTACTGGAGGTCTACACACAGCTTGATGCAGCCGCACACTAAGGTGGTCATCAGGATGAGGGCCACGTTGGGTACATTTTTCAGCCTCCAGCAACTCCTGTGGTGCTGCAGTTGTAAAGTACATTACAATTTACTGACTGTCTGGGAGATCTGGGACCTCTTCCCCACACAGATACACACAATTGTAAGCCTGACCTGAAAGAAGCCCAACAGGTGGGCTCCATTTCTGTTAGAATGTGAATGAGCGGAGTTTTGAGTGGCAGCAATTTTATGTCTGTTTCCCTGCTGAAGCACCTGGTCTCCTCTCAGATCTTCCTTGCAATGACGGAGACTTTTACCAGAATTGGCTGTTCAGGGATCATAAGTAGAACATAGCTACGGTGAATACGGTGAATAGCTACGGTACATCCCAAATTGCTCAACCATAATGCTGCATTTGAGAAGCTTAATGCAAATCCAAACGGGTTCAGAGATGATGGGAAATTAACTATTTCTTCAGTGCCATTTGGGGATGGACAGTTTCTCGGTCATAACTTGGCATTCAGTTTTGCACTCCTAAATTTTAAAGACAATCATATTTGAAAAGCAAATTGTAAAAGTGTTCCTCAACTGTACATAGCAAGTACAGTCAGTGCATTCAAAAGTAACCATCTGAATAAGAATTTAAAATAGACTGTTGCTTCCCTGATTTACCGAGATCAGCCACCAGACATTTGCTTGAATTACAGTATAATTAGTCTCCTCTGACACAGGCTTGAAGACTCAGACGGTGAAATAATTCCTCCACTAATACCACCCAGAGAGTCAAAGATTCATTCCTTGGCTTCCATTGGACGAGGCTTTCATGTCTGCACCAAGGATTGGGCAGAATGCCAGAGGTAAATTAATGGCTTGCCCACACAGGATTATCTTCCTTCCATTTCACATTGAAGTCTCAACATTTCAATGTGCCTCTGTTCCCTCTTTTTCTTTTCAAGACGTTGGCTCCTAAGAAGCAACTCTGCAACGTCGCATCCGAGCGGGAATTATGAGGGGGTAGGAGTTGAAGAATCGGAGCCTTGGTTCAGTGTTAGCTCTCTCGGAGTTCACCAGTTCAAGCCCCACTCCAGATCTTGAGCATATAAATCAAGGCCAACATTTCAGTGCGGCATTGAGGGAGTGCTGCATCGTCAGAGGCATTGAACGGTCTTCTGGTAGGGATGTTAAACTGAGCTTCCCTTTGCCTGCTCAGGTGGACAATAAAGATCCAAAGAATTTCAAAGAGCAGGGATTTCTCTCTGTGCCATGCTTAACATTGCTCTCTCTCTCTCAATACCATTAAAACAGAATATCCAGTCTTAGTCATAAGAGCACAGGAGGTGGCCATTCTGCTCATCAAATCCATGCTGGCTCTCTGTAGAGCAATCCAGTCAGTCCCCTACCCCCCCCCCCCCCCCATTCTATCCCCGTAGCCCTGCAAAATTTATTTCCCTCAAGTGCCCATTCAATTTCCTTCTGAAATCATTGATCGTCTCTGCTTCACGACCCTCACAAACAGCAAGTTCCAGGTCACTATCACCCGCTGCATAAAAAAATTCTTCCTGGCATCCTCATTGTATCTGTTGCCCAAAACCTGAAATCTGTACTCTCTAGTTCAACCTCCTCCCTCATTTACCACGATTGGCCACCAGGCATTTGTTTGAATTACTGTTTGATTGTTGTCCTCTCTCACAGGCTTGACTCCTGCGTCCCACATTCACTTACTGTCTGTGGGACTTGGCTGTGCACAAAATAGTTACCATGTTTGCCTGATTAACAGTAGTGACTACACTTCAAAAGTGATCCATTGATCCTAAAGTACTTTGGGATGTTAAAAGTGTCATATAAATAGAAGCTCTCATTTTTCATTACAATATTGTAACCCCATCTCCAACTCATGCTTCTTGCAAGTGCAGGCTGCAAGTTGGGAACAAGGGATCTTGCAATCTCCTGTTTAGCTTGTGTATGGTTCCACTGGTTCTGGTACCCCTCTGGTATCTCACCCAAGTGTCCATTCTGCAGGCTGGTACACCCGGTGCAAAATAGCAGTTGTGCAGAGAGCTGGCCTGCAAACTGCGGATACTCTTTCAGTTAAATTAAAAGAATAGGAAGAGACAAAGCAAGCCTATTATTTCTTGGGCACTAACCCCGGTGAGCACCATTCAATATTGGGAGGGCCAGGCACAGAATCAATCTCCATGTCTCTACAGTCTAGAGAGAAAACAGTGAAGGCATCGGAGGGGAAAATCTCATTGAAGGCTATAAACTAGCTTAGACAGAGAAAATCTTGAACATTTCTTAACAATTAGGATTGCAGGATTAGAGGTTATAGATACAAACATAGAAGAGATACCAGAATGAACTTCTCCACAGAAACGGTTAATAGATGTCTGGAATAACCTGTCAGCCAAGTTGAGAGGCTGAAAATGACTGAAGAACCTGGGAAGATAGGGGACGCCGAGGTCCTTCCAATCTTAATGGCAGGACCTCATTTTCTTGTACTGAATCCCGCCAGGCAGCTGAGGGCAAAACCAACGTCAGGAAGCAGCGCAGCCAGAGACCCTTGGGAATGGTCCCTAGCAATCGGGAAAGGGGATGGGAGAGCACGAAAAAGATCAATCACTGCCAAGACAAGGGGCTGCGGGGGTAGGGATAGATTAGTCATCGGGGTTTGGGGAGGGGTAGGGAGAGAGATCCGGGCTTCCCAACCACTTGGAAACCACTCAGCAGCAGCCAATTTTAAAATCGGGTTCCCAATTGCTCTGTGAGAGCCTGATTTAAATACATTAATAAAGTGCCCGTCTCTCCACGGTGGGATATTCTGATGCTTCAATATCAACCACTGTAAAAATGGCAGTGTGTGTGTGAGAGACATGTGCTCCATATTTAAGTCTTTCACTAGCCCCATCAATCCTCTCCCACCCAGCAGGGGAAATGGGGAGCCAGGATTAATATCAAGACAACTGAGGCCTGAATGGTACTTTCCCATCCTTTATTTTTGTAACGTTCTAATGCATGAGCCTCAACAGCTAACATTTAGAGGCTATTTGACCATAAAAAGCATCACAGCTGAACCTGATCCTATCTCCACCCAACATCCCTGTGTGCATACCCTATCTAGTGGGAGTTACTGGGTAGAAGCTCTGACTGAATTTTCCCACTGTAGCCCAGGGGCATTGAGGTTAACTGCAGCATGCCAATTAAGATCGACAAACACAACACTGATCGGGAACTGAACCTGGAAACTTCTGCTCAGTGTTATACCAGGTGCCTTATCGTCTTGAGAGCACAATGAACTACTTCAATTCATTTTCCCCGCCACCCCCTCGCCCCAATAGGTTTTACAACTAATGCATGATAAGGTACATTCTCCAAATCCATTAATGGCGTGAAGTAAAGGGTCACTGTGAGTACGGATCACAAAATTCACAGATATGATGGCTGCAGTTTTCCAATTTGCCTCTACAACAGTCCAGACATCTCACCACCAAGGAGGATTTAGAACATCTATCCTCGTATCTGAAAATAATTCTGAGGTTATTTCATTTCTTTAGAATTTCCAGGTCAGTATTTTGCCCAACATGAAACCAGTTCTGCTGTCCTTCGATAACTATGAAACTTGTGGAAATGCGCAGTCAGCTCTCATCTATCATCAAGACATTCAGGAATATTGCAAATATTTTACTATCTCATTTCTACAAAACCAGAATTTCGTTCAAGGACCATCTCAGGATAAGGGCTTACATCCTTTGTGTGTGTGAGAGACACATGTGCTCCATATTTAAGTCTTTCACTAGCCCCATTAATCAAAAGGTAGGAATGGGAAACATGTTTCCTGGCCTTCAGCTCTCAGTAATAACTCCTTTGCAGTAGAAGGACAGTGTAAAGCTGGAAGCCAATCTAATCATCATGTTGCAGCCTCACTGGAATACAGCAAGCTGGTTGCTTACGATGCCAGCTAGCTCTCAATGAGCTTGGGTGCTTTGGTGGCAGGGTATCAGACCATCAACTCACCATGGGACTGACGCAACACAACCTCCAACCCACCACTCCTGATCTCAGTCACATCCACGATGGGAAGAGACAGAGAGCAAGAAAGCATGAAAGAGAAAGAAAATGAACGAGGAAGAGAAAGGAGAAAATAAAACAAAAACATGAAAGAATTTGCATTTACATAGCAACTTTCATGATCTCAGTGCTTTACAGCCATTGAAGTACTTTTTTGAAGCATATTCACTCTTCTAATCTAGGGATATGTGGTAGCCAATTTGCACACAGGAAGGTCACACAAACAGCAATGAGATCATGACTGATCATTTGACTTTTAACGATATTGGTTGAGAGATAAATATTGGCCAGAACATCTCTCACTATGGAGAACCTGCCTGCTCTTCAAATAACACCATGCGATTAACATCCACCCAAGAGGGTAGGCCAGGCCCCAGTTTAATGTTTCATCTGAAAGACACTGCCTCAGTACTGCACTGAAGTTTAGTAAATATCCTCAAATTAAAAGAAAACATTAACTCAATATAAAAAAGATGAAATTGTCAACGATAGCATTTTACGTGGAACTCAACCTTTAATATTAACTGTATAATTTATTTTTGTTGTGAAATTTATTAGCATACTTGTGACAAATAAAACCATTTCTGTCATGATATCAGAGTTCTATAATAGCTGTAGTTAAAACAGAATCAATCCTCCCACTCCAGGAATCAAAATAGAAGGCATGAATTTATGGGAACCCTTTTGTTCAGAAACCAATTAAGCCACAGTTGCTTTAGTGACCGGAAAACCTTAACTGAAATGTAAAATGTAGCCTTATACTGAGAAACAGTATGCAGATTATTCAAATCTACCTGGATACAGAGCTATAAGCAGAATCCACCATGGAGCAAAGCCACACCTTAAAACTTCACTCTCAACTGGTTTTACTTCAAGGAAATACAACATGAAGGCACCCCATGACATATTTCACTGTGGTTCTGATGAAAGGTTTTTACTCAGAACATGAGCTCACCTTTTTTTCTTTACAGACCCGCTTTGTAGTTTCAGCACATTCTGCTTTTATCCCTACATATGGTAGCTCTGGCTGCTGAACTTTAGTTCTGACATTAGCACCCAGACTCTATGAGTGACTGTATCTTGTATTCTCCGTGTATTGGAGAGCCAGTAGGCGGCCATTTGGCTCACTGTGCCAGTGTCAGCTCTTTGATAGAGCTATCTAATTAGTCCCACACCTCTGTTCTTTCCCCATAGCCTTGCAAATTTGTCCGAGTGCAACATCTCACCTGGAAGGTCTAGCAAATTCTGTGGGACCTGCTGACCTCGGCAAACCAATTAATGATGTACACCCCCGGGAAGGAAAGTTCTGAGCTAGAAGCGCAAATTGGTAAAAAGTAGCCTGAGACTTTAACACAAATTTTAGATGGAAAAGTGAAACAACTTTGCTTTGGGCAATAAGAAAGTTGAATGTTGCTTTGTTATTATTTGTATAGAATATAACAATGATGCCCAGTTAACAGCGTTGTTGGATTTTCAAAAGACTTATTCCCAGGATGAGATTTTCTGATGGAACCCTCGACAAAAATAAGATATTTTCGTCTTAAAAGGATTACCTAGATATAAACCGGCAGAGGTGGTAACAGGTTAAAATGGCAGCTATTCTTTCTACACTTGAAATGGAGTTAACAGAGATGGGCTCTCTGAGAATGTGTGTTTTTTTTAAAAATTAGGAATTATTTAAGTTAAAGACTCACTTGAACTGGGGCGGCATGTTTAAAATGCAAATGATAGACTGTAAAGGAGCAATCAGCAACATTGACAAATCCACTGTGAATTGCAATATTGTACTTTCAAAGATTTATTTAATCAGCTGCAGCAATTGGTCTCTAATATTGCACTTTATTTTGAAGGAAATATTAGTCTGCATCATTGTATCAGGAAACAACAACATCGCTAGGAGCATCCCTACCAAGAAACGAAACAGAGGGCCCAGTCTGTTGCAGCTCTTTCTCATTCTGAACATGTCAGAAGAAAGAAACTCCATAACAAAAGCTTATGTTACATTATTCTCACGAAGGGAGTTTTCACAGAACTGCAAAGCATCGTAGCTTATTGAACTGTCTGCTTTAACTGAAGGAAGACTAACATTTAAAAAGGGGAAATTAACTGCTTCAGACACCTCCTGCGTCTTTCATGAACATGCATTGTGTTGGTTAGTATTTGATTAAGAGGATAAATAAATGATACAGTAGTTTTCACTCAGTCTCAATTTTCCATCTTTTGAGGGGAAGTAATGTAACAAGATTATGTGAACTCCTCTGCTTAGGGTTCCTGCTCAATAGGGCAACTGGTAGCCCTGGGCGACACAACCCAAGATGCAAAATACCAGACCATGAAGAGTGTGGCTCCCTTGTGGGTAGTTTGATACAACCATTGAAACAGAAATCGTGTTTGAAAAGTCCCAGCTATAACAGAACCATCCTCCAGTTCTTGTTGCCACACCAGTTTATCCTGACGTCACTAACTTAGCGAAAAGATCCCTGTGGGAATATGGAAAAAGTCTATTCAAAACAAGGGCATTTTCGTCCCAACATCCTTAGTTTTTAGTTGTGGTTATACCAGCTCTTGTACGTGGTCTTAGGTCTCTATGTTAATTCTGTGTGACAAGGGAAGGGAACACCAAGACTCTATACATTGCTATAATAAAAGCAAAATACTGCGGATGCTGGAAATCTGAAATAAAAACAAGAAATGCTGGAATCACTCAGCAGGTCTGGCAGCATCTGTGGCAAGAGAAGCAGAGTTAACGTTTCGGGTCAGTGACCCTTCATCGGAACTCTATACATTGCTCCCTTCCCTTTTCACTCCATGGCAGGAATACTGAAGACATTTTCTTCATGCTTCAAAACTGGATGCAAATTATCCAATCTATTATCCGATCAGAAAAAGGAAAATATTTCAGGTGAAAGTTTGTTTTCCAATCAATGGTTAAATCTTGGCCTTTTAAGTAGGTGGGTTAGGAAAATATCGAAACTTAAAATAGAATGGAGAAACACAGAAAGCAATGTTAAAATATGGAATAAAGTTAAACATGGCAAATAAATTTAAGAGTGCTACAGACAGCCATAAACAAAAGAGTGATAAAATCCAATTGATTCATTAATATCCTTCAGGGAAAGGAACCCGTCACCCTATCTCAGTCTGGCCTACATGGAAGTTCAGTTACAGAATATGTGGTTGAGTTCGTGTGCTCTAGGCAACTAAGGATGGGCACTAAATACTGCCTTACCGGTGTCCTGCATATCCCAAGACAAATGTTTTTAAAACTAGCTGGATCAGTGATTTTCAGAGAAGAAAAATTGCTTTGTCTAAACATACAGATTCTAAACCATAACCTAGAGAAACATGTTTTAATTCTGACAATTTCTCACCCACTCCTGATGCCTGTATTGTTATCTATACGTTGTCTTTACACGATATGGGAATAAGCAAGATAATGAAATGTCATTACCACAAAGTTACCTTCTCTTTTCTAGCTTTTTTTCCCCCCCTCACAAAATCAGAGGATTGGGCTGTGTGCAAATACAATGGGAATTTTGTGTTTTTTTGGACGGGCTACTTGCTGAAGGGTGGGCCTTTCACGTCATACTGTCAGTGCCATTCCAGAGCAGTTAACAGCTTTTAGAGCAGGATCAAGTTATACTGCCAACTCCTCTCAAAATGGAGGGAGAAGGACAAGTAGTAGTCCTGTCCTGTATGCAAACATAGTCAGAACTGGTGCAGTTTCCCCATTTGGCTGAGTATATCAAGTGAATAGTTAATGCAGGCAGGTAAAATTCCAATTTCAATCCCCAGTCAGTTTTGAGTTATCTGATCTCCGGTAAGGCTATTCTAACTGGCCTTAGTGCCCTGGTTGAGGGGAAGCAAATCAGCATTTCTACTCCATTGGTATCTGGTAACACCTGCTGGAAGTGTGTGTCAGTGCATGTAGAGGAGGTCATGATCAGGTTCAGCTGTGACAAACAGCTTGTCTATAAAGCCCCAAAGTCCATGCATGAATAATATGCAAAATACTGGTTTGGCCAGTGAAGCCAACTCCTTCAGAACTGGTCTATTTTGGTTGGATAAGGGCAACACTGGATCCCAATGTAACCAAAATAAAAAACAGCACAAGTGCCCTCTTGATCTAACACAATGCCCAATTAAACTAAAAACTCAGCTGCAGTTAATTATACCGTTTATATCTTGCAGTGTTCACTGGTTGGCGAAATCAGAACAAGGTAACAAAAGTAAATTGGCAGAAAAAGAAAATGTAGAAAGCCCTGCTGATCACTGCCTGAATGATGATGATGCTGATGTTCTTAAATGTTTGGTTAAAAACTGCTTGGAACTTGTCTTGAAATCTATTTTGCCGCTGTTACCAGTCTATGAAAGTTGTGAAGCCGGGTTGAAGATTACCCAAAATCAGAACTCCCTGGTTCGACTTCAGTTAAACTGCAAGTTTAGCATTGTTGTGAAGCCAGAAGCAGTCTGCAGCGACAGAGGATAAACTGGCCTATTACCCTGTTTAACCCTCACACTGTCCAACCCAACAGATGGGGAATTGACTACTAGTTAAAACTGCATAGATTCCACCACCTGTGGCTCCACATTTTGACAAGACCCAGCTCCTGCCTCAGCAAAGGACAAGAAACTTTATGGATGAGCGAGACAGAAAATTACAATTAAAAAAAAAAATTCAGATTATATAGTACCACCTTAAACTACCTCGATAGTGGGCCAAGACAGTTTTCACTGACATTGATCAGAATCATTGATCAGTAAGGGTCACTCTCTGAACTGCCTTAAAATTACCCTAGAAGGAAGAGCTGTTTTTAATGTTGCTGTCCTGTTGTTGGAGAAATGTTACTTTTCAAACGTTAATTTTTAATACTACATTAAAATAGCACTTTAGAGAAGCAGGTCAGCTGGCTACTGAAGATTTTGACACTGTGCAGTGGAAACACTGAAGGAACTTTATCTAAATCCATGTTGCTATTGCACACATTGTGCAGGTGGGATGTGGATTGAGCTGCGGGGTGGATTTTATTACCCCCCTCCCCCTCTCCTCTCTTACCTTGGTGACTATGTTCTGAGTGAGGGCAGCGTGAATCTTGTAGTCCCACTCCTTACAGTTGCAGTCCTGCTTGGTGGCGTTGAAGTCCGGCTGCTGATCCTGGCTGCTTTTGGACGCCTGCGGGGTGATGTTCTGGTGGCTGCCCAACTGGGATCGAGCAGGACTCGTGTTGTTGATCCGGCAGAAGAACTGGGGCTGGGCGGTGAAGAAACAGTCGGAGCTGCGGCTCAGCCCGATCAGGATGGCGGGGATCCAGGTCAGGAGGATAATTTTCTTCTGCTGGCTGCCGAGTCCTCCCAGGAGAGGCAACACGGTGCCGTCAAAATCCCGGCGCCGGGGCTCCGCCGCTTTGGACTCGGTGGCGGCGGCGGCGGCGTGATGCTGATCGTCCCTTTCCACAGCCATTGACTTAATACTTTTTTTTAAAAAAAATTTAAAATCCCACCCCTTATCTTAATAAATAAATTCCTCCTGGGAGGGGGCAAGTGGATTTTCAACCAATTATTCCATTGGACGAGAGGGGGGGAAAGGCTTTGGACATTCAGACGGGAGGCTGCATTCAAACGGAGCAATTTCCCCCCCTCTCAGTTCCAGTTGTAAATCAAACTGTAATAGAAGCACAGGAGGGATCGAGGCAGTAAAGAGTGAGTGAGCTTCAGTCAGTCAGTAACACATAGAGAGCCCAGGACGAAGCAGACTGGACCAGCCTCAATGACAGAGAGACACAGAGAATGAAGCCGGGTTCCCACCGCCTTCGCAGAAGATTAGCTCCAAGACCTGCCCTCCTCATGACTTCACACAGGCAGCTCCTCCAGGTAACCACACCTGCCCTGCACAACACGCCATCTTCTCCCCTTCCAGCCCTACAGGAGAAGCAGAAAGAGCATTTCAACATAAAATCATAGTGTGTGTGTGTGTATATTTTTTTTAAATAAAGCGACTGAATTCCCCCACCTTCCCCTCATCCCTTCAAACAAGATCATTGCTCTCAGTTCAGGGCGAGTCGGACCTGGCTGTGAATCACACCGAAACCAGCCTTAAAGCGGCACCGTCCCACCCCCACCCCTTTTAATCAGAACTTCTGCAACTTGCCCGCACGCCGATCATTTCCACCTCCCCACCTTTTATTTTTAATCTCACTCTCCCTGCTTACCGAATAAAATGCACCCCCTGGTCGTGTCGTTTGTGTCGTGCAATCGAAAATAAAGTCTGATCTTTTGCAGTTGCAACTTTAAGAGCCCGACTGCAACTCTGGCGATGGGTTCGGTAGTAATTTAGTATCACGGAATAATGTTCTTTTGAAAGCCTTAAGTATAATAATTATATCTCATTTAAAAGTATTTTTAAAATTTTGATGACTTAGAGAGAACAATGTTTGGGATCTAGTTCAAATAACATATGTCTGGTGTAAAGTTCGAATTGGGAGGTCTTTGATGTCCCGAATTTTGGTTTTCTTTAAGTTACTGCCAGGCTGCTGCCCAAGATACTGAACACGGGTAGATTGAGTTGACATGCCTGGGAGTATTAAACTTTTATATCTCGTTTCTAAAAACAAAAGCAAATTACCAAACAGAAATGACTAATCGTTTACTGTCCACACCTTTAACAGGGTTGCCAACTCTTCATGGACGGCTCTTTGGAGATCAATCCTCAACTCCGGGAGACTCCCGCTCAATTCGGGAGGGTTGGTATCCCTATTTAGAAGTTTTGAATTTTTAAAGCGTTTTTAATGTTTCTCTGTGATATGTTCTCTCCAAAGACCGACTCAATATGCTACATGTACAGAGTAATCAATGTTTGATCCCATATTGTTACACATCCGATTAATATACAGCTTAGGAAACAAAACAAACAACCTTGACTTTATTCCCTAGATGCATAAATAACCTGCTTCAGAACTATGTAGATAGGAACAATGCACAACTTTGAATTACAAGTTATAGAAATAGTTATGCAACCCATCACCATGTCCAAAGCGAAAGATATTAAGTTTTCTCTAGATTCTGTTAACATTGGCCCAGATTTTGCAGTCAGTGGTGAAGGAACAGCATCCTGACAAAGCTTAGACTGGCCTTCGAACAGAGATTTCCTGTCATCAGGCACCTGGTCCAGAGTGGTGCCCTCTACAGGGGATCTATGTATGGCATCAGGGGACAGGGCAAGAATCGGTGATGCTCTTCAGCCAATCAGATTGAAGAATCCTCACAGAGACATGTAGAGTACAAATCAGGAAGTACAGAGATGGAAATTTAAATTAGATGTAAATAAGGATGGGATCAAGGGAGAGAGGTAAACAAGACAAACAGAACAGTTCTGATGAAAGGTCACTGACCTGAAACGTTAACTTGGCTTCTCTATGTTGCCAGATCTGCTGATCATTTCCAGCATTTTTTTGTAATTATTAAACAGAAACAGTATATTTTTTTAAATTCACAACGTTAATTTTCTTCTGAGGGAATGAGACTTCACATCTGTAAAATTAACTTTTCAGGGTCAGAGAGGTTGTTCAGCGACGTGTCAATTGGATTCAGAGGCTACAGATTGCCTGGTGTAGGAAGTGAAAAATATGCCACACTGTCGCCGCACAGGATACTCTACTCCAGTTCATTCTGTGGTACATTGTTTCCAGTAAAGGGAGAATTCCCTGCATGTATCCATGCTATTACCTGACCTGGAAATGCTCAATGCTGAAGCATTCCATCTCCCAGCATTAACATCCTGCATCTCGATGAACACAAGCATTTAGATGCAAAAGGGATTCTAAGGGAAAGAATGGCTATTTGAGTAAGCTTTGCGAAGACACATGGACCCGCTCCAGCATAAATCAGAACTGTCACGAGAGGAAACAAGACCACTAGGAATTAAAAATTGACCTTCAACTATTTTATTTTTATTTACCAGTTATATTTCTTTTGAACCTTACCTATGAGTGTCAGGGGTGTTTTTATACTGGCCAACAGTTGTATTAACAACCAACACATCAATGTCAATACGATATTAAATGATTGCCTGGAAGTGGCTGCTTTTGTGCTGGGTTGAGGGGTGCAGGAGAACTTCAGAGCTGTGTTACTTACAACAACAATAACAATGTTTATATAGCACTTTTAACATAATAAAACATTTCAAGGCACTTTACAAGAGAGTGATGGAATAAAATTTGACACTGAGCTACGTAAGAAGATATTAGGTCAGAGGACCAAAAGCTTCGCCAAAGAGATAGGTCCTAAGAAGCATCTTATGGGAGGAAAGAGAGATGGAGAGAGTTAGGAAGGGAACTCCAGAACCTAGGGACTAGGCAGGTGAAAGCAACATCACCAATGGTGGAGCAACTGAAATTGGAAATGCTCAAGAAGCCAGAATTGGCTGCGTAGAGAGATTTGTGGGGGGACGGGAAGAGTTTGTAAAGCAGGAGGAGATTACAGAGATAGCAGGAGGCAAGGCCATGAAGGGAGTTGAAAACCAGGATATGAATTGCTAAGCGGCTGCCAATGTCGATCGGCGAGCACAGGGGAGATGGTGAGCGGAAGTTGGTGTAAGTTAGGACACTTGCAGCTGAAGTTTGAATGAACTAAAGTGTGTGGAGGGTAAATGTGGCCAGGAGTGCGTTGGAATATCCAAGTCTAATGGATAAAGGCATGGACGAGGGTTTCAGCAGCAGATGAGCTGAGGAAGGGGCATAATCGGGCAGTGTTACTGAGATGGAAATAGGTGGTCTTAGTAAAGCAAAAACAGAAAATGCTGGAAATACTCAACAGGTCTGGCAGCATCTGTGGAGAGAAAAATGGAGTTGACGGTTCAGGTCTATGACCCTTCATCAGAACTGGTTTTTTTTTGAGGGGAGCAGAGAAACTGAGACGGTCAATGTCACGCCGGCAGTTCTCAATTAAAAGATTGAGGGAGGGTAAAAGGTCAGAGGGAGGGGTCCGGGTGGAGAGAGGATGTTGGAGATGAGTAAAAGGGTCCGATGAGTGGGGGAATAACTCCTGGATAAAGAAGTGGGCGTGGAGATGGAGTTGACAGAAGAGCTTAGCATCATTCCGAGCTCGAAATTCATTGCGGGGGAGGTGTATGGGGATGAAGTTCAGTCCTTTGCTGAGGTTAAACAGGAAATGTTGGAAATCGCTAAGGCTGCGGACAATCTGGTTCAGCCTCAGACAGTTAGCGGGAGAGGGATGGAATCAGTGGCAGGGGATGGAGTTTGTAACAGATTTCAACTATTGCCAGTGTCATCTGTAGTATTAAAAGTGATATTTAATAGTAATACCATTTTATCCCATGGGCTCATGACTCACAAATAACTCATGACTGAGTTATGATGATCACTGTATGAGTGGGCTGTTATTGGTATTGCAGGAACTCACCAAGTATTAGTTTTTATCATAACTACAAACATGGAATGCTCAGACGTAGTAATAATTTCATTTTCTTATGTAATTGTTGCTGGATTTAAGTAGGGACTATTAGAAGCAATAATAACAAACACAGTGATTAATACATTAATATGTTCATATTTTCTTCTATTTTTCCCCCTTTTCCCTTTGTCACGGGCAGTAGATCGTTGACACCTGACCAAAGTGACCATTGTTTATATGAGGCTCGACAATTTGTGTTACTAAAGAAAAATCTTGCATTTCTATAGCACATTTCACAACATCAGTACATCCCCAAAATGTCTTGCAAGCAATGAAATACCTTTGATGCAAAAGCAAAATACTGCGGATGCTGGAAATCTGAAATAAAAACAGAAAATGCAGGAACTACTCAGCAGGTCTGGCAGCATCTGTGGAAAGAGAAACAGAGTTAATGTTTCAGGTCTGTGACCTTTTGTCGGACTCGTAAAAGTTAGAGATGTAACAGGTTTTAAGCAAGTACAGAGGCATGGAAACATGATAGGAGACGGAGGAACAAAAGAGAAGGTCTGTGATAAGGTTTGCAGCTTTATCCTTTTTGCCATGTAATCTCTGCTGCTTTCTACCCTATCGCAGAGCTTGCCTTTTCTACTTTCCTTCCCTTCTCCACCCCCACCCCCACTTCTCCTTGTTCTGTTCTTTCTTTAAACCTTTTACATCTCTAACTTTTGCCAGCTCTGGTGAAAGGGCAACAACCATAAATACTTTTGAACTGTTGTCATTCTGGGAACATAGAGAAATGCAGAAGCTAGTTTGTGCACAGCAATGTCCCATGGACTGATGAAAGGTCATCGACTTGAAATGTTGGCCTGAATTTTATGAGCCCTTCGGCGTCAGGGGTCATGGCGGGTGGGCCCGGAAAATTCTTCCAGGAGAGGCCCGCCACGATCCGATGCCAAGAAGGCCCTGCTGCATTTTACTAACGGTGGCAAGACCTCGGTGTGGCCCCACCTCCCCCACCGCCAAGTGGCGGGGCCTTCATTTAAATATTAAAATGAATTAAAGTAAATGTGAGATAACTCACCTTGACCTGTCGGCTGTCCCACGCCGATATCCCGGCCGCTGGCCAGAACTCCCATGCCTTCGGAAATCCGTCTGGTGTTCTGAGGTGTGATGCTGGTGGGTAGGGGGGAGGAGTGAAATTTCAGGGTGGGAGGTAGTGGGGATGGTGGGAAGAGGTTGAGGGTCAAAGGTGATGAAGTTGGGGGGGGGGGGAGGTGAAAGTTTGTAATTTTATAAATTGGTTTTCCAGGGGATGGGTTATTTTATTAATTGATAACTCAGTGGGGGGGGGGGGGGTGGAAAGGGGATTGAAAGGATCTCTGAAATTTTACTTGTCATTTCTGGGTGTGAGCACCTTCAAAAATTTGATTGAAGCTGAAGGGTTTGAAGCTCTTTAAAAATGGTGGCCGCTCTGCCCCCTCCATTTAAATGAGCCCCCGCGCGAAATATCGCAGGGGCTCAGCGATGGTGCATCCGCGCCTGAAGACCGCCCGGATCAGAGCAGGCCTCTGCAATTTGCGGTGCGCTCATAAATTTCAGCCCATTAGCTCTGTTTCTCTGTCCACAGATGCTGCCTGACCTGCAGAGCATTTTTAGCACCTTCTGTTTTGATCCCACAAACAGATCTGTCTTAGGTGGTATTGGTTGAAGGGCAAATGTTACCCAGGACAACAGGAGAACTCGCCTGCTCTTCTTCAAAAAATGCAACTCAATCTTTTATGTCCATTGGAGAGGGCCTCCATATAACATCTCACCTGAAAGATGGCACCTCCAACAGTGCAGCACTTCCTCAGTACTGCATTGAAGTGTCAACCTCGATTATGTGCTAAAGTCCCGGACTGGCCTTGAACCCATCACCATCTGACTTATGCAAAAGTCCTACCACCGAGCCACAGTAAGTTATTGAATTATGAAGACCATTACAGCCAGACCTGATCTTGTCCCTGTGTAACATCCGCACAGAGGTAAACCACAGGGCCACTGAATCATTATTGGGGGTAGAAATATTGGTAATTCCTTCCCCCAGCCCAGCTAAGAGACAACGTGACAAATTGCCTTGTCTCCAGTACTGGCCTCACTGAGAACAGCTAACCAGCAAAGACCAGTGATCAGATCTGGGACCTATCTGATTTATATGGCTTAGTATCGCAGCATAATCTGACTTTAATTTCTCTGAAGAGATGTATGTAAAGCCATCACCTTGAAAATCCCCTTAATTGATACCTTGACAACATAGCAGTATATACTAGAATTAAAGGTTGATAGGTTGATAGGTAAATTGGCCATTATAAATTGTCACTAGTATAGGTAGGTGGTAGGGAAATATAGGGACAGGTGGGGATGTTTAGTAGGAATATTCTTTTGGGCCTCCTTATCTCGAGAGACAATGGATACGCGCCTGGAGGTGGTCAGTGGTTTGTGAAGCAGTAGGAATATAGGATTAGTATAAATGGGTGGTTGATGTTCGGCACAGACTCGGTGGGCCGAAGGGCCTGTTTCAGTGCTGTATCTCTAATCTAATCTAATCTAATCTAAATGACAAAGCAAAAATAAAATGTGCTTCTTTTTCTGTTAAGTCGGGTATTTTCAAAAACATAAAAGAGGTACCATAAATCAGTTTCATTTCATAATCAGTTATTCCAGAATTATGTACTTGCTGCCTTTTCAAACATGTTCTAAAAATATCCATTTTCATAGGAATCAACATTTAAAACCATATAAATTCAATATTGTAAGGGGGGATTCTTCTTGGAAAAATAATGGTGAGTTCATATGCAGAAAGTTATTCATTTGAAAATTGGCCAAAAAGTTCATCCTGCCTTGCTGCGTGGTTGGACGGAGCCGTGCTTCCGTTATGCAAAATGGCTGCGTGATCAGGGTGGGGTGGCTGCCCACATGACCAGTGGAAATGGTGCCAATTTCCGGGTCTGCCCGCCGGGACCTGTGGCAGACTCACTAAATTCAGCCTGCAATGGGCAGAGCTCCCTGCAGCTAGTATGTACGCAGAGCATCAGAAAAACTAGCCCAGAAATGCTGACTGATCATATGATCATGGAAGATACCAGAGGTTAACCTGATTCCAACCTCATCCGATGTCCATACTTCTTGCAGAGTCACTGAATAGCAATCAGGAGAAGGAACTATGGCTCCTGATACTTTGCAGTTGATTTCAATGTTACCAGCAATTATAACATCACAGATTGGCAATCAACCTAATCTGCTCGACCCTGTAATATGCCACACCTCGCATTTTACCAACCACGTCATCAGGGTACTATCATTATATTCTGGCAAGTTTTCTGACGTACACCTGAAGTGACATATAACTTTAACCCCTTTTAGGCACTAAACCAAATCAGGAGTACATCCCTATGAATCTTCTTTAATTAAGTTCAAACCGGACAAACTCTTATAGACAGTTATTTGGGTCCAAAGAATTGAACTAGTTTTCCCACAAAGAAAGAAAACTAACAGAGAATATTACATCTTTCAGATAGCCTATTTTTAAAATAATTATGGCTAAGTCATAAATATCCCAAATGTTATAAGGGTCTGGGAAACTCTCTTCAATACGTATCTCTCCACTTTAAGAGACACAGTGGGGGTTCTTGTAGTTGTATACAGAATGCTACATGAGATGATTTATTAACTTTTATATATTTATTAAAGAATTTAACATGCATTACACTTTTAAGTGCATAAGTATACTACAATATCAAAGATTACTAAGAGATAAAAAACATAATCTTATTTCTAAAATAGAATCCAAAAGTTCAACCTTGACAATGTTACAGCAAAATATCTTAAAATATCCATTAAAATTCAAAGTAAACTGTTACCTTAAATTCCCCGAGTAAACCTCCTGCTTAACAAAACAAAACAAAACACTCTCGGTTAAGAGCAGAATTCTCTTGTCACGCAGTCAGCCGTTCTGACCATAGGCTGAGAAGCATTGATGAGGAATTTCAATTCAAAACTCTTATGTTTATACTGTTCCTAATCTATTAACTCATCTTTTGGAATGTAGGTGTTACCTTTCTGTGCGTGTTTTTCCTGCTTTCGTTATCCATATATGGTAATATCATTAGCTACTTATTCCCAATTAATTATCTGCTGAGCGTTCCCTTCTCATGGTGTTGTGAGCTTTTATCTGGTCAAATGTTTGTAGTGTTTTATAGTAACACTAAGACTTAACTTTATAAATGTGTTTTATACTTAAAAGATTTTTAATTTAATTTGTGCAGTAATTGTTTTTGTAGGTAACATTCCATTTTGTGATTGATCATCTGTGATGGTTCTTTGATGGTACCTTGCACCACCTCCTTAAGTCAGTCTGTCTATATCATTAACATTATCAACTAATTAGGATTATAGTTATCAGTACAGACCATGTATAGCCTGTCTCATTTAACTTAAAAGGTGTTTCTGGTTCACATTCCATTGTAACAGGGATGTTCATGGATTTTTAACTCTGCCCTTAAAGGGAATTTCAGTGAGTCTTGGAAACTGACCATTTATTCAATCTTTAATTCTAAAAGGTATAATTTATTAATTATATCTAAATTCTACCTAATTAAGCCTATTATACCTATATTTCATCACATACCAATGCTTACTGATAAATGTGAATCAGACTTAGAGTATTCAAACATGGCATAAATATCAAAAGATAGTTTATTCATCTGAGCAACCTGTTACAATATCCTTGTTTGTGCTGTGCCTCATTATCTGCCCCATCTCAGTCAATCAATCTTAGAATATGAAACCCAAGCAATAGTCAATCATCAGCAATCAAGGAGGCCTCATATTACATATGATCCAGATGGTTGCTCGTTGAGTAGTCTTTCAAATGTCAGCTTCGTTCAGTTGGTAGCATTTTTGCATCTGAAGGTTATTTCTTTGAGTCCCACATTGGGCCTTGTGTGTAAAATATACTGACCCTCCTGAGCAACTTTGAGAGGTACATTGCTGAACGTGCCATCCTTTGGATGGAAAAGATGTTAAACTGAGGCCCGGTCTAGCTATTCCAGTAGTTTGGATAGATCCCATGGCACTAATTCTAGAAGTACAGGGAATTCTCCCAATGTCCTGGCCATCTCTACCAAAAATGGATTCATCAAATTGTTGTATGTGCAATTTTGATGTATGAAAAAGTCATTGTACGTCAAAGGAATTCATTGTATGGCTAGTGTTTTGAGATGTTTCTGAGAGGTCTGATATAGCATAAGATAAATCCTTTTTCTTTGAAGTTGTGTGCCCTGCATTAGTTGGAGGTTTTGCCTAGTACTATAAATACAGATGCAAGCCTGTCAAAATGTGTACCAATGGTAGTTTACTTAGATCGCCACTACTGTTACTTAAAAGGTTCCGATCAATGGCAATATTTAAATATTAATGCTTAAATCCAGATAATTCAAATATTATGTGGACAGTTGTTTAAAGGCTTAGTTTTCTGCAATCTATATTCATAATGTAATGTGAATTTCAATCCAATTCTGGTAAACAATATTCTGTAGCTGCAAGCTTTCATGAATTCAGTATTGACCCATGTTCAGTTGTATGAGTTTTCCTGTTCGACTGCTTTTTTGGTAGGACTTGTTCTATAGAAAGTTGGGAACAGCTTTTGACAGAAGTTTGCCGTGATGGTTGGTGTTGGGAATAAGGAGGGAAACAGTTCACAATGAAATGTATCCCGCTGTTTGATCTTTACTGTTGAGATTTTATTTAGGAAGTTTTAGTGCAGTAGCCTCCTCAGCTAGTGTTAACTTTGTCATTTGTGCCAGAGATAACCTTAGTTTTTCATAATCTTATTTTATCATGTCCCTTTGTTAAGATCTGTTTTTTCCTTTCCTCCTTAGTCTTGCTAGCAGATACATGGGAACACCACCACCTGCAAGTGCCCCTCCAAGCCACACACCATCCTGACTTGGAACTATATCGCCGTTCCTTCACTGTGGCTGGGTCAAAATCCTGGAACTTACTTCTTGACAGCAATGCTGTCAATGTACCTACGCCTCAAAGACTGCAGCAGTTCAAGAAGACAGCTCACCACCACCTCATCAAGGGCAACTAGGAATGGGCAATAAATGCTTGCCGAGCCAGCGATGCCCACATTGCATGAACAAATTTTTAAAAATGTACTGTCTTCAGTTGAAAGGTAACCAACTATCTACCATTGTAGGGAGCCTCTTTGGTTAACGCGTCTACTACCAGGTCTCATTGTCTCCTTATGTTTGTGGGCAGCCTTTTGCCTAAAGCCAAGGAATAGATGCAGCTGTGAGCAGAGACTGCTATCCCAGTTTTAGCTCCACCTCTCTTCCTATGAATGCATGACAAAGCAGAATACAAGTAGTTATTTGTATGCGCTAGTTTGAATGGTGCTATATTATGCAAATAGTAGGTGAGATATTAAAAACATTTTTGACTGTCAGCTACAAAGTTCAACTTGCAGCAGTAGATACATAGAGGTGTGGTTGTGAATGATTGTCTCAGTGTTTTCAATGCTCTCTCCGAGGTGTTGCTCCACGTTTGGAGCACAGTACTTGCAGTATAGCCAGAGACTGTATTCAAATTGATAAACTGTGACCAGCCTTACCTTGGCACCCTTCCAGAGGCTGGTTTACCGCTTTTTTCCCCCATGTTTTAGGAACATAAGGGACAGCATTGACTTGTGAAATGCATCCTGCACATTGTACTACACTCAAGTGTTCCCCTCAGCCCCACCTATGGCTACCGTCCTCTGCTGCACTTCTTCCCACAGAGCAGACAAACTTCCTTTTATCAAAGGAGCCAGTTTTGGTCACATTTCCTTGTCTACTTTCCATTGCTGACTGGGACAATTTCCTAGGGTGAAAAATCCAGCTGCCTGGAGGTGGGAACAGCAGCACTCCAGATATCCTGCCTCCTGCCAATCATAGAGCTCCCTGCACTCATGAAAGATATAAAGGGAGAATTTTCAAATTATATCCATGAGCTGATCTTACTGAATTTGACACGGTAAACTCCACAAACCAGTGGTGCAGAGGCTTGTGCAAAAGGACCCTATTAGCTAGAATTATTGAATTTGGACCCACCTTTAGAGCAGTATGCTTTCAATGGAGCAATTTTGAAGCTCCAGCCAACCGAAACTACTCTACGATGCTACTTTGTCGTCCCAAAACACACGTCTTCACACAAGTTCAATAAAGTTTGGTGTAAACCTTCATGTGTTTTTTTTTCCTCCCCTTTCCTGAAGTCAGTAAATCGTAATGGAATATTGATTTTTGTTCATTTATGGGATCTGGGCATCACTGGTAAGGCTGGTATTTATTGCCCATGAGCCACCTTTGTGAGTGCAATTGAGTGCCTTGCTAGGACATTTCAGAGTCAACCACCTCGCTGTGGGTCTAGAGTCACATTTTTTTTCCCAAAAATATACTTTATTCATAAAAATTTGTAAAAAAAAATACATTACAAAGCAATTCAAATTTGACATTTCAGAAAGTGCAATAGAGATCAGATTCCGTTGCCTCACAACTCTTTCCATTCCATTTTATATGCAATGTACATTTGCATTACATAGCAAAAACATTTTTGGTGCATACAGCCCGAGGGGTTTTACACAGGTTCCAACTCCTCGCTATACTATGGCGGGAGGACCTTACACAGTGGTCTTTCCCCATTGAGCCTTTACTGCAGCTGCCCCAAGCTTTAGTTCGTCCCTCAGCATGTTGGCCTGGACTTTGGAATGTGCCAGTCTGCAACACTTGGTCGCGGACAACTCTTTGCACTGTAAGATCAGCAAGTTTCGGGCAGACCAAAGAGCGTCTTTCAATGAACTGATGGTCTTTCAGCAACAGTTGATGTTTATCTCGGAGTGCATGCCTGCGAACAGCCTGTACAGCACTGGGTCCAGCGTTACAGAGCTGCATAGGATGAACCTCGACAAAAACCACTGCATCTCTTTCCACACCTGCTTTGCAAAGGCACATTCCAGAAGGAGGTGTGGCCACATATAGACCAGAAAGGGTAAGCATGGTAGATTTTCTTCTGTAAAGGATATTGGTCACCTGGATGGGTTTTTACCCGCAATCCAGTAGCTTTATGGTCATCATTACTGAGACTAGCTTTTTATTCCAGATTTATTTCATAAATTGAATTGAAATTCCTCAGCTGCTGTAGCAAGATTTGAACTCCTATCTCTAGATTATTGGTCTAGGCCACTGCGTTACTAGTCCACTAACATAACCACCATGTTACTATACTCCATGAGTCCACAACTTGTGATAGCTCTCTGATGCTTCACAAGATCGTCATGATTCACAAGTGAGCCCTGGCAGGGAGAATTATCAGACTAGTCGACCGTACAGGGTGACACTGCCTGGTCTAATCGTGGCCTCTCCCAGTTTTCCAGCAGGATTCACTGTAGTGGGAAACTTGAATGATTTTTATTTATAACCACCCAAGATAAAGAGTTAATGAAGCCAATTATGGCAACCCTAACTTTAGTGACAACAAGCAGTTTCAGGAGCTTAACCCAGAATATTGCTGGTCTGTATTGCCCACTACCTCATCATGTAGATCATTTGCCCACTGAGCTATTTGCAGATTTTGCTTTTTCTTCTGTTTTGTACAAAACAAATACATCTCAATCAGGTCCCCCCTCAACCTCCGCCTTTCTAATGAAAATAATCCTAATCTACTCAACCTCTCTTCATAGCTAGCGCCCTCCATACCAGGCAACATCCTGGTGAACCTCCACTGCACCCTCTCCAAAGCATCTACATCCTTTTGGTAATGTGGCGACCAGAACTGCACGCAGTATTCCAAATGTGGCCGAACCAAAGTCTTATACAACTGTAACATGACCTGCCAACTCTTGTACTCAATACCCCATCCGATGAAGGAAAGCATGCCGTATGCCTTCTTGACCATTCTATTGACCTGCGTTGCCACCTTCAGGGAACAATGGACCTGAACACCCAAATCTCTCTGTACATCAATTTTCCCCAGGACGTTTCCATTTATTGTATAGTTCACTCTTGAATTGGATCTTCCAAAATGCATCACCTCGCATTTGCCCTGATTGAACTCCATCTGCCATTTCTCTGCCCAACTCTCCAATCTATCTATATTCTGCTGTATTCTCTGACAGTCCCCTTCACTATCTGCTACTCCACCAATCTTAGTGTCGTCTGCAAACTTGCTAATCAGACCACCTATACTTTCCTCCAAATCATTTATGTATATCACAAACAACAGTGGTCCCAGCACGGATCCCTGTGGAACACCACTGGTCTGAATGTTGATTAATTTGAGATGGCAGGAAGGGAACAAAAGTAATGCTTAATGCAATGTCAAAAAACATTTTTTTTAAAGCTCTTTAAGTTTCTTTGGAACAGCATCAAAGACTTTGCATCCAAATTCCGAACTTCAGATCAGTTGTTACCTTTGTCAAAAATGTAGCTTTTAAGCTATGAATGCAGCTTCACAGCTCACCCACCAGTCTGATATACTGAAGATACATGGTTTTCTCTGCCTCACACAGAACACAACTCTGTACCTGTTTCAAACCATGCTGTATTTTTTCCAATATTCCCGGATTTTGTACCAATGCTTTTTTTCTAAATGTTAAAGGCTTACAAGAGCTATGCTAATCTTTTCACCCCTTAATAAGCATCAATCAATTCTTGTGTTTATTTGCATAGCAACCATAGCAACAAACATTAAAAAAAGGTGTTTTCATGTTGTAACTGAATTCTAAGCACGCCGGATTTGAATGGAAACAACAACTTATTTACAAGCTTTTGTTGCTTCTGTTTCGCAGCTGGATCACATCTGCCATCAAATACACCAGTGTGTTCAGGGTAGCCCCCACTCCTGCACCCCACCCATCCCCTTGACTGACAAGAAGCTGCACATTCCAGACTCCTTTTCATTGCTGCAGTTATGATACAAGCAAACTGCTGGACAGTGCAACATTCAATATATATATAAGGGAGGATAAATTGGATAGCCCAGAAAATGTGCCCGGGAAACGTGATGCTTAGCTAACCCGCGTCTGTTGATTGCAATGCAGGCAGCACGCCAACTTCGCACTGCCTGCTCATTTGGACAATCTCTGCATCCGCTCAGGGCTAACTATGCTGTTCCTTGGCTGGATGCTGCCGCAGGGGGTTGGTGGGTGGGGTTGCAATACTATGAGTGGCTAGCACCACTGGAAGCTGTTTAAAGCTAGGCTGAATATCTTAAAGGGGAGGTGCATTTTGGCTGGAACAGGTGCTGAGAGTGGTGGTTGAAGAGAATCTGACCCAGGAAAGAGTAAGGTTTTCGAACTGGATGCCTTGATGGAGGAGGTGGAAAGGAGGAGAGATGTCCTATATCCGCAGGGGGGAAGGAGACCCTCCAGACACACTGCCGTACTCAGTCAAGCCCCGAGGACCTGGATGCAGTGCTGCATGCAGTTCAATGACCTGGTGTGTGGTCAAGGTCATTGAATGCATCTTCAAATGCCATATCCTACCAACTGCAGCAGTAGCCACAGCCCTTACTCAATTCACCACACCTCATCTACCAACTATTTCTAGCAATCAACCCTCATACCTAACAATCATATCCCTCACCTCACACTCACACACCTAGCACTGCTCAAGCCTCACACATGCATCTCACAGGTTACATGAACTGCCAGCTATACAACCATGACAGTCACAACAATCAAACAGATAGTACAACACCCACTGACCAACTTCCCTCTCACTTGCAGTACAAAGTGGCACACAACCAGAGGCAGCAGGAGCTGACCAGAGGGGGTCTGGCACACCTGTATGTCCGAACCCCACCACCCCCTCCACCTCCGTGGAGGACATAGTGCTGGCCATTATTGGTACACCCATTGCTGAGGCTATGGTCTGTGGTGGGGCTAAAACCATCAAAGATGATGATATCTTCTTACTTAATGCTCCTTCTCTTACCTGACAGTAACACTGTGCGTACCTTAGTATATAGATTAGAGGCAGGATCTGCAGTTGGTGAGACGCTGGGCAGCAGTGGGCTGCAGCCAGGGCAGATGCCAGCTCACCAGAGAGTCTCACAGAGGTTCTGCTGCAGAGGAGTCGGATGAGGACTTCAATGGGGCAGACTACAGAAGAACACAGAGTATGCACAATGAAATGCTTGGTGCATACAGAAACTGGCCAGAAAGCCCGCGGTCAATGCCAAGGAGCATGGCGGAGTCCAGAACCAACTTGGTACAGGGCTTTGCACAGAGCTTGGAGCCCATCCTGTCCAGCATGGAAGTGACGGCCAACTGCGTTCATACACTTATATACCCAACGATGATGCAGCATCTGATGGCCAATGTTGCAGCTTCCATTGCAGCACAAGCAGCAGCTACCCAAATGCCTGGGTGCTGCTGTGCATACTCAGACTGCTGCCATCATGGCTATGGATCCCAGTGCTAAATGAGGCTTGCAGGGTTTCATAACAGCCCAGCAATCTGTCCTGCAACACAGGATTGTTGAGGCGCTGCCCCAGGGGAGTGGCAGTGGTGCCACGGAGCATGAACCTGCCATCCTGTCTCAGGAAGACAGCGTGCATCCTCCCACCACTCCCACTCCACCAGTGCCCTTGTTGTTGCCTGTCAGCCAGCCAGCCCAGACTGCCACTGCCCATGCCGAGATGGTGCTGTCTGAAGTCTGGCCCCCTAGGCCTAGTGCTGGCCGAGGGCATCTCTAAGGCCATCTGCCGTCTCCCCCACTGAAAGTCGGTAGCCTTCCACCAGCTGTGCTGCAGCCACTGGGGTAGCACTGCGTAGGAGCACAAGGGACAGGTAAAGGCACAGGGAAGACAGGCACTAAGGGAATGCACAGGGTGAATAGTTGACTTTTATAGGCAAAATGGCATGACATCATTTATACGTGTGGTTTAGAATGTTTATTTTGTGGTGACTTTTATTTGCCACGTTGTGGCCAAGCAGATGCTGTGATGGTCAGGAACAGAGAGATGGTAAAGAGTAAGATATTGGTGAATAGGGAATTGCGATTGTAGTTAGTTACTGATAATGCATTTGGATGAGTTCATCACAGACAGCCCAGCCATAAAGGGGCTGTCTAGATTCCCTCCTCCTCTCCGCTTCCTCCAATTCCACTTCCTCCTCTTCCTCATGAGTGGAAACCTACCGTGTCAATTTTTAATTTTAAAGATCTCTATCAAGTCACCCCTCAGTATTCTCTTTTCTAAAGAAGAGAGTTCCAGCCTGTTCAGCCTTTCCTGATAAATATATCCTCTCAATTCTGGTTATCATCCTCATGAATCTTTTTGCACCTCCTGTGCCTCTATATCCTTTTATAATATGGAGACTGGAACTGTGCACATTATTCTAAGTGTGGTCTAACCAGGGTCCTCTACAAGTTTAACATAACTTCTCTGCTTTTCAGTTCTATCCCTCTAGATCCACCCAGTGCTTGGTTATCTTTATTTATCAATTTATTACCCTGTATTGGTACTTTTAGTGATTTGTCTATCTGTACACCTAGACCTCTTTGTTCCTCAACTCCACTTAGACTCTCGGGGACAGGGGGAATTTTAAACAAAAAAAAACAAGCAGCTTTGGCTTGAGTGGGAGGTTAGAATTTTAAAAATCAGATTCCTGACCCAAACCCGCCTCTAACCAGCCCATTTCCAGCTTTAACTAAACGGGAAGGTGGGAGGAAGACCAACCCTCTCCAAGGAGGCAGTTTGGTACTTTAAATATGATAATGAAGTTGCGAGTCTGATTGTCATTCAGCTTTTCAGCTTTAACTCCAGTGCTGTGAAGGTGCCTGGGGCAATGCACTTTTATGCATCTGGCTCCCTCCAGGCAGCTGCTGGAGATATTTGTAACATTTCACAGTTTGTCTGCCACTGTTGCCTGAGAGAGGTCATTGAGGCTCTCTATTCAACGAGAACTAGCGACCTTTCATTCTCTCTTACCAGAGAGAAGCAGGCAGAACGAGAACACGGCTTCTCTAGGAAATTGGTTCTCAATTTATTTTTGCCCATGAACCACGTAGGTGGAGCAAAAGACCCCACGGACCACCTTCTGGTCCTACCTCACCTGCTTTCACTTGCCACTGCATAAATATAGTCGAGAATAAATCCAATGGGGAATTCAGGAGCAACTTCTTTACCCAGGAAGTGGTGAAAATGCGGAGTGGTCGAGGTGACTAGCACAGATGCATTTAACAGAAACTAGATGAGCACATGAGGGAGAAAGGAATAGAAGGTTATGCGGTTAGGTGAAGAGGGGTGGGAGGAGGCTCGTGTGGAGCATAAATGCTGGCATAGACCCTTTGGGCGGAATGACCTTTTCCTGTGCTATAGACTATGAGCTAGAAATTGCTTCGTATTGCACTGCTTACTAGATGTAGCCTATACCACTGGCTGCTTCCTATGGGGGTTGTGCAGCATGAGGACAGAGGAAAGGTGCACAGACGTTCACCCCCTGCATACGTGGGAATATCTTGATCCGGGCTATGCTGATGTCACACCGCCCAATCTCCCGATGCAATGTCAGTGGCACCCCTACCAAATTCACGGCCGTGAAAAATACGTCACGGACCATGACATACAGGATCCTCCATGAAATCTCGGGTTCGCCGTGAAATTGGCCATTTTGTGTACTTTGCATATTTTACCGATTGACACGAGTCTCAACTCTCTGGTTGGTAGATGAGGGAGGGTTTCCCATGCAGTTTTGAGAGAAGCAGTCTCAAGTGTGAGCAGACAAGTGTGAATGCCAGAAGGAGCAAATCAAAAACGGCCACAACCATTACTGCACAAATCGAGTGAAAGAATTTGGAAGGCAACTTCTGCATGCCGATGGTGGAATACTGTTTTGTACAAGCCGCAATGTTCCATTGGATCACACACGGCAGGGAAATGGTTCAGCACCACTTAGAGTCCGAAAGCCATCGCAGCAGAAAGAGAGCATCCGACACTGCACTGTCGGAAAACAAACATGCAAAAAAACAAGCTACAATTTCATCTCTTTTTAAGAAGTGACAGAGAGCTCAGAAAATCGTTAGTTGGTTAAAATGGAACTTGTGGATGCTTTTGCAAGCACCAAAATACCTTTGGAAAAACCTGATCAGCCAAAGCTGTGGGTGTCTGTTGAAACACAGGCAGGGGCTCACAGCACAGAGAGAGGGAATGAAGAGAGAGATAGTCGCAGGTTGCTCCATGTTCACATTCAACTACTGACTTCAGTGAGAAATGAATGTGACCTGTTTATAGTCAGCTTTCTATAATAGTTTTTGAGTATACAATAAATACCATTTGAAAGCAGAAACCTCCTTTGTTTATTTTTTGTTTTAAATAGATACTTTTCATGGTTTGTTGCGACACTGTGAAATTTATGATTTAGATATGTGAAATTGTGAAATTCATGATTCTTAAAATGCCGCAACCGTGAAATTTGTCAAATTTGACAGTGAGTTTGATACGGCCCTAAACATCAGGATTGGAATCTTCCTTGACAGAAGTCCAGCCCACGCATTCCTACATCACTCACCAAAGATCAGGTGTGCAGCTGCAAGATGGGACCTGAACTTGTGCTCAGTTAAAGGCCACTCCACAAGTTACAGGAGAGATTTGCAGTAACCTTTCCTTACACAGAGTTGGTGGGAGCTCGGTGCTGGGTTCCTGGAGGTGGTTCCTGCCACTTTACGAGGAGCATCGACTACCTGACCCAGTTCTTTCATTACCTCCTGCTTGGCAGCAGCACAAGGGAATGGGACAGAGAAGACAGAGAGGGGAAATTGTACAAGGAGGGAGGGAGAGGAAGCGAAGGAGGAGGAGAAGGAACCAGAGGAGGCAGGGAGGAAGCATCCTGGACCCTCTCAGAATGTCAGGCAGTGGATTGTGAGGCTCCACTTCCCCATCCCAACGTGGAGCCACCAATCACCATCTTCTCATCCATTTCACACTCACCATCACAACGTCCCCTCACCCAACATCCGGCAATAAAGGCCAGCAACAAGAACCTTCACAGAACATCTTTATGCCACAACACATCCAATTATACAAATCTTCTTCTTCTTTGGCCTCCTTGTCTCGAGAGACAATGGGTAATCACCTAGAGGTGGTCAGTGGTTTGTGGAGCAGTGCCTGGAGTGGCTACAAAGGCCAATTCTAGAGTGACAGACTCTTCCACAGGTGCTGCAGATAAAATTGGTTGTCGGGGCTGTTACACAGTTGACTCTCCCCTTGCACTTCTGTCTTTTTTTCTGCCAACTGCTAAGTCTCTTCAACTCGCCGCTCTTTAGCCCCGCCTTTATGGTTGTCCGCCAGCTCTGGCGATCGCTGGCAACTGACTCCCACGACTCGTGGTCAATGTCACAGGACTTCATGTTGCATTTGCAGACGTCTTTAAAGCGCAGACATGGACAGCCGGTGGGTCTGATACCAGTGACAAGATCGCTGTACAATGTGTCCTTGGGGATCCTGCCATCTTTCATGCGGCTCACATGGCTAAGCCATCTCAAGCGCCGCTGGCTCAGTAAGGTGTAAATGCTGGGGATGTTGGCCGCCTCGAGGACTTCTGCGTAGGAGATACGGTCCTGCCACCTGATGCCAAGGATTCTCCGGAGGCAGCGAAGATGGAATGAGTTAAAACGTCGCTCTTGGCTGACATAGGTTGACCAGGCCTCGCTGCCGTAGAGCAAGGTACTGAGGACACAAGCTTGAAACATTCGGACTTTTGTGTTCCGTGTCAGTGTGCCATTTTCCCACACCCTCTTGGCCAGTCTGGACATAGCAGCGGACTCCTTTTCCATACGCTTGTTGATTTCTGCATCGAGAGACAGGTTACTGGTGATAGTTGAGCCTAGATAGGTGAACTCTTGAACCACTTCCAGAGTGTGGTCGCTGATATTGATGGATGCTGCACTTCTGACATCCTGTCCCATGATGTTCGTTTTCTTGAGGCTGATGGTTAGGCCAAATTCATTGCAGGCAGCCGCAATCCTGTCGATGAGTCTCTGCAGACACTCTTCTGTGTGGGATGTTAATGCAGCATCGTCAGCAAAGAGGAGTTCCCTGATGAGGACTTTCCGTACTTTGGTCTTTGCTCTTAGACAAACAAGGTTGAACAACCTGCCATCTGATATTGTGTGGAGGAAAATTCCTTCTTCTGAAGACTTGAACGCATGTGAGAGCAGCAGGGAGAAGAAGATCCCAAACAGTGTAGGTGCGAGAACACAGCCCTGTTTCACGCCACTCAGGATTGGAAAGGGGTCTGATGAGGTGCCGCTATGCTGAATTGTGCCTTTCATATTGTCATGGAATGAAGTGATGATACTTAGTAGCTTTGGTGGACATGCAATCTTTGCTAGTAGTGTGACGTCTGCTGACGAGGTCAAAGGCTTTGGTGAGATCTATGAAAGCAACATAGAGGAGCATCTGTTGTTCGCGGCATTTCTCCTGTAGCTGGCGAAGGCAGAACAGCATGTCAATGGTGGATCTCTCTGCTCGAAAGGTGCACTGTGCCTCAGCCAGCTTTTGGAGTCTGTGTAAAATGACTTGAGTGAAGATTTTCCCCACTATGCTGAGCAGAGAGATTCCACGGTAGTTGTTGCAGTCACCGCGGTCACCCTTGTTCTTATAGAGGGTGATGATGTTGGCATCACGCATGTCCTGTGGTACTGCTCCCTCATCCCAGCACAGGCAAAGCAGTTCATGTAGTGCTGAGAGTGTAGCAGGCTTGGCACTCTTGATTATTTCAGGGGTAATGCTGTCCCTTCCAGGGGTTTTTCCGCTGGCTAGAGAATCAATGGCATCACTGAGTTCCGATTTTGTTTGCTGTTCGTCCAGCTCATCCATGACTGGCAGAGACTGGGCAGCATTGAGGGCGGTCTCAGTGACAACATTTTCCCTGGAGTACAGTTCTAGGTAGTGCTCCACCCAGTGGTCCATTTGCTTGCGTTGGTCTATGATCGTTTCCCCCTGATTTAGATTTGAGGGGGGCGATCTTCTTGATAGTTGGCCCAAAAGCTCTCTTAATGCCATCATATATTCCTCTGATGTTTCTGGTGTCGGAGGCCAGCTGAATACATAGGTGTTGCCAGTAGTCATTTGCACAGTGCCTGTCTGTTCTTTGTGCAGCACTTCTGGCTATTTTAAGTGCTACGGATGTTAACTCGCTGGGGGCTTTCTTGTAGTTCAACAGTGCAATGCGCTTAGCGGCTATGATAGGTTCCAGCTCTTCAAAGTGAGATTGAAACCAGTCTGCATTCAGCTTCTCACGTTTGCCAAAGGTGGTCATCGCTGAGTCATAGATGGCGTCTCTGATGTGGGCCCACTTGGTCTCTGCATCCCCTGCAGGAATGTTTTGAAGGGCTTTTCCAAGTGAATTTTTTTTTTTGGAAATACAGCACTGAAACAGGCCCTTCGGCCCACCGAGTCTGTGCCGACCAAGAACCACCCATTTATACTAACCCTACAGTAATCCCATATTCCCTACCTACACTAGGGGCAATTTATAATGGCCAATTTACCTATCACCTGCAAGTCTTTGGCGGTGGGAGGAAACCAGAGCACCTGGGGAAAACCCACGCAGTCACAGGGAGAACTTGCAAACTCCACACAAGCAGTACCCAGAATTGAACCCCGGTCCCTGGAGCTGTGAGGCTGCGGTGCTAACCACTGCGCCACATTTAGAAACTTATGTAACAGCTGTGGATAAGAAATTCTTACTCAACTAATCACCCTTGTGCATTCCATTAGTGCCTGTCTTGTGGGTTCCCTGTACTGTCCTAGTGCTCCTACACAGTGCTACCCCAGCAGCACGGTGGGTAGAAGGCTGCTGACCTTCACTGGGGGAGACTGCACATGGCCTTGGAGGACGCCCTTGATCAGCTCTGAGCCTAGAGGGCTTGGCTATGGACTGCACCATCTTACCCTGGTCTGGTTGGCTGAGAGGCACCAGCAAGGCCACTGGTGCAGTGGCAGCGATGAGAGCAGGAATGTTGTCAACCTGAGAAAGGACAGCAGGTTCATGCTCCACGGAGCCACTGCCACTCCCCCGGGGCAGTGCCTCAGCAGTCCTAGTAATCTGCTCAAGCACAGATTGCTGGACTGCTCCACGCATGATGGCAGCAGTCTGAGCCTACATGGAAGAAGCCTTGGATCTCATCACCTCCGTCTGAGCTTCCACTGCATCAGTGAGACGTCAGGAGGATTCCGCCTGTCCTGCACTGGAAGCTAAGACAGCCGCCACCAGACGCTCCATCATGGGTCAGTCCGACAGTGTTGTCATAGAGTTGACCATCACTTCCGTGCTGGAAAGGATGGGCTTCAAACTCTGCACAACGCCCTCTGCTACATTGGAGCCAGACTCCTCCATGCTCCTTGCCAGTGACAGGAGGCTGCCTGGCAGGCCTGGCAATGCCCCAGGCATCTATGTGTGCGTTGTCACCAGCTTCCTCCTGTATGCTGTACAGAGACGTCCTCACCTGAGTCCCTATTTGCGACCTCGCCTTCCGGGAAGCTGGTACACGATCTACCCTTTCCCCAGCCTGGCTGAAGCCCACTTGTGCCCAATGACTCACTATGCACTAATCCTGACTCTATACTACTCTCTAAGCTCCTTGCAGTGCTAGTATCAGTATTGGTGGCTGTAAGATCAAGTGACAGTGAATCCTCATCACATTTTGTGAGGTAGCTCTTCCTCTTCCTCCGGGGCTGTCCAGGGGGCAACTCTTCCATATCTGAAAGCACACAAACTGACGTGGAGGGTTTGGGTAAGGGGAGGTGGAGGTGAGGAGGAAAGCAGGAGTTTGATGGGGACACCATCTTCAGCTTCTAATTGATGCCACAGGGTGAGGAGGGAATTGAAAAGGAGCATGAGGCTATCATCCTGGACAGCCTCTGCTGTGCTAGATGCCACAGGCTGTGTTGCCACCTAACCCAAGACACACCATCTCCTCCAGGGGGCTCAGCACATGGATTCATGGAGCCTCCACTCTCCAGACTTCTGCCTCACTGTGCTGTTATGGGCAATCTTCTCCTGCAAGAGAGAGAATGTCTGTAATCGTGTGGCAAAGTGTTTGGGTGATGTGCCTGCCGTAGCTGAATAGCTGGAAGCAGGGAAAGGTGGGTGTGATGCTGATAGCATTGGTAGATGTGGGTGATGTGCAGAATGTGAATGTTAGGTGAGTCCTGAGTGCCAGGGGTTGCTGCAATGTGAGTGATGGGGTGTGGTGCTTTGAGCAGTGTGAGAGGTTGTTGGTGTGGTGGGCATGAGATATACTGTGATGTTGCATTCACTCACCTTGACTGCCCGTGTGAGGCCTTTGTACCTTTTTCTGCTTTGCTGCCACATTCCTGGCGCCAGACTCCAGGCATTCATCTCCCGGGGCTATGTGCTCCCATTCCCTACACTGACTGTACCTTGAGGGCTTTCTTCTGCCTTGGGGAAACATTGCCTCCCTCCTGGAGTCCACCGTGTTGACTAGAGCCTCCAGAACAGTGTCGCTGAACCGGGGAAACCTCTCCCGTACCTGCTGAGCCATCCTTGAAATGTTCAGAAATATTTTTGGGTCAGGCATGATTTCAGGTGTGCAGCCTCCCTTTAATAGGCAGCGTACCTTTAAGAGGAGCAGGCTGCCTGGATCATGCGACCGGCAAACTATGCTGATGGGCCCTCCTGCTGTGCGCAGAGGCAGCTTTGAAATCAGAGCAGCCGTGTGGAAGCAGTGAGGCAGCTACTTAGCCCAGCGGCACAATGGGGGAAATGAGGTGGGTGCACCCAAAATTGCACGTCCCCACCTTGATTCGCAACCCTCACACCCAAACAAACCGGACACACAAATTTCTAACCTTATGTAATTCTACGTAAATGGTTGGAAAATCACACAAAGAGTTCTCCAATATATGCTGCCTTGGGTGAGGCTCTCTGCCTCCTGCTTACAGTTGGAAAATTACTCCTCTGACTCCAACACATTGCACCAAGATGGTGTCAATTTCTCATAGAAAGTGCTTGCATTCACATTGTGCTATTACGGGAAGGTAGTAATCAGAAAGTGGAAGGGAATCTCCAGATTGTGATTTATCTTCAGCTGTTGTCATGCTCCGTCTGCCTATTAGCATTGTAGAGGCCTTTCAACTGAGAATGGTTGCCCTGAGATTAAGGAAGAAGGGTGGGGTATATATAATGTTTTTTTTACTGTAGGCTCAGCTGTAGTGCTCCTGGCTCTGAGTCATAACGTTGTGGATTCAAGACCTACCGAGGACTTGAGCACAAAAATCAAGGATCAAACCCCTGTGCAGTACCTAGAGAGTGCTGCACTGTTGGAGGTGCTGTCATGCGGGTGTGACATTAAACCAAGGCCCCATCTGCACTCTCAGGAAAAGATTCCTTAGCATTATTTTGAAGAAGAGCAGGGGTGTTATCCTCTGTGTCCTGGATTGATCCCTCAATCAACATCACAAAAACAGATTATCTGGTCATTATCACAATTGCTGACTGTGGGAGCTTGCTGTTTGCAAAGTGGCTGCTGTGTTTCCTGCATTACAACCATTACTGTATTTCATTGGTTGTAAAGTGCTTTGAGGCATCCAGTGGTTGTGAAAGGCACTATATAAATGCAAGTCTTGCTTTTGTAGGTCTGAAATCCGGTCCCTGTGTGTTGGAGTATGAAATATGTTGTCTGGCTGGACTCAGCTAGTTCAGTCCTTGCAGCATGTTTACTAAATCAAACTTATTTTGTTACATTCCACAAGTCAGATTTTTATTGTGTTAAAATTTAACTATTTTGCCACAATGCTGGAAAAGGTTCTGTTGTGTAAATGAATCCTATAGGTGCATTTCAGCCTCACAGGGCTGAATGTTTCAGTAACATCTCATTTTTTACTCATTTGAGACAAAGGATTCAATTTCAGTTTTCTTCCCTCCTGTCCTGACAGTACAGATTCCTGTTGAGGTATGATTTCCTGGCATCATGATCACTCAGGTGACTGATTGCTGGATGGTTATTTGAACACACACAGGGCTTCAGTCTCATCCTCACTTGATACCTACACACTTTCCAACTGGAGACAGTGAACAGTGATTAAGAGCTGGACTTCCCAAAGCCTGTCCACCGGCCACAAGGCAGAAGTCAGGAGTCTACTGGAAAACTCTCCACTTGCCTGGATGGCTGCAGCTCCAACAACACTCAAGAAGCTCCACCTCATCCACGATAAAGCAGCCCGCTTGATTAGCACCCCATTCACCACCTTCAACATTCACTCCCTCCACCACTGGCACATAGTGGCAGCAGTGTGAACCATCTACCAGATGGTTGCAGCAACTCGTCAAGGCTCCTTCAATAGCATCTTCCAAACCCGCGACCTCACCCATCTGGAAGGACAATAGCAGCAGAAGCATGGGAACACCACCACCTGCAAATTCCCCTTCAAGCCACACATCATCCTGACTTGGAACAATATTGCCATTCCTTCACTGTCACTGGGTCAAAACCCTGGGACTCCCTAACAGCACTGTGGGTGTACCTACCCCACATGGACTGCAGCGGTTCCAGAAGGCATCTCATCGCCACCTTCTCAAGGGCAATTCGGGAAGCATAATAAATGCTGACCTGGCCAGCGACGCCCACATCCTATGAATGAATTTTTAAAAAACTCTGGCTCATTTCTCTCCACTCCAGGCCAAATGTGACAAATCAACAGTCCCTTGAGTTGAAATCAGGTAACTCAACACTGAAAATAATGGGATTTTCTTGGTTTGTACAGTCCAGTTCCAAGTCGGGCAGGGCATTTACAACAAGGGATCCCTTTTTAATTAAGTAATGCACTTCAGTGTTTCGTGCCAGTTGAACCTATCTCCATGTCAGGAGGTGTTAAAGTGGAGGCCTTTCTGGGTCTTCACCCAGGGTATTGGTATTCCTCATTTGGACAGGGTCATGTGTGGTCTCTAATCTAAAGCTAACCTTGTTTGATGTAGCTTTTTCTGTCTGTCATTGCTTTGCTTGCTTCTTTTCAAACATGACTTGATTTTACATTAAAGGGGTTTTCCTGTAACTACATTTATTAAAGAGTGGATAATTTCCTTTGTTCAGCTCTCTGTACGATTATGTTTTCCCTTCTAATTTTCCCTCCTCCTCCTCCCCTGAAGTCACTGACCCATACTGGGGTGTGGTTCCACAGGTTTTGACTGCTCACATGATTCTTCCTGAGTCTCACACAGTGACCTGGTTCACCAAGAGTGACTGGATAGTGAACAACTGAGATCAGCTAAATCAGCACTAAACCACAGTTGAATGTGGCAGGCTTCTGTCTGTGTAGCTCAGTTACACAAAAAACAGTGCAGTTGCCAACTGAATATATACATATAATGGAATAGTTCTGTTTCCATGCAATGTAATACTTGGCATCAGGTGGCAGGACCGTATCTCCAACGCAGAAGTCCTCGAGGCGGCCAACATCCCCAGCATATACACCCTACTGAGCCAGCGGCACTTGAGATGGCTTGGCCATGTGAGCCGCATGGAAGATGGCAGGATCCCCAAGGACACATTGTACAGCGAGCTCGTCACTGGTATCAGACCCACCGGCCGTCCATGTCTCCGCTTTAAAGACGTCTGCAAACGCGACATGAAGTCCTGTGACATTGATCGCAAGTCGTGGGAGTCAGTTGCCAGTGATCGCCAGAGCTGGCAGACAGCCATAAAGGCGGGACTAAAGAGTGGCGAGTCGAAGAGACTTAGCAGTTGGCAGGATAAAAGACAGAAGTGCAAGGAGAGAGCCAACTGTGTAACAGCCCCGACAACCAATTTTATCTGCAGCACCTGTGGAAGAGTCTGTTACTCTAGAATTGGCCTTTATAGCCACTCCAGGCGCTGCTCCATAAACCACTGACCACCTCTAGGCGCTTACCCATTGTCTCTCGAGACACGGGGGCCAAAGAAGAAGAAGAGCAGAAGATAATCTTAGTACCATAGTCAAGTTGTGAGTAGGACAAAGTGACTGCAAAGAGATATAGATAGGTTAAGTGAGTGGGCAAATATTTGGCAGATGGAGTATAATGTGGGAAAATGTGAGGTTGTCCACTTTGGCGGGAAGAATAGAAAAGCAGAATAATATTTACATGGAGAGAGACTGCGGAATGCTGTGGTACAGAGGGATCTGCGTATCCTTGTACATGAAACACGAAAGGTTAGCATGTACAGCAAGTAATTAGGAAGGCAAATGGAATGTTGGCATTTATTGCAAGGGGGATGGAGTATAAAAGTAGGAAAGTCTTGCTACAACTATACTGGGCATTGATGAGATCACATCTAGAGTACTGTGTACAGTATTGGTCTCCTTATTTAAGAAGGGATGTACAGGCATTGGAAGCAGTTCAGAGAAGGTTCAGTAGGCTGATTCCTGGAATGAAGGGGTTTTCTTATGAGGAAAGTTTGAGCAGGTTGGGCCTATAATTGGAGTTTAGAAGAATGAGAAGTGATCTTATTGAAACATATAAGATTCTGAGGGGGCTTGACAGGGTAGATGCTGAGAGGATGTTTCCCCTCATGGGGGAATCTAGAACTAGGGGGCACAGTAAAATAAGGAGTCTCCCTTTTATGATGGCGATAAGGAGGAATTTCTTCTCTCAGAGGGTCGCTAATCTTCGGAAGTCTCTTCCCCAGAGAGCAATGGAGGCTGGGTCAATGAATATATTCAAGGGTGAGTTAGACAGATTTTTGTTCTCAAGGGAGTCAAGGGTTATGGGGGGCCAGCAGGAGAGTGGAGTAAAGGCCACAATCAGATCAGTCGTTATCTTATTGAATGGCGGAGCAGGCTTGAGGGGCCGAGTGTCCTCCTCCTGTTTCTATTTCTTATGAACTTATAGTAACAGTGCTGTTAGTGAGTCTATCACATCTGTCAGTGTGCCATCTACATTGTCGTCATAGAAACTGGCCAAGATATGGCGGATCAAAACAGAAAATGCTGGAAATACGCAGCAGGTCTGGCAGCATCTGTGGAGAGAGAAATGGAGTTAACGTTTCAGGTCAGTGACCCTTCTTCATGCGTATGGCAATTTGGTCCATTTAGTCCATTCCTTCCATAGGTCAGGTGCAACTTGCCCCATGATAGATTTCACCACAAGTCTGATTTGCCCAGAGAAAGGTCTGCAAAATTTCTGTCTGACCCCTACAGGTTGTCAAACAAAGCTCCAGCATATGAACCTGTGTCGACAGTTTCCATTATGCGACAAGGACTGGTTCTCTCTCACAGATAACATTTTCCTAGTCCCAGCAGCCCAGCATATGGCCTCTCTTATTTTTAGTTTCTCTCACTCTTTGATTTAAAAAGGAAAGCTTTTGATCAAGCTGTATTATCAATCCTGACTGTCTCCGGCTCCAACTTATTCCACGTGGATTTCAACTGCATTTTCACCCATCATGTTTTGAATCCACCCAGGATTACAGGTAACTCCGAGAAATACAACGTTCCTCGGACCGCTACTCTCGCCGCATCCTGAGATCCACACTCAGTGCTATGCGCCGCCACATGTACACACTGGACCTCTCTCTCCAGCAGCACCGCCTCACCTTATCTCAAAGCTGTTCTACTCCGCAGTTTCATTTCATCCTTCATCTCATCCGACGCATTAACAAAAAACTTTTTTTCTTCCTTTCAGGTGTCAAGGAACGCAAGCTCCAGCAGCTGATGGGGACGAATGCCCCTCCAGATCCTTCTTTCCCTTCACTTCCCTCTGACCCCATCCCTTCTGATCTGGCCCCTTGCCGTGTATTCACTATACCCTCTGACCTCCCCCTCCCTGATGCTGAATGTTCTGTACTCAGCAAAGGTCTCAGTTTTATCCCCTTATGTCCCCACCTCAATGAATTTCGTGCTGGGCATGACGTTGAGCTCTTCTTCCGTCACCTCTGTCTCCGGGCTCACTTCTTTGACCAGGAGTCCTCCCCCTGACCAGCAGACCTATTCATCTGCCTCCAGCATTCTCCCTCTACCTGACCCCTCCCCCGGCCTCTTACCCGCTCTTGATCTTTTCATTGAAAACTGTCAGCGAGACATTATCATCTCAATTTCTCTGCCCCCCTCACTCACTCTCACCTGTCCCCCTCTGAACTTGAGGCACTCCGTTCTCTCAGGTCTAACCCCGACATGGTCATCAAACCGTCTGACAAGGGTGGTGCTGTTGTTGTATGGCGTACTGACCTCTACCTTGCAGAGGCTCAACGCCAACTCTCAGACACTTCTTCCTACCTCCCTCTGGACCATGACCCCACCACCGAACATCAAGCTACTGTCCAAAGGACTTTCACTGACCTCATCTCCTCTGGAGATCTTCCCTCTACAGCTTCCAACCTCATAGTCCCACAACCCCAGACAGCCCGCTTCTACCTCCTTCCCAAAATCCACAAAAAGGACTCTCCCGGCAGACCCATTGTTTCAGCCTGCTCCTGCTCCACTGAACTTATTCCTTCCTATATTGACTCTATCTTTTCTCTGCTGGTCCAGTCACTTCCCACCTACATCCATGACTCTTCTGTCGCCCTACGTCATTTTGACAATTTCCAGTTTCCTGGCCCCAACTGCCTCCTCTTCACTATGGACGTCCAATCGCTCTACACCTCCATCCCCCACCAGGACGGTTTAAGGGCTCTCCGCTTCTTCCTTGAACAGAGGCCCAACCAGTCCCCATCCACCACCACCCTCCTCCGCCTGGCTGAACCTGTTCTCACATTGAACAACTTCTCCTTCAACTCCACTCACTTCTTTCAAGTAAAAGGTGTTGCTATGGGTACCCGCATAGGTCCTAGTTATGCCTGTCTTTTTGTGGGATATGTCGAACATTCCTTGTTCCAGTCCTACTCAGGCCCCCTCCCCAACTCTTTTTCTGGTACATTGATGACAGTATCGGTGCTGTTTCCTGCTCCCGCCCTGAACTGGAAAACTTTATCAACTTTGCTTCTAACTTCCACCCTTCTCTCACCTTTGCATGGTCCATCTCTGACACTTCCCTTCCCTTCCTCGGCTTCTCTGTCTCCATCTCTGGGGATAGGCTTTCTACTAATATCCATTATAAGCCCACCGATTCCCACAGCTATCTCGACTACACTTCTTCATACCCTACCTCCTGTAAGGACTCCATTCCATTCTCCCAGTTTCTCCGTTTCCGACACATCTGCTCTGATGATGCTACCTTCCATGACGGCGCTTCTGAAATGTCTTCCTTTTTCCTCAACCGAGGATTCCCCCCCACTGTGGTTGACAGGGCCCTCAACCGTGTCCGCCCATTTCCCGCACGTCTACCCTCATCCCTTCCCTTCCCTCCCAGAACCGCGACAGGGTTCCACTTGTCCTCACTTTCCACCCAATCAGCCTCCATATCCAAAGGATCATCCTCCGCCATTTCCGCCACCTCCAGCGTGATGGCACTATCAAGTGCATCTTCCCCTGTCAGCATTCCGAAGGGATCGTTCCCACCACGACACCCTGGTCCACTCCTTCATTACCACCTCATCCCCTACCCATGGCACCTTCCCCTGCCATCGCAGGAGGTGTAATGCCTGCCCATTTACCTCTTCTCTCCTCACTATCCCAGAAAACTGAGGATTGCGATAGGGGATGAAATGTGGGACTTGGCTCACTGGTAGATTTCTGGGGTCTATTAGCAGTGAGGGGAGGACATGGGCCTGAAAGTGCTGGGGGAGGGTGTGCCCCAGCTCTGGTTTCTAACTTTATAAAATATACTTGTGCTTGATTATTAAACGTATATCTGATGTCTGACTCTTTCTTTGTTTCTCCGTTGCTCTCACTGTCCCTCTATGTGCTTCATAGGCAATATTCCCTCTGGACTGCGTGGCCGCATGGCTGTGCAGGAACCCAGAATTTCCCATGCAGGCTGGACACAAGTCAGCCTCTTTAAGTCACTGCTTGTGCGCGGCTGTGCAAAAAAATTGAAAGGGCCCGTGCGCTTAAATTAATAGGCCGGGCATAACAAAAAAAAATTGAGGGGAACGTTGTTCATATGTGTCAGAATTCAGAATGTTTACATTTTATAACTATCAACAAAATGCAGTCTATAGGTGGTAAATAGAGCCTTCGGGCGAGAAATTGGTCTTGTAAGCGCCTGTTTTTTTGGGCGCTACGAGCCCTTAGAGCTCCAAAATGGTCTCTGCAGTGCATGCGCACTTGGAGGGTGAATTGTGACAATGTTTCACTGCTGTGCACGTTAGCGTGCGCGCCATCTGCCAGAAGAATACAGAGCAGGCAGTTCAGGATGTCAATCTGCATGCCATTTTGGAGCTCGACTCTCCAGCTGATGCCCTCTCTTAATCTCACACAGCTGAACACTTGTTCAGTAGCAGGAAGGACTCCCCCACACCAGCTCTATTCAAAGGGATCGTCAACTACTTACAGCTTGGTTTCTAGTTGATTTCTTCTGGCTGTTTCTATGGTTCTACATAGGTTTGGTGCTTGCTATAGTTGTTTTAATGTTGCAAAGGTCTACAGGGAGTGGTGTGGCAGGTGCTGAAGGACTTTCTGTTGACTTTAAGGCTTCTGCAGAAGCTAGTTGCTGTCAGGCATGGGTGCACTAGGAGGCACTCCCCTTGGAATACAGCATGACTTCGAGAATGAATAGAGGCCACCTAGAACAGGGCAAGATGCTGGAAGAGGGAGGAGGAGCAGTGGTTAAAGGGCTTTCAGCAGGAGGCCATATCTGTCCAAACTGTTCAGGAAGCAATTCTCTCATCTGAACCTCAGCAATGTGTGAGACGTCTGCACTTCAGTAAGTCTGTCTTCACTAAAATCTGCCTCCTGCTACAGCCACAACTGAAATCTCAGAGCAGGGCAGGTTTGGGGCCCCTGATCCTTTCTGCTGCATGCATTATTTTGAACAGGCACAGGTTAATCACGATTCCCGCGCCCATTTCCGAGCCTATCCAATTTAGGCAATGCAGGCTCGTTTTAAAATTGCTAAAAATTGCTCTGCTGCTCATACATCCAGCCAATCATCAGCACAGTTAGCGCTCACTGATGGCTGAAGTCATTGAAATGAGCAAGCTACAGGAAGTTGGCTTGCTGCCTCCTTAGCAATCAACAGGCGCAGGTTAATCGTGCATCACAATCCCCATGTCTGTTTTCGGGTGCTATCAAATTTAGCCCCCCAGGGAAGGAAAGTCAAAGGAAATATCAGTTCAGGTTCTTTGTAACCTTCAGTGACGAAAGCAGATATTGGTCATGATTTTTAGGAGGGTGCCTGGTTGCCTTGTCAGGCTACGAACAGCATTTAGTACCGGAGAATAATTGAAAGAGACTACCAGAAAATGAGGGCACACGATTATCTGATGGCACAGCATGTTTACTCTGTGAGCCGTTGTTGATATGGTGGTGGCTAATTGCAATGATAACCTTCAAAGTCGTAATGACCCACAGTCATATACCACAGCTGATGTTATTTTCAGGAGCAGTCCTGCTGTTAACTGCAATGAATGCTTTCAACAGGAAATTGAATGGGCACGTGAGGGAAATAAACTTACAGGGCTATAGGGATAGAGCAGGGGAGTGATATTGATTGGATTGCTGTACAGAAAGTCAGCAGAGACTTGATGGGACGAATGACCTCCTTCTGTGCCGTGATGACTCTATGACCATATGACTAAAGGTGCCAGCTTTGATTTCTGGCCTGAACTAATTTAACTGATGCCAGCATAGAAGTCTTAGTAATGCTCCAAAAGCCCTCAGTGGTTTAGGGAGAGAAAAATTTACCATGATTCGTCTTCCTGATCACTGTCCGGCAATCACTGCTGGAATTACATATGCATGAATGTTGGTGAGTTTGGCATCTAGCATCACTCATAATCAAATGCCCCCTAACACTCAGGCGCCTACATGAATAATGGAGTATTAGTTGATGCACCAAAGAGGGTATTCATACATAATAAAAACAAGAAATGCTGGAACCACTCAGCAGGTCTGGCAGCATCTGTGGAAAGAGAAGCAGAGTTAACGTTTCGGGTCAGTGACCCTTCATCGGAAAACTAACAGGCAGAAACCGACAGTACAGCTGCAGCTAAACAGGCAGAAACCGACAGGACAGCTGCAGCTAAACAGGCAGAAACCGACAGGACAATCCGATGAAGGGTCACTGACCCGAAACGTTAACTCTGCTTCTCTTTCCACAGATGCTGCCAGGCCTCACAGCTCCACCGACCCGGGTTCAATTCTGGGTACTGCCTGTGTGGAGTTTTGCAAGTTCTCCCTGTGTCTGCGTGGGTTTCCTCCGAGTGCTCCGGTTTCCTCCCACATTCCAAAGACTTGCAGGTTGATAGGTTAGTTGGCCATTATAAATTGCCCCTAGTATAGGTAGGTGGTAGGGCAGTATAGGGACAGGTGGGGATGTGGTAGGAATATGGGATTCGTGTAGGATTAGTATAAATGGGTGGTTGATGGTCGGCACAGACTCGGTGGGCCGAAGGGCCTGTTTCAGTGCTGTATCTCTAAACTAAACTAAACCTGCTGAGTGGTTCCAGCATTTCTTGTTTTTATTTCAGATTTCCAGCATCCGCAGTATTTTGCTTTTATTTTAGGGTATTCATACAACTGTGTCCAGTGAGGTGTCAATGCCTTCAGGAGAAGGAAGGAGACAATTGCTAGAAAAACAGGGAAAAAATATACATGCAAGAATAATCAAGCAAGATGATACATGTTCCTTCTTTCTGTCATGGTATACATGGAGTTAAAAACAAAGTTAATCCATTAAAGGCCAAGCTCATTTTGATACATAACCAGATGTTATTGTCTGGGCCAGGCATGAGGATGGGAGGGATAGCCATTGAATTCAAACACAATCATCAGAAGGTTTGTATCCTGTTTGTATACAATTTTGGTCGGCAGCTCTTTCGAAGCTTAAGAGCATATGTTTAGATTTTTTTTGTCACAGTCCTTTTTGAAAGTAATTCTCAGCCTTTCTTATATGATTGAAGAGTCTGTGTGAGCTATAAGAAATGGAAAAGGCAAAGAAACTTTGGAAAGTCAGCAAAACAGCTGCCATGTAAGGTTATTAATTATGGTACAGTTTAGCTAGCAGGCGTAACTGTTACTTCCAAAGCTTATAATGACTATAAAATGTACAGTGAGTCACTGTTAAATCTTCACTTACCTATCTACCATTTAAAATTTGATTTGACAGTCAGGGCCTAAGTCACAGTCGCATGAACTGTTTCTTCTACCAAAAGAAGAAAGTCATGTGATGGTGTGTGATAAAACTGGCAAACTAAAACAGATAACAAGGATTTGCTGTTCGATCCCTGAATATGTCATAATTTAGCCAGCTAATAGGTGGGTAAAGGGATTGCCTCTGGAAGCAGACTGAAACCACATGCCCAAGAAACGTATCTTGAGTGAAAACCCTGAAATGTAGCAATGTGGACACAAAAAAAGTTTAAGTTGTTCATCCAAGGCTTTGTGCCAAGGACTCCCCCCGACCGATCTTGCTGTAAACTGTCGATTAGCTTATCTCAATATTCCGGTAATCTTGTAAATTAGTACCTGCATTATGAACAACTCACTACAAGGGCAATTTAAATCTGGTGCCAATCATTTGATTAGTTCAAGTTACTGGAAAACATTGGTGCCTCACAGTCATAACTGTTCCTTGGGAAATCCTCCAGGATGTTTTGATGTTCTGATTCATTGGTTTCCCAGTCTAATCTGAAACTGAAGTAATTAAAGAAATCAGGGTTATATTTACACTTGCTTATGAGATTTAGTTCCGATATACGATTTAACTCTGAGCAATGCCAATATCACACTGTGTTAAATAACCAACTGATTTATTTAAAGCACATTAACATTAACAGTAAAAAGTCTTACAGAATATGGCACATGTCTTGACACCAGCGCAGATTCAAACTGTCTGTCTTCTGGAAGCTTCTGCTCTCTCTAGCTCCACCTGGAGGCTTAAGCAAACAAACACAGCGAACAGACCAAAACCATCAAACTCAGATCAACCAAACGCTACAATCAGCATAGAAATTTGGCAATGCAGCATCTGCTTTTCAGGTTATTAATAATTTAAGTAAATAAGGGTTTGCACTTCTTGCATGATGCGTTGCCAATATTTGAATGCCCCAGCGCTTCACTCGCCATGTACTGATCTCACTCGCCGCAACATGGCACTAACCAGCAGGAAGGCCCCCTCACCTGTGCTATCTAAAGAGCATACTGCAGAACTTTGCAGTCATGAAGGATGTGCCTTTAAGACCACCTGGGTAGCAACGTGCAGAAGGAGAAGCAGGAACACGAAGACAGGGGAAAGAGAAGCTAGAAGAGGAGGAGGGGGAGGAAGAGAGCAAGAAAACCGCCAGTGCCCTTCTTTACCAGAGCTCACTGAGGAACACTACCTAAATCAGCTCCCCCATCCCCAATACACTAACAGTGCCGCAGTCCCTACCACTTTCCTTATAACCACCATCTGATTGCCTTACTTCGATTCAAACCCATGGGTCTTGCCCTCATTTCGTGCCAAAGATAAACATCCCCACCAAATCCGGAAAAAAACACAAACTTATCAATCAACTCAATTGCACCTCTATGTGAAAAGTTAACAGAAATAATTAAGGAGCAAAAATAAAAACATAAAATGCTGGAAATACTGAGCAGATCAGGTAGCATCAGTGGACTGAGAAACAGAGTTAACGTTTTCAGGTCTGTGTGACTTTTCATCAGAACTGGCAAAAGTTAGAAATGTAATAGGTTTTAAGCAAATGAGGGGGAGTGGGTGGTGGGAAAAAGAACAAAAGGGAAGGTCTGTGAGGGGGTGGCAGACAGGAGAGATTAAATGACAAAGAGTAGAAGAAGGGTCACTGACCCGAAACGTTAACTCTGCTTCTCTTTCCACAGATGCTGCCGGGCCTGCTGAGTGATTCCAGCATTTCTTGTTTTTGTGACAAAGAGTTGGTTGTGCAAGGACAATGGGAGTGGTAATGGGACAAGTAAACAAACAAAAGATGTGTACAGAGGAGGTGGGAATGCCAGAACGATGAACAGCTGTTGCTTGAAAGCAAAAGCAAGAGAAAAACATGAATAAACTGCCGAAACTAACACCTTCTGCACTTCCGGGGCCCATATCCCTCTATTCCCTTCCTATTCATATATTTGTCAAGATGTCTCTTAAACATCGCTATCGTATCTGCTTCCACCACCTACCCTGGCAGCAAGTTCCAGGCACTCACCACCCTCTGTGTAAAAATCTTGCCTCGCACATCCCCTCTAAACTTTGCCCCTCGCACCTTAAACTTATGTCCCCTAGTAACTGACTCTTCCAGCCTGGGAAAAAGCTTCTGACTATCCACTCTGTCCATGCCGCTCATAACTTTGTAAACCTCTATCATGTTGCCCCTCCACCTCCGTCGTTCCAGTGAAAACAATCCGAGTTTTTCCAATCTCTCCTCATAGCTAATGCCCTCCAGACCAGGAAACATCCTGGTAAACCTCCTCTGTACCCTCTCCAAAGCCTCCACGTCCTTCTGGTAGTGTGGCGACCAGAATTGCACGCAATATTCTAAGTGTGGCCTAACTAAGGTTCTGTACAGCTGCAACATGACTTGCCAATTTTTATACTCTATGCCCCGACCGATGAAGGCAAGCATGCCGTATGCCTTCTTGACTACCTTATCCACCTGCGTTGCCACTTTCAGTGACCTGTAGACCTGTACGCCCAGATCTCTCTGCCTGTCAATACTCCTAAGGGTTCTGCCATTTACTGTATACCTCCCACCTGCATTAGACCTTCCAAAATGCATTACCTCACATTTGTCCGGATTAAACTCCATCTGCCATTTCTCCGCCCAAGTCTCCAACCGATCTATATCCTGCTGTATCCTCTGACAATCCTCATCATTATCCGCAACTCCACCAACCTTTGTGTCGTCCACAAACTTACTAATCAGACCAGCTACATTTTCCTCCAAATCATTTATATATACTACAAACAGCATACTAAATTGAAAGAAGTACACATAAATCGCTATTTCACCTGAAAGAAGTGTTTGGGGTCTTGGACAGTGAGGAGAAAGGCTATAGTGACACTGGAGAAGGTGCGAAAAAATGTACTGAAATGATATTAGAAATAAGAGCTATCAGGAAAGGGATTGGGGTTCTTTTCTTGAGATAAGGGTGGCACAGTAGCGCAGTGGTTAGCACCGCAGCCTCACAGCTCCAGGGACCCGGATTCAATTCTGGGTACTGCCTGTGCGAAGTTTACAAGTTCTCCTCGTGACCGCGTGGGTTTTCACCGGGTGCTCCGATTTCCTCCCACAGCCAAAGACTTGCAGGTGATAGGTAAATTGGCTGTTGTAAATTGCCCCTAGTGTAGGTAGGGAATATGGGATTACTGTCGGGTTAGTATAAATGGGTGGTTGTTGGTCGGCACAGACTTGGTGGGCTGAAGGGCCTGTTTCAGTACTGTATCTCTATAAAAATAAAATAAGAGAAGACTGAGGGGTGACCTGATAAAGGTCTTTAAGATTATGAAAGGGTTTGATAGGGTAGATGTTGAGATGCGTTCAATTGTGGGCAAGACTTGAACTAGGAGCCCATAAATAGAAGTTGGGTAATAATAAATCTAATAGGAAATTCAGAAGAGACATCTTTACCCAGGGAGTGTTTTGAATGTGGGACTTGCTATCACATGCAGTAGTTGAGGCGCCTAGCATAGATACATTTAAGGGGAAGCTAGAGAAATGCATGAGGGGGGAAAAGAATAGACGGATATGTTGATGGGATTTGATGAAGAAGGGTGGGAGGAGGTTCATGTGGAGTATAAACACTGGTAAGTGCCTGTTGAGCCAAATGACCTGTTTCAGTGATATAAACACTAAGTAATACGATGTAATGTTTTTATAGCAAGGCTATGGTTATATAAAGGTTATTTCCAACTCTATAATCAACTGTGGGAGGTGTCACAGCAGTCTGAGCGACTCAGTCTCTGATATCCCTTCCCTCTCTGTGGGGAAGCTCCCAGTTCCTTTCCAGCACCTCACATTGCCAAGTGAACAGACTCACAATTCAAGGGAGGCAGGGTTTTCCCAGTTGTGGTCCTTGAATCTACCTCAAATGTTGGCAGCAGAAAGCAATCCAAACACATTAAGGAGGGTGGACTGAGAGGCACATTGGAAGGGAGCATTAGAGGCCTGGGATGTCAGAGGCATGATGTCAGCAAGGGAAGCTGAGGCAAGTGGAAGAGGGAGAAAATATATCAGGGGACATTAGGGAATGGATCTCAGAGGCAGGTGGAGTAGATGAAAGGAGAATCGGAGGTGCACAGCATTATTGCACATGCAATCAAGAGATGGATTTTATGAGATTCAATTTCCAAGGAGGTTTTCCCAATCTGATTCAGCAGATCCAGAGAGATACACCATCCGGGGGTTTCCACAAAGTTATGACAGACCATTGGGAGAACCCCCATGGAAGCTTAACCTCTATGAATGAGTCAGGTGGAGAGTTTCACGTGACTTGAAATTTATGTGGGGAGGCCACCAGAATGCACTGACGTCTGCACCTGAGCTCCCAATTTACACGCATCCACCACGCAAAGGCTGTGCTGGCATTGTTCCTTCAGAAAATCTACTCACTAGGCCTTTAAAGACAAACAACAAAAACTTAAGTTGATCTAACCCTCAATAGACTGTCCACAGAAACTTCACAAAATGGAGAGTTGAACACGGGGGACAGAAAATGGGGCATTTTAGGGAGGTCTAAAGGCACAGCCAAACAAATGCTTTTTTAAGATTTATTTTAATGATGAAGATGTTGTGGTTACTGTCTGCATGTTCGCAGATGACACAAAGATCTGAACCAGTGTCATGACCGTCACAGAGAAAAGAGGGCTACAACCTGATCTAGATGCAATGGGAGAATGAGCCCCATCTGGCAGATGTCTTTTAGTGCAGATGAATGAAGTGTCATGCACATGAATAAAGCTAACACTAAGCATGTATATACCAGGCTTGACATGAAATTAAAGTCTGTTCCTGGGGAGAGAGAGTGAGGCATTATACTACAAGAACCTCTGGAAAAACACTTCTGAGAGACTAGTTCTAAGGTTAATAGCGTACTGGGATGCATAGCTAAGACAATTCAGTATGAAACAAAAAGAACCGTAGTACTGAATTTTATTCTTGCGGTGGGGGTCCTGACAATGGGCCGCATTTTACGGGGGTCAGGCAACTAATTGGTTGCCATCGGGGCTGCTGTCCTTTAAAGGACAGCTACCCGCCCGGAGGAGTTGCAGCCCATTGGATGGCTGGCAGCTCAGCAGTCTCAGCAGCGCCTTGAGGAGTGGTGGCCACTGCTGGGACTGCACCTGACAGAAGAGGATGCCATTGAAGGACACCGCCCTCCCAACCATGTAAGTGGGGTCTAGGGGCATAATTGCCAGTAAAGCAGACCCCAGAGAGGGGTAGGGGGGGTGTTGGTGAGGGAAAATGGTGCCGTTGCCACAGGGGTGGCCATTGCTAGTGGGGGCCCTCTGTGAGCCAAAGAGTGCCCAAGGAGGAGGGCCCAACTGAGCCTGCAGGGAGGCCTCCAGGGTTCATCCCCGTGTGGCAGTGGACCCTCCCGCCACTGGTAAAATGCCAGTAGTGGCAGGAAGAGGCCCTTAATTCGCCAATTAAGTGGCTCAATTGGTCTCTGGGTGGGAGGGTCATGCTCCACCTTTCCCCCACTGGCAAAATGCCATGGCGGCAGGAAAGCCAGGTGCATTCCACCCCCTCCCTGCCTTCCCTCGTCATTTTACAGGCTTCCCCCACCTCCAAGCCCATCCCCAGAGGACTGGTAAAATCCAGCCCATAGGGTCCTTGTTCTGAAACAAAAACAAGAAATGCTGGAATCACTCAGCAGGTCTGGCAGCATCTGTGGAAAGAGAAGCAGAGTTAACGTTTCGGGTCAGTGACCCTTCTTCGGAACTTCGGGTCCTTGTTCTGGTTAGGGCTCATCTAATTTTTGTCCCCTCACATAGTACATGATTTAGAATCTCTGGTAATGGTTCAAAGAAGGGCCATTAGAACGATTCCTAGTTTAAATAGCTTTAGTTATCATGATAAGCTTAGTGGCCTGGGTTTGTTTTACTGTAGAAAAGTGTAGACTTCAGTGAGATTTAATTGAACATGTTGCATGGACTAGGTGTGTCTGTGTGGATAGAGTTTATGAGCTAGTTATGGATAATGAACGGTTATGCCTATAAGCTACGCAAGTAGGACTAGTTTAGATGACAGGAGGTTTTTCTTTACACAGAGACGTGTCAAAGGCTGGAACAAATTGCCAGATCAAGTGGTGAGGGCAGATTTGCTGTGACAGTTCAAAAGGAATTGGATGAGTTTCTTGCAGTGGCTAATTTCACTGCGTGAAGGCGGTAGATGGGACTTGGGTTTGTTCCTCATGGTCGCTGCAATCTCCATTGCCTTATGGGGTGAGAAAGTAATTTTCCAAATTTCCCCACCCTCAATTGCCCTAGGGTTTTTAAAATTGCTTGTCTCGTTCTCCCTGGAGATTGCATGACCACTCGTGGAAGGGAACACAGCAAGTCACAATGCCTTGTTGCATTGTTACTGGGATAGGCTCGATGGGTCTTTCTCTGTCCATGTATTCATGGGGGTCTTTTGACAGCAAGGAGGGAAGTAACAGGGCTGACTGATTTTGGAAGAGAATTCCAGAGCCCAAGGACACAATGATTGAATGATCAACTTTCAAAAGTGAAATGGAGTGTGCAAGAGACAGGCAGTAATCTGGAATCAGAGGAAACAAGAGGAGAGAGAGGGCATGGGTAGGACAAATGGCTGCAGAGGATTGCTCAGTTATAGTGGGGGAGGCCTATGAAGGGTTATGAGGATGAGGACAACGATCTGAAAATGGATTCACTGGAGCACAGGAAGGCAGCGGAGCTCAACAAGGACGTGAGTGATGGAGTGCAGGACTTTACATTGCAGAGGACATGGACCATGGAATTAAAAATTAACTGCAATCAATGGAGGGCAGAGGCCGGCTAAGAGAATATTTGAAAAGTCAAACATTGGATGCGATAAAGATGTGGATGAAAATATCCCTCAGTATGTGTTTTTCTGTACCCATTGCCTTTTCCTATAAACTTTAATCCTGATCAAATTTTTATCCACTTCTATTTTGAAGGAATTAATTAACACAGCGGCCTAAAAATTTGATCACACTCAGAAACGCAGAAGTGCCTGTTTGTGTGGTCCTAGGACAGCAGATTAAATTTGTTCTAGGACCTCATTAAAATGATTCAGGCGTGCAGCCAGTACAACCTACTCTATTCATTGACTGCACGTCTGTTTGGGTGACCAGAAGTTTCAGGCGCCACTTAAAGGCAGCTGACGCCTCTTAAAAGGGCTGTTCTTGTAAGGAAAGAAACAGCAGGTCACTCCTCCTTTTTCTCCAATGCTACTTTGGAAGGAGATCCTGTCCACCATCCCCCAACAGGGGGCAGAAAGCCCTCTGGTCAACACTTACATCTGTAGTGGGATGTGATTGCTGAGGAGGTGACTGCCAGGAGCTTAGCTCCAAGGACATAGCCGCAATGCCGGGAAAAATTCAGTGACCTCATCAGAGTCATTAAGGTAAGAATACTGCTCTCTTCAGTCTCTGCTCACACCTCCAGCCTCACTACTCATGAATGAGCCATGACTGCTGTTAAGATACCAGGCATTGATGCATGATGTGCTGCCTGAGGTCGCAAAACAGCCGGATGTTGAGGGAATGAAATCCCTTTCTATTGAGAAAGGTGCCAGGCTGGTGATGGGGTGCAATGTGAATGCCATCTTCGGTACCTTGGACCCTGCAGAAGCCTGCAATCCGGATGAAGCCTAATACTTGCTCATCCTTCTTTGCTCCGTTCATGGGGAAAGAGATGCAGGTATTCCCCTTGATGTGGAGACCCTCACTTAACTCCCTCATACAGCGGTGGACTGCAAACTAGGATGTCACCTGCTGCTGTCTGAAAGGAGCCTGTTGCATAAAGGTTAAGGGCCACGGTGACCTTAGCAGCTACAGATAGTGCTGTTCATGCCCTGGGCAAGGCTTGTGGCGGCTGCAGCAGGTGGACACAGCCCAGTGACAGCCTCTATTGTGAAGCAGAGGTGTGTGGGACATCACTCGTCTGAGAAGTTGAGGTGGGGGAAGCGCTTGCTGAAGACCGCTGTGGATGTGGCCTTCTCTGCTGTGACCTACCTCATTGCGGCTGGTCCTGCTGTCTCCTCTTTGCTGCTCCCCTTCATCCTCCAGTCCCAACAGCAGCCCTGCAAGATCACTTGTGACTGCAGTACAACTCTTTAGAAGGCAGCCAAAAACTACTGCCAAGAGTGCCTGCAGTAACCCTGTTTTGGTGAATTCCTGATTCTCTGGAGGTAGCAGCATTACTTGATTTGCTTTACAATGATGCTGCTGAAGATGGGACTGCCACTGGCTGCACAATGGGTTAATTTGGCATTATCTTAACAGAAAATAATATGGACATATTTCCATTTTTTAATATGCTGAGAAGCCCTGATAATGTATCAGGAAGCAAGCTACTGAGCTTGGACAGTTATTGCAGAACAAGGTCCTCATCACTGCTGTCATTGTGGTAAATCTCCTCTGCACCCTTTCCAAGGCTTTGACATCTGCATTGTCCAGAGTTAAACACCAGATTCTAGCTGAGACCTAACCAGTGATTTAGAAAGGTTTGGCACTGCCACCTTCAAAGATTTGTGCATGTGAACCCACAGTATCTCTATTCCTGCATCCCCTGATGTTCACCTGATTATTACGAGTTTGGTGAAATGTTTTTAAAAAAGCATTTCAGTTGCTGATGTCTATGAGACAGAGGGAAAAGAGAAAGGCAGACAAAGATAGAGATTCAGCATCCAATTTCATTCCACCTGCTCAGCTGAATAGTCACTGCGGGCAGCCAGTGTTAACCGCACTGTTAATTGGCTGCATCAATCAGCAGCAAGAAATCCTAAGTAGCTAGCACCACTTGAAGCTATCATGTACCTCTTCATGGGGAAGTGCATTGAGGCTGAAGCAGGTACTGGCAGCCTTGCAGGAAGTGAATCTGACCTAGGAAAGACTGAGGAATGCACAACATGGAAGAGAGCAGGCTCTAAGATGCTGCACTGGAAGCCATGATGAAGGAGGTGGAAAGGAGGAGAGATGTCCTGTATCCACAGGAGGCCAGCAGGCTCTCCAGAAACATGGTCAAAAGGCTGTGGGACTGGATAGCAATGCCTGGAGTCAAGGACCTGGATTCAGTGACGCAAGAAGTTCAATGACCTTACGTGAGTGGTCAAGGTCAGTGAATGCAAATTTAAATACCATAACCTACCAACTACTCCATTAACCTCAGATGTTGCTCAAATCACCACACCCCACTGATCACCTACCAATAATCTCTGTCAATCAGAACTCATAGCTAACATTCATATGCTTCACCTCACCCTCACACACTGCTGCAAGTCTCACACCCACATCTCGCACTGCCAGCTATTCAATCATGGCAGCCACACCACCTAAACAGATTGCTTGACACTCCCTGGCATGTTTCCCTCTCTCTTGAAGGACAAAATGGTGCACAACTGTAGGCAGAAGGAACTAACCAGAGAGGGACAGGCCCATCTGTGTCTCTGAACCCTCATGGAGGAGATGGTGTTGGCCAATTTTGGGATGGCTATTGCTGGGGCTGTGGCTAGCTGCGGGGCTGAAATCATTGAATGGTATCCCCTTACATAATCTTCCTCCTCATATCCCGCACTATTTTCTGATTTACAAGCTGCAGATGCAAGTTTCTGGCTGGAATCCAGATTTGTGACCCGATCATGACCAACCAAAGAGCACTCTAGGTACAGGTGAGTTGAATCAGGTTAGACAGATTTATCAAGTTAATACATGTGAGTACAAAACTTGATACTTAACAAAAGCAGTGGCATGTAGTCTGTTCAGCTGAACATAGGTCCGCGAGGTTCTGATCAACTGCGGCACTGTCTCTTGCTGTGTTCCGTTGACTGTAGTCATGGTCTTAGTATGCATGCCTCAGAGTTTAAGGGGCTCTTCCTTTAAACCCCTCTATCTCTGGCCACTTGCCATATTGGGTAAACCTTGTCTGAGCTGACTTAATTAGTTTACAATTATCCCATTGTCCACCATAAGCATACAGCAAACTTGCACATCCCTCATGACCCACAGCTCCGACTTAATTGCTTTACAATTATCCCATTGTTCTATACACTAAGGTCCGTACAAGAAAACATGTTTTCCAGCCTTCAGACAGACACAATCACTCATGCAAGTATCGACATCTTTTAAGCAGGGCTAACAATCATGCTTCACTTCTCGAACTTTACTAAACTCCTACAAGGTTGCCTGAACCTACACAGATGGAGTGCGCATGCACCTTTTACTTTCCTCTCTTCCTCGTACCACAACCTTACCCTCGTGCCTTTCTCCTTTCAGATGCCAGAGAAATGCAAACTGGCCAGGTGAAGACTCACCATCACTCAATTTCACACACTCGCAGCTACCAGCTCAAATACTGACACTGCGAGCAATTTGGAGGATTCCATATAGGCAGAATCTGCACGTGATGAGAAACCAGGCTTGAGTGACCTGCAGCCAGGGCCGGGGCAAGAGTGGTGCAGCTTCCAGCTTGCTGGAGGCCAAGGTCACATGTGAACTCTGCGGCAGAGGAATCAGATGAGCTCTTGGATGGGACAGGGTGTCACAGCAATACAGTAATTTGTCCTCCAACAGATTACTTGGATGGCTGAGACCCTGCCCTGGGGAAGTGACATTGGCTCCATGGAGCACAAACCTGCTGCCCTCTCTCAGGAAGACAGCATCCGTCCTTCTACCCCTGCCACTCTGCCAAGTCCCTTGCTGTTGCCTGTCAGCCAGCCCAGTCTGCTGCCACTCATGCCAAGATGGTGCAGTCCACAGCTGGTCCTTCTAGTCCCAGAGCTACTCAAGGTCATCCTCCAAAGCCGTATGCAGTCCACTGAAAGTCAGCAGCCTTTCACCAGCGATGTTGCAGCCTCTGGGGTAGCATTGCATAGGAGCACTAGGACAGGTCTGCTCATCCTTGGTAAGAATGAATAGAGTGGCAAATTGGCCCTTATGCAACAGTTGCAAATATCTCCAGCTCCAGCCTGGAAGGATCTAGATGTATAAAAGGTCATCACTACAGTCACCTTCAGAGCCATTGGCAATGTCATCTTTTACCTGTTCTGTGGTTGCAGTTGTAGCTCTAGCATGTGACCAATTTCAGTGAGGACACCCTAAAGAATCTCACACGCTGTTCTTTGCCAAGGTTCAGGTAGAATTGTTCCCTGAACACCCTGGGTGGCCTCCTGCTGAGAGCTGCTTTCCACCATCCCCTCCTCCTCCATCTTTCAGCAGCTTATCTTGCTCTGCATGACCTCTATTCATTCTCCAACTCATGCTGCATTCCACTGCTAATGTTTACTAATGGATCCATGTCTGGGAGCAACTGATTTGTGCAGAAGCTTTGAACTCAACAAAAGTTCCTTCAGGACCTGCTGCACCACTCACTGTAGACTTCTGCAACTTGAAAGAACTGCACAAAGCAGCAAACACTTGGAGAACCGAGCAACAGCCAGAGGAAATTAACCAGTAACTAATCTGCAAGTAGTTGGTGATCCCTTTAAATTGCAATTGTAGGAGATCCTTCCTGCTGTTCAACACGTTCAGCTGTACAAGGTTAAAAAAGGGTGTTAGCTGAAGGTTTGAGCTCCAAAGTGGCAGTGCTGGCGTCAAATGGGCCTCGCACAAAAATCTAGGCTGACACTCCAGTGCAGTACTGAAAGAGCGCTACACTGTTGGCGGTGCCGTCTTTCAGATAAGACCTTAAACCGAGGCCCAAGTGTTTGCTCGGTTGGATGTAAAAGATCCCATGGCACTATTTCGAGGATGAGCAGAGAGTGTCTGGGCCAATATTTATCCCTCAATCAACGTCACAAAGACAGATTATCTGGTCATTATCGGATTGCTGTTTGTGGGAGCTTGCTGTGTGCAAATTGGCTGCCATGTTTCTTGCATTACAACAGTGACTACACTTCAAAAAGTACTTAATTGGCTGTAAAGCACTTTGAGATGTCTGGTGATCGTGGAAAGGCACAATATAAATACAAGCCTTTTTTTTCTCTTTTTGCATGTTGATTGACATCCTAGTGTGTAGTTCCAGCTGACTGCATGCACGCTAACACCCTCACCAGTATTGTAGTATAAGGGTTTGAAAGGGTTAATGTCTGGGACAGTGTGAGTAATATCTCCCACTATGATGATGTAAGAGATCACATGAGAGAGTGACTTGAAGGAGAGACAGTATGGCATCAGTGGAGTTAGACATACTTGTATAAAGCTGTATATATCTTTCTCTAATATGTAATAAACTAGTTGTTGTTAAAACTTATTGAAGACTCAGTAATTTCTCTTACTTAGATTCGCCAAACATGCAACAGGTATGCTGTCCGGCACAACTTGCCTCATAGCTGTGCATGTGCACCCAGAAAATGGCTGCAAGTGAGCCCAATATCTCGCCCCTGTCGTTGGGGATACACTTGAATTTCACTCGGCTCTATCTCTTTTGGCACTGCTGAAATCTCGAGAGCTCTGTATAGGGAGTTGTAGGTGTGTCTATCACACTGTGATATGGCGTGATGATGTTGACACTTACTGCTGAGCCTGAGTCATCTCACCTTTTAATGACAACTAAGACATCAGTAGCCTTTTGTTATGTGACTCTGGCTCATTAATAAGCTTTCTAGTGGAAACAAAATGATCATTGTTATGTGAATATTAGCCATTAGCAGGGCTTCTCTCAGTGGAAATAGAACAGCCTTTGTTATGTGTATATGGGCCAAAAGCAGGACACCAAGTGAAAATAAAATAACCTTTGTTATGTGACTGTAGGTCATTAAGACTTTGAGGGCTATGAGAGAATTTTGGCTAGCACAGTGGCGCAGTGGTTAGCACCGCAGCCTCACAGCTCCAGCGACCCGGGTTCAATTCTGGGTACTGCCTGTGTGGAGTTTGCAAGTTCTACCTGTGTCTGCGTGGGTTTCCTCCGGGTGCTCCGGTTCCCTCCCACAGCCAAAAAGACTTGCAGGTTGATAGGTAAATTGGCCATTATAAATTGCCCCTAGTATAGGTAGGTAGTAGGGGAATATAGGGACAGGTGAGGATGTGGTAGGAATATGGGATTAGTGTAGGATTAGTATAAATGGGTGGTTAATGGTCGGCACAGACTCGGTGTGCCGAAGGGCCTGTTTCAGTGCTGTGTCTCTAAATCTAAAAATCTAAAATCTAAAACATAAAATACAGAGGCCCAACCAGCCCAAAACCAGTCCCCATCCACCATCACCCTCCTCCGCCTGGCTGAACTTGTTCTCACATTAAACAACTTCTCCTTCAACTCCACGCACTTCCTTCAAGTAAAAGGTGTTGCTATTGGTCCTAGTTATGCCTGTCTTTTTGTGGGATATGTCGAGCATTCTTTGTTCCAGTCCTACTCAGGCCCCCACCCCCAACTCTTTTTCCGGTACATTGATGACTATATCGGTGCCGTTTCCTACTCCCGCCCCGAACTGGAAAACTTTATCAACTTTGTTTCCAATTTCCACCCTTCTCTCACCTTTACATGGTCCATCTCTGACACTTCCCTTCCTCGACTTCTCTGTCTCCATCTCTGGGGATAGGTTGTCTACTAATATCCATTATAAGCCCACCGACTCCCACAGCTACCTCGACTACACCTCTTCACACCCTACCTCCTGTAAGGACTCCATTCCATTCTCCCAGTTTTTCTGTCTCTGACGCATCTGCTCTGATGATGCTACCTTCCATGACGGTGCTTCTGATATGTCTTCCTTTTTCCTCAAATGAGGATTTCCCCCCACTGTGGTTGACAGGGCCCTCAACCGTGTCCGGCCCATTCCCCGCACCTCTACCCACACCCCTTCCCCTCCCTTCCAGAACCGTGACAGGGTTCCCCTTGTCCTCACTTTCCACCCCATCAGCCACCATATCTAAAGGATCATCCTCTGCCATTTCCGCCACCTCCAGCGTGATGCCACTACCAGTCGCATCTTCCCCTCCCTTCCCCTGTCAGCATTCCGAAGGGATCGTTCCCTCCGCGACATCCTGGTCCACTCCTCCATTACCCCCACCACCTCGTCCCCGTCCCATGGCACCTTCCCCTGCAATCGCAGGAGGTGTAATACCTGCCCATTTACCTCCTCTTTCCTCACTATCCCAGGCCCCGAACACTCTTTTCAGGTGAAGCAGCGATTTACTTGTACTTCTTTCAATGTAGTATACTGTATTCGCTGCTCACAGTGTGGTCTCCTCTACATTGGGGAGACCAAACGCAGACTGCGTGACCGCTTTGCGGAACTTCTCCGCTCAGTCCGTAAGCAGGACCCTGAGCTTCCGGTTGCTTGCCATTTCAACACTCCCCCCTGCTGTCATGCTCACATCTCTGTCCTGGGATTGCTGCAGTGTTCCAGTGAACATCAATGCAAGCTCGAGGAACAGCATCTCATCTACCGATTAGGCACACTACAGCCTGCCGGACTGAACATTGAGTTCAATAATTTCAGAGCATGACAGCCCCCCATTTTATTTCATTTTTAGTTATTTTTTCTTCTTTTTTTTACATTCTTTTTTACATTTTTTACAATCTTTTTTTTGCATTTATTTCATTTAATCTTAGTTTGTTCAGTTTGCTTACCCACTGTTTTTTTTTCAGGTTTGCACTTGCTGCTGTTCAATATTCAGTGCATTGATACCTAATCTGTACTAATGCTTTGTCTTTCAACACACCATTAACATATTGTTTGCCTTTACTCCATGACCTTTTGGTCAGCTATGTGGCCTGGTCCAATCTACACCTTCTCCTTTGTTATCTCTTGCCCCACCCCCACCTCACTTGCTTATAACCTGTGACTTTTCTAATATTTGTCAGTTCCGAAGAAGGGTCACTGACCCGAAACGTTAACTCTGCTGCTCTTTTCACAGATGCTGCCAGACCTGCTGAGTGGTTCCAGCATTTTTTGGTTTTATAACATAAAAATATAACCTGTTTCAAATTTATTCAGGGAGCGTTACGGTGAACATTTATTAATTTCAGTTTTTCCTAGTTTCCTTCCATGGTCCAGGGCTACAGTTCCACAGATGTTAGAATCTCTCCAATGCCTCACTCAAGTGGCCATTTTTTGGGTATGAGCCCAGGCAATCTGCTGATTCAACAATTGAGGTCGGCACAGTTGCTGACATCTTAGGTAGATGTGGGATCGAGCCGGGTCCCTTCCTGTTTTGTATGGTTCAGTATTACATCATGCATTTACTTCCAGCTCATTACCTTAGATCGATTCTCAGATTCACCCAGGGAATGAATGACTGTTGAAAATAGAATTGAAACAGTGAGACCCATATAGATGTATATTCTTCTTCCCCTTCACCTTTGACCAATAGGTAATACTGTATGAACAGAACTTCTACTGAATAACAGAGTACAAGAACAGGCTCAAGGGGCTGATGGGCTACTCCTGTTCCTATCTTCCTATGTTTAGAATAAGACTGGTACTGTCGACAGCATTTATATTGTAATTCCTTATTTATACTGTGAGCATGTCCTCCAAAAAATACCTTGGATGCTTCATTCTACAAACATCAATTCACTCCCGTCTTCTGTCATGCTTGTGGCTTGTACTGTATTCCTACTATAAAGATAACTTAATTAATTGTGTGCGAGTTTGAACATTGGCTGTTGTATATGCATGTAATGTGCACATATTTGTTTAAAAGCATTATATTATGGAAAACTAGTAAGAAGATAAACTGAGGGAAGACAGGTAGGCATGAGCTGAGATAGTGGTGCAAAATCAGCAAGGATTTAGATGCCAGGCTTGGCTTCCACTTAGTCCAGGTAGATGACTACGTGTATCAAGATGGCTGCAGGGCGGAACCTAGCTCATCGATGAGTCCAACCAGATTGTTTCTTCTTCCTTCCACCTTTATGAAGCACCTTGGATAGTTTTTTTCTATATTAGAGATGCTGTATAATTGCATATTGTAATGGAGGGGATGGAGGAGGAGAAGGTAACCAGGATTGAAACATGGACCCTACAGTTTGGAATCCATGACAGCTGCTGAAGTTACCAACCAGAAAGATCAACTCATGTGAATCTTGAAGCAGTGTTTTAGAGGCTTTGTGATCAAGACAAAAATTCCTGATTGATAAAGTTATTATGGGGGAATTTTAACGTCAAATGGAGCCGGGTTTGGGTGCATGCAGGAGTTAAAACCCCTAAAAGTCAGGTCAGGATCCCAACATCATCCCGCACAAGTCCGGTTTCACCCATGCGGATTTGACAGTGAGCAGGGAACCCCCTTGGTTCTGTCGGGAAGTTAATTATGTAATGCAAACAGGTAATTAAGTGCCTGTTTAACTCTGCATTCTGTCTTTAACAGCCAGAACACCTATTACCTGAGCTATCTGCAACTCTCCAGGGTCAACAAGATGAGTGCACAGGAGGAGAGCTTCTTCAGTGAACCTGACAGGCTGGGAAGGCTTTGATCAGTGAAATTGAAGATCTCCAGCCATGTCCAGGTGAGAGGCTGCTGCTCACAGCTCTCCAATGAGAGAGTTTTCACTGTTTGACAGGTGGTTGCCAACTTCTTGGAAGCCACTTCACCTGTCCTGCACTTCACCCACCTTCAGCTGCACTTCCCTGCTGCGAGCCTTCACCATGGCCTGGGAGCATCTTATGCAACTCTACCTTGCACCTCTGATGAAGAACAAGAGGAGCAGCAACACCAGCACCAACAGCACCAGCACCTGGTGCCTTCTCTTCAACCACATGCCGCCTTATAGGGCAGAGGGGTTGGACACTGAGATCCAGCTAGAAGGTGAGCCCCCCTACACAGGGGGCTGAATTTTCCCATAGGGGGCAGGAAACAGGAGATGGGACTGCCCTGCCGGGCACCCGAACTCGGCTCGGCAAAAATGGCTGGCCCTGGGAACGGAGTCGGGAAACCAGCACGCTGGTTTGGACAGGTATTTTCAAGCCCCATTTGCCGCGTTACTGACCTCAGTGAGGCCCAAAAACCTTGCCTGGGTCTGTAGGCAGAGGATCAGTTCTCTCGACATGTGTGAGCACCAGTGTCTCAGGAGGCTTAGGTTTTCACAGCGGGCAATTGCTGACAGAAAGCAGAGTTATGAGTGTTGGCAGTGGTTTACGTGGAGAGGCGGGAAGGACAACATTTGTGGAGGATAACTGTGAGGCCTGGGTGTGAAAGGGCAATAGGATGAGGGGGGAGTGTGAGCGTTGGCTGTTCAGATGGGATGCGTGGAGATGCCTGGAGAGAGGGGGAATGAGTGGAGCTGCAAAGTGTGTTATTCTGAAGAGTGCTGTGCAAGAGAATGCTGGGAAAGCCAGAATGAGGGGCATGGCACCTGAAAGTGTTACACCACTCACCTTTCCACCCTCCTAAGGTTCTTCAACCTTTTGGAGCACTGTCTCTAGGCTGGAGTGACCATGCTTCAGTAGCTGACTTCCTCTGTTACTTCCATCCAAGCCTGCCTGGTTGGAAATGTCGTCCTCTTTCCCCTGTCTTTGGGAATGATCACCTCACTGCAGCCCCTCAGATCCCGGAGCAGAACCTCCAGGTAAGAACGAGAGACTGGGCGGGTTGGGGGAGCGAGCAGCCTTCCCAGCTCTCCTCTCCATTTCTATTGTTGCTCTAGCCTGAAAAATCCATGTCCCGTTGAGCCCTTGGAACCCACACCGTGGTCCCTTTAATTAGAAATCCTTCCTTTGACAGATCCTGCGCATGATTCTGCACATCTTCCTCTGATTGGCCGGGAAACGCGGAAGTGGGATGCTCATGCCATGGCTTAGTTAAAAAGACACGGCAAAGCCCACTCATTCACCATTCGGGTTCCTGACCTGCTGCAGGTCCCCGCCTTTCAGCAGGAACTCATCTTTGTCCTCCTTATCTCGAGAGACAATGGGTAAGTGCCTGGAGGTGGTCAGTGGTTAGTGGAGCAGCGCCTGGAGTGGCTATAAAAGGCCAATTCTAGAGTGACAGGCTCTACCACAGGTGCTGCAGAGAAATTTGTTTGTCGGGGCTGTTACACAGTTGGCTCTCCCCTTGCGCCTCTGTCTTTTTTCCTGCCAACTACTAAGTCTCTTCGACTCAGCAGGCAGGAACTACGTCTTGATAATTCCACCCGAGCTCATTGGATTGCTGTGATTACAACAAAAATAACACTAATGCTTCTGTCTCCAGCAGTTGCTAGTAGTACCGTATATTAAAAAAAAAGCTTGTATTTATATAGTGCCTTTCACAACCACCGGACATTTCGAAGTGCTTTACAGCCAATGAAGTATTTTTGAAAGGTATTCACTGTTGTAATGTAGGAAATACAGCAGCCAATCAAGCAGACAGTAAGCTCCCACAAGCAGCAATGTGATAATCTGTTAAGGGTAAATATTGGCAGGATACTTCCCCTGCTCTTCATCAGAATAGTGCTGTGGAATCCTTTACATTCACCTGACAGGACAGACTGAGCCTCAGTTTAGCATCTCATCTGAAAGACAGCACTTCCAATAGTGCAGCACTCCCTCAGTACTGCACTGTCAGCCTAGATTTTTGTACTTAAGAGCTGGAGTGGGAATTGAACCCAGAACCGTGTAACTCATGGGCACAAGCACTGCTAACTGAGCCGTGAAGGTAGGTCATATAGCTGTTTGCAGATGTTATTTAAGGTCATAGGATAATTTTACAAATTTGTGCTCTCCACATAGAGGTGAATGGGTCCTTCTGCATTTCCCATCCATTAAAATGAACGGAGTGAAAATCCTGTGGGACCTGCTGACCTCCATTCTGACTTCCTGCAATGTAACAGCAAAGGGCTGTAGAAGTATGGAACTCTCTCCCACAAAAAGCAATAGATGCTCACTCATTAATAATTTTAAATCTGATTACTGATAGATTTTTTGCTAACCAAGGTTATGAAATGAAATGGAGTCAAGCCAGATAGATGGAGTTAAGATACAGATCAGTCATGATCTCACTGAAAGATGGAATAGGCGCAAGGGGCTGAATGATCTACTCCTGTTCCTACATCAGGAGTGCAAGTTTGTAAAATTGATTCTTATCCCTATTATTGATCCCCAACAGTTATCTGGAGTGGAAGGAAGTCTAGAGGGAAACTTTTGTCTCAGCAAAATTTCCTCATCTGTATTCCCAAAAGATATAGCAATACTCATCACTGACTGTGCGCTGCTGCATACTCAGGCTTAAAGAAGACTTGCATTTATATAGCACCTCTCATATCCTCAGGATATCCCAGTGTTTCACAGCCAATTAATTACTTTTCAAGAGCATTCACTGTTGTAATGCACGAAAAGGTGGCAGCCAATTTGCATACAGAAAGGCTCCACAAACAGCAAGGAGAAAAATGGCCAGGTAGTCTGTTTTAGTGGTAACAGATGAGAAATAAATGTTTGCCAGGGCATTATGAGAACTCTGCTGCTTTTCTTTGAATCTTTAATATGCACCTCAGGTGGTAGATGGGGACTTGGTTAACCATCTCATCATAAAGACATTGTAGCAGTGACGTATCAGCCTGGACAATGTGCTTAAATCTCTGGAATGAGGCTTGAACGGATGACTGTCTGACTCAGAGATGAAAGTGCTACCGCTGAACCAAGTCCAACATTAGAAAGTTTTCTAGTTGGGCACAATTCTGCATTGTCTTCCAAAATCCCATCAAAATGAATGAAATTGCTCTGGATGAAACCCATCTTCGTAATGAATAACCAATGAGGAAACAGAACCCAAAATGGCATGTCTCCTCAATACTATCGAAGGTTAATTATATTTTATAAGAGACAATGGATACCAATACCCTTATAATGTTATCTTTGTCAAGAGCATAGGGAGAGAACAGAAATGACACCCTCTTGAACAATGTGTAAAATATTTGATTTTCAGAAACATTGAATGCATACTTTGTGAAAGAACTTAAACTACCAGCTGTTCCAGGAAGATCTGCTCTCTCCCTGGGCCAAGCAATTATTTTAAAGATTTCAGCTTGTGTTCCTGAGAAGGGAGTGCAAATTAGAAACAAAAGCAAATTACAGCGGATGATGGAAATCTGAAATCAATACAGAGAATACTGATATGTTAAGCGAGTTAGGTAGTATCTGTGGAGAAAGAACAGAGTTTCAAATCTATGACATTTTGTCAAAGTATAGATTACAGCGGGTGAATTCAATGTCAAAGGAAGTAAAGTGAGGGGAAGAAAGACTGGATTAAGAGCGAGAGAAATATTAGACAGGAAAAGTAAAATATATTTTATTAATTTTCAATTGACATTTTTAAAATCTCCAACAACAATTAAAACCTGAAGGAATGAGACTTGACACTTGTACTAGTTAACTTTCAGTGCCAGAGATATTCACTGGCAGTAATTAACAATTATCATGTCATTAACAGAGTACTTAGACTTGAAATGACTTGATTTAACTTTCTGCAGCAAGGTTAGTTCTTATCTGTCATGCAAGTACCACAACTTCACGTCATTCAATGAATTTCAATGGTGAGGCACTATCAGCAGACTTTCCAAACTGCAAGACTTGCTAAAAATTAAATGGGTAAACACAATAGCATTAAATGTAACTCATAACATCAATGTTCCCTCTAAGCTGTATGGCCACACAGCAATCCAAAACTTCGCACGCACATGTCAGCCTCTTTAAATTACCAAAAAACTTAAAGGGGCTACGCACTTAAACAAATTGCCCGCGCACTCCAAAAATGTTTGAGGGTTCATTGCAGCAAATGTGTGACGGCAAATTTACAAGCAACATTGCAAAGTACTTCCCCTCCCCTCCACATGAGTTTCCTCCTTTGAGCATCTCATCTTGTTCCACAACCTTCACCTCCCCTTTAAAATCCTTGTTTACTACTACTACAGTTTGCTAAACTGAAAATTACCTATTTATCCCGAGTCTCCGTTTTCTGTTAGTTAGCCTGTCCTCTGTCCATGCTAATATATTACCCCAACACCATGTGCTCTTAATTTGTGTAGTAACATTTGTCATGCTAGGTCCCCACCTGCCAAGAATAAGGCACATTAATTTTGTCATGAACGTTGAATTTAAACTGTTACTGGAGTGAAGAAAGGATTGGTTAAACAGATCAGCTGTGGCTGGAAAATATTAACAGACGGTGATTGGAAGGACAAAGGACCATTCCCTGACACATTCAACCTACAATGGACCTTGATCACCAGGAATTGTGTGTAAGAGAAGCATTCCAGAGACTGCTAAAGTGCTGCAATCCGAGACGTGGTCAGACCAGTTAGTCACATAACTAACCTGCTTGGCAACCTGGGGTTTTCTGAATTGTACAAACAGTTTGAACTCAGAAAGATTGTTTGCTCCTGGATTGAGAAGATCTTTCCTGTCTGCTCCCATCTCTTTCTCACAAGCCTTTGAATCCACTGAAGACACATGAACTCCAAGAAAGAAAAGTCTCCTACAGCGAATAAGGTTTAAGAAGAAACAAAAACAAGAAATGCTGGATTCACTCAGCAGGTCTGGCAGCATCTGTGGAAAGAGAAGCAGAGTTAACGTTTCGGGTCAGTGACCCTTCTTCGGAACCGAAGAAGGGTCACTGACCCGAAACGTTAACTCTGCTTCTCTTTCCACAGATGCTGCCAGACCTGCTGAGTGAATCCAGCATTTCTTGTTTTTGTTTCAGATTTCCAGCATCCGCAGTATTTTGCTTTTATTTTAAGGTTTAAGAAGAATACTGAGCCCCAATGAAAAGCAAGATCTACCTACAATCAAGGACTCTACAGTGACTCAAAGAACCATAACAAAAACTCTTAAGACATTGCCTCAAACTTTTCACTTTATTTTTTCTTCTGCTCTTTTCTGTCTCTACTTGCATGCTAGCGTAGGCGCGTTGTGTATCCATAGTCGCCAACCGAATTAGAGTTTAAGTTTAATAAATTTCAACCTTTCTTCTTTAAACATAAGAAAACCTGTTTGTACTGGTTTCTTTGCCTTATAGTTGGAAAGTTGTAAACAAGGAATCATCAAGGGGGAGCTAAAAACACAGTGTGTTTAAAATTAAAATCTTGTTACGGTAAGACCAGGTGAAGGCTGAACCCTAAACCTCTTTCTCACTGGTCATACACCTTTTATTTGGCACCCTATTGAATGCCTTTTGGAAATCCAAATACACTACATCTACTGGTTCTCCTTTATCCACCTTGCTTGTTACATCCTTTCTTTTATTCATTCCTTGGATGTGGGCATCGTTGGCTAGGTCAGCATTTATTGCTCATCTCTAATTGCCCTTGAGAAGGTGGTGGTGAGCTGCCTTCTTGAACCGCTGCAGTCCATGTGGGGTAGGTACACCCACAGTACTGTTAGGAAGGAAGTTCCAGGATTTTGACCCAGCGACAGTGAAGGAACGGCAATATAGTTCCAAGTCAGGATGGTGAGTGACTTGGAGGGGAACTTGCAGGTGGTGGTGTTCTCATGCATCTGCTACCTTTGTCCTTCTAGGAGGTCGCAGGTTTGAAAGGTGCTGTCTAAGGAGCCTTGGTGCATTGCTGCAGTGCATCTTGTAGATGGTACACACTGCTGCCACTGTGTGCTGGTGGTGGAGGGAGTGAATATTTGTGGATGGGGTGCCAATCAAGCGGGCTGCTTTGTCCTGGATGGTGTTAAACATCTTGAGTGTTGTTGGAGCTGCACCCATCCAGGCAAGTGGATAGTATTCCATCACACTCCTGACCTGTGCTTTGTAGATGGTGGACAGGCTTTGGGGAGTCAGGAGGTGAGTTACTCGCCTCAGGATTCCTAGCCTCTGACCTGCTCTTTTAGCTGCGCTATTTATATTGCTACTCCAGTTCAGTGTCTGGTCAATGGTAACCCCCGGGATGTTGATAGAGAACTCTAATAAATTTGTTAAACATGATTTCCCTTTCATAGAACCATGTTGCCTCTGCTTGATTGTATGATGATTTTCTAAATGTCCTGCTATTACTTTCTTAATAATGGATTCCAGTATTTTCCCAATGACAGATGTTAGGCTAACTGGCCGAAAGTTTCCTTCTTTCTGTCTCCCTCCTTTCTTGAAAAGGGACATTACAATTTTGGAAGATGACAATCAATGCATCCACTATCTCTGCAGCCACTTCTTTTCAGACCCTTGGATGAGGGCTATTAGGTCCGGGGGACTTGTCAGCCTTTAGTCCCACTAGTTTTCCTAGTACTTTATCTCTAGTGATAGTATTTGTTTCAAGTTCCTCCTTCCCCTTTGCCGCTTGATTTTCTACTATTATTGGGATGCTTTTAGTGTCTTCTACTGTGAAGACAGATCTAAATATTTGTTCAAAGTTTCTGCCATTTCCTTGTTTCCAATTATTAAATCTCCAGTTCATCTTCTAAGGGACCAACTTTTACTTTAGCTACTCTCTTCCTATTTATATAATTGTCGAAGTTCTTACTGTCTGTTCTTATATTTCTTGCCAATTCACTCTCATCATCTACTTTCTCTCTCTTTTTCTTTAGTCATCATTTGCTGGTTTCTAAAACTTTCCCAATGTTCAGTCCTACCACTAATCTTCGCAGTATTTTACATCTTTCCTTTCAATTTGATACCATCCTTAACTTCCTTAATGAGCCACGGATGGTTCATCCTTCTCATAGAGTCTTTTTTTCTGAATAGAATATATCTTTGTTGAGAAGTATGAAATACCTCCTTGAATGTCTGTCACTGCTTATCCTCTGTCTTACTTTTTAACCTATTTTCCAAGTCTACATTAGCCAACTTTGTCTTCATACATTCTTAATTGCCCTTACTTAAGTCCAAGACACTTGTTTCAGACCCAAGTTTCTTACCCTCAAACTGAACGTGAAATTCCATCATGTTATGATCACTCTTCACTAGAGGATCCTTTACTATGAGATCATTAATTAATAAATAATTAATTGACATGCTGTTCTCCCGTCGACAGCTACAGGAGAAATGCCGTGAATAATAGATGGCCCTCTACGTTGCTTTCACTGATCTCACCAAAGCCTTTGACCTTGTCAGCAGACGCGGTCTCCTCAGACTACTAGAAAAGATTGGATGCCCACCAAAGCTACTAAGTATCATCACCTCATTCCATGACAATATGAAAGGCACAATTCAGCATAGTGGCGCCTCATCAGACCCCTTTCCTATCCTGAGTGGCGTGAAACAGGGCTGTGTTCTCGCACCTACACTGTTTGGGATCTTCTTCTCCCTGCTGCTCTCTCTCTCTCTTCAGAAGAAGGAATTTTCCTCCACACAAGATCAGGTGGCAGGTTGTTCAACCTTGCCCGTCTAAGGGCGAAGACCAAAGTACGGAAAGTCCTCATCAGGGAACTCCTCTTTGCTGACGATGCTGCGCTAACATCTCACACTGAAGAGTGTCTGCAGCGACTCATCGACAGGTTTGCGTCTACCTGCACGGAATTTGGCCTAACCATCAGCCTCAAGAAAACGAACATCATGGGACAGGATGTCAGAAATGCCCCATCCATAAATATCGGCGACCACACTCTGGAAGTGGTTCAAGAGTTCACCTACCTAGGCTCAACTATCACCTGTCTCTTGATGCAGAAATCAACAAGCGCATGGGAAAGGCATCCGCTGCTATGTCCAGACTGGCCAAGAGAGTGTGGGAAAATGACGCACTGACACAGAACACAAAAGTCCAAGTGTATCAAGCCTGTGTCCTCAGTACCTTGCTCTACGACAGCGAGGCCTGGACAACGTACGCCAGCCAAGAGCAACGTCTGAATTCATTCCATCTTCGCTGCCTCCGGAGAATCCTTGGCATCAGGTGGCAAGACTGTATCTCCAACACTGAAGTCCTCGAGGCAGCCAACATCTCCAGCATATACACCCTACTAAGCCAGCGGCGCCTGAGATGGCTTGGCCATGTGAGCCGCATGGAAGATGGCAGGATCCCCAAGGACACATTGTGGAGCGAGCTTGTCACTGGTATCAGACCCACCGGCCATCCTCGTCTCCGCTTTAAAGGCGTCTGCAAACGCGACATGATGTCCTGTGACATTGATCACAAGTCGTGGGAGTCAGTTGCCAGCGATCACCAGAGCTGGCGGGCAACCATAAAGACGGGGCTAAAGTGTGGCAAGTCGAAGAGACTTAGCAGTTGGCAGGAAAAAAGACAGAAGCGTAAGGAGAGAGCCAACTGCGTAACAGCCCTGTCAACCAATTTTATCTGCAGCACCTGTGGAAGAGTCTGCCACTCTATAATTGGCCTTTATAGCCACTCCAGGCACTGCTCCACAAACCACTGACCACCTCCAGGCGCTTACCCATTGTCTCTCGAGACAAGGAGGCCAAAGAAGATTAATTAATCCTGTCTCATTACACATCACAAGATCTAAAATAGCCTGTTCCTTGGTTGGTTCCACAATGTATTGTTCTATGAAACTGTCCTGAATACACTCTTTGAACTCATCCTCAAGGCTACTTTTGCCAATTTGATTTGTCCAGTCTATATGAAAATTAAGGTCACCCACAATTATTGCAGTACCTTTCTTATAAGCTCCCATTATTTCTTGATTTTTACTTTGTCCTATAGTGTAGCTACTGTTAGGGGCCTATAAATTACTTTCATCAGTGACTTCTTTCTCTTGCTATTTCTTATCTCCCCTCAAATTGACTCTGCGCCTTGATCTTCTGACCCAAGATCACTTCTTACTAGTACACTGATCTCATCCTTTATTACTAGAGCTACCCCACCTCCTTTTCCTTTCTGCCTATCCCTTCAAAATGTCAGATACCCCTGAATATTCAGTTCTGAGCCTTGGTCACCTTGCAACCTGTAATAGCTATCAGATCATACCCATTTATTTCTATTTGTGCTGTCAATTCATCTATCTTGTTACAAATGCTGTGTGCATTTAGATAAAGAGCCTTTAATTCTCTTTTTTACCATTTTCCCTCATCTAACCCTATTTGCTGGTGCTCTCTTATGTTTGTACACTCTATCCCTTTCTGTCTCACTCTGGTTATCGTTACCCATATTGCTGCTCAGCATTATTGTCTTGTCCTTTCTCTTTAACTTTCTAAATTTCCCCCATTCTTACCCTTCCAGCACTATTTAGTTTAAAGCCCTCTCTACAACCCTAGTTATTCGATTGGCCAGGACACTGGTCCCAATACGGTTCAAGTGAAGCCTGCACCAACGGAATAGCTCCCTCTTTCCCCAGTACCGATGCCAGTGGCCCATGAATTGAAGCCATTTCTCCCACACCAATCTTTGAGCCATGCATTCAGCTCTCTGACCTTATTTACCCTCTGCCAATTTTCTCATGGATCATGTAGTAATCTTTGTGGTTCTGCTTTTTAATTTAGCCCCTAGCTGCTCATAGTCCATTAGCAGAATCTCTTTCTTAGTCTTACCTATGTCATTGGTACCAATGTGGACTATGACAACTGAATCCTTCCTCTCCCACTCCCTATCTTCCTCAGCTTCTGGACTGATTAACTTCTCACTTTCGGTGATTTCAATCTCCATCTCAATTCACCTTGCTCTCTCTCCTCTAATATCACATCTTCCTGTCATCCCTAAACCTTTTCCTCCCTTTATAAATTTTCCAGCCCATAGTCGTGCCGTGATTCGAACTTGCAGGCTTGATACTGTCATGATCTTGATTACAGAAATGGCCACTTCCAATCTCTTCCTTGTATCCCTCGCTGCCCACTCCTCCCTACCCTTCTCCAACTGTACTTGCTTCTGTGTCCTCCCTCAAAAAAACTTTCCCCCAAACTCACTCACAATTGCGCTTTCGAACTACTAACTCGCCTCCATCAGTAAATTAACTAAATTAGGAAGAGCCCTCAACAGTGTAAATTCTACCTGGTCTGTTGGAGGGACAAAAGTTAAATTGTCGTATTAATCACTTTCTACTTTTTTATGTATATTAAGATATGTACATAATGAAGAAATAACATCTACATTGCATTTTTAAATGGCTAATGCTTGTTACAGTTGTGTTGCAGATTTTGGAATCCACATTGTAATAAAAAGCTACAGTATTGGATCACTGCTGCCTTCATCTGTGAAATGTGAATGGCCATGAGTAAGCAGAATTCAGAAAATGGCATCTGCAATCTCTTCTCTTACAAAGCTTGCCACTAGTCACTCCTCCCTTCATAAATCTCCTGGCGTATCCAGAATTGTCAAGGATTAAAAAATAATTGGAGATGCAGAAGAAACTAAATTATGCATTTGAGATGATATTCCTGGCACTTATACACTTACTGCATTAACCTATTTTCTATTGATGTAGGTGAGTTCATGAACGTTCATTCAATAATTGTTGGCAAATTAGGAAGTGCAGCAGAGGCTAGGAATGTGTCTTTGTTTCTTTGGGTAGCTGATCTAGTGGGAGGTCGTCCTCCTGAGGAAAGGATTAGTAACCCAAAAAATGGCTTTGGGTGTTGCTAAGTGAATGATTGCTATGGTGGCTTGATTGGTGGGAAAGGTGCTAATGGTGTAAGACTTGTAACTAAATGCCCATTTCTACCTGTTGCACCTCCTATACAGCCTATTCAAGGTTATAGGGATGCGAAGGTGAATGAGAATAGATCTAATAGTTCAGGTGGGAACAAAGCACTGACACTCACTTGATGGGGCCCATTGGTCTGTTTCTGTGCAGTAATTTTGTATTCTACGCTTGACCAGAAAGGTCTCAGGTTCAATTTCTACTCTCATTGGCAATGGCTGCACTATAAATTGTTCAGCTAAGGAGGAGAAAAATGAACCAGGATATCTGCTCCCAATGGCCAGATGGTGATCCCTCTTGAAAAGTATGCGCATGCAGACGTTGGGATGCAGACATCATGGTAGCTTGTCGTGAAGACTCCCATGATTGAGAAACTCATCAGAACCCAACACTTCAAGAGCAGCTGCTTGGCCAAGCAGCTGCAAAGCTATGTGAGTCACTGGGAAGTAATTTTCAACTTTGCCAACTGCGTGGGAAACCTGGCGGAGTGGATAACCTGCCTATTGTAGAATCCACCCAATTTATATTCCATTGATTTCACTGGAGTGAAGTTAGAATTTTGTAACGGATGAGTGATCCATTCTGCCAGGTTACCAACCAGACAGTAACATTGAAAACTGTCCCCATCATCTTTAGAATAATGCTGATTTTGGAACCATATCTGTGGCAATAATTTGGCACAGGAGAATAATAAATATATAAAACTAAATACAAGCCAGCCCAGACATCTCTCCAGTATATACCTCGTCTCCTTCTTGCCACAGTGGCTATATACTGGCGCCAGGAACCACATTAATCATAAATAGAGAAGAAAAATCTTGAATTAGCCTTTAGAAAGAAGTGACAAAATAATGGCCATGAATTCCATGAAAATGAGCTTTTAGCAAGAAATCTGTACACCACAAAAACAATGAACACAAACTGAAGGGCTTCCCTGAACTGATCCCTCAATTTTCCCTAATGAATTACACATTTCATTTCATTGTATATTACATTAAAGTCAATACCTTGATGCCCTCTCATTTTCTATGTAAACAATAGCCCACTTAATTGCATCTAATTAAATGCACAAACCAGGTTATTGCTTAAAATTGTGGCCACTTATATTCCCATTTGTAATGGCCCTCAGCAGAAGTACCCATGCCCCTGTGAAAAGTAACTAACCATTTAAAGAATCAGTCTCACTACTGTATTCCAAACATCCCTATTGCAACTGTTTCATTACAGATGTAATTGCTAACTCAGAATGGCTGAGATAGACTGAAGTACTCCTTGATGCTTTTAGTATTCTCATAGTTCCACCCTTCAATTTTTATAATTTAGTAGTTTAACAATTTCCAGCTTGACATTATCATAAAGGACAGCTCTGCCAGACTGCTGTGATGTTTTTATTAATGTAACATTGGTAAAATTATAGGAGCTATTTGGATATTTTAAGTTTTATGGGAGCCATATTGTAAAATTGGTGGGTGACAGACACCTAAATTAGCTTTTCAACATGGTTTATGTTTTGAAGATCGTCTCTTCCAAGTCCTGGCATCTTTTCAGATAATACCCTTGCGGATTAGACTGACTGCAATATGCAGTACCCGACACAGCGATGCTACATTCTACAAATGCCTGTACAATCAAGTAGCTGTGCTAACCTGATTGACCTCTCATTCACATCCCTTTAAAGAGGCTAGATGTTGCTGATCACTTGGGTCTGAACATTACTGGCATGCTGAGTTGTATTATTCAGAAACATAAGAGTCACTTTCTTTCAGGCTGTTAGTTGCAAAGGCTGTTTCTAGCTTGCTTTTGTGGCATGATTTTTTTTCTGATTTCATATTCCTCCAATACATTTGTTTTACTGATCCTTTAATGTGCCATTCAGGCAACAGATCAAACACATAGTAACAGATCAAACACATAGATCAAACACCTGCAGGCAGGTGATGAGTAGGGAGAGGGTATATTCAGGCCCAGAATCAGTTTTTATCCAAGCGTGGGTCGTATTGCTTTCACCGAGCCAACATGCAGCTCGTTTATGTTCAGATACAGATAAACTCAGTATGTTCTTGCTGTGAAATGATAACAACATAAATTCTCAAGACTTCATTTTGTCATTAAGCTGAAGGTAGGACAATAGCAATTTTAGTCAATTGAATCTCGCATAACTTTGACAGAGGGCTTTGTTCATCCTCTGTAGTAATTACCTCCATAGCTGTCATTCCGATTGAGATTTGCCATGGTGTGCTCAACAATGTAAATGAGTAAACAGGCAATATTTCTTTGTAATGAAATAAAACAAGGAGTCAGAAAGCACCCGACTAACATATGGTGGAGAAGAGAGCAGGGAGAGGAGTTGAAGGACATGGAAGAGATGTTGCGGGGAGGTGCAATTATACAAATCCACACTGTCCAAGGGGAGGCTCGCCAGTCAATAACACAATTCAGGAAAATGAGACGAGGAAGTAGGTTATGAGCAAGAGACTTACAGGATTATGCGTGGATATACCACGCTTATGTCCCAGGAACATTTTTTTGCCTGATAAGCCTTTTAGTATGTTTTCCTTGGCTCAAGAAAGTTAGCACTTTTTGTAGGACAGATGGTGCACAGTGATAGGTCACAGTGATGCCTAGAAGCTACGCATAAGTAATGGTAAAAAATAGCAAACAGATTGAAACACTTTAACCAATGAGGAAGAAGAGAACTGACACCAGACACACATTGATGGATTTGACAATTCAGGTAGCCCAAAAATACATGACCATCTGGTGCACTCCCACTGTAGGTCTGGCGCAACTGCAGCCAAATGATCAGGAATTAGGTCACGACCTGGAAATACCAGATTCCTGCCTCCCCCACCAGTTTCCATAGAGCCTTGGGGCAGAACCTCCATCTGCTCTATAGAACAGCATCCCTGTCAGAGAGAACGTAGCCGGGGGAAGATGAGTCCGAGGCCAGGAAATTCCTCATTCCTGAGTCACAGCAGCTGATAGACCTCATGATAGGAGATATGTCAGCTATAGCAGGGGCTCAACTTGGGCTCACCCAGGGTCCAAACCTGAGTTGTGGCTCAGTTACCACCCTCCCGCATGAATCTATTTTCCAAAGTTTATTTTTTTTGAACCCTTGTGTAATGTTTCCAGGGGGCCCTTGGCAACCACCAATAGTGGCAGCTTCCACCAGGATTACCATCCTCCCCTACAAGCAATACCCTACAAGCACTCCTAGTGGCAGGGGCCAACTGCTTTAAAAATAGGTGACCTCCCCAAGGCCCTTTAGCCTCTGGTAGGGTTAGGAACGGAAGCTGGTGTATCCTCGCACCTGTGGATTTTCAGGATCAAAAAACGTTCTTCTATTGGAGTGTCCCAAGGAAAGCCAAAGTCAGAATTAACAAAGTGAAGTGCACTTACTTGTATCTCAAGCTGTATCTACTTTGTGAATGAGATCACTTATCCCAAAGGAACCTTCAGGAATTATAATACCGTTATTTTAAAAATTATTCTACTCTCTTTCAGTCTTACCATTCCATGAAAGCAGGCAGACAACTGACCCCTTGCCTTTCCCGGTGTATTTTTCATAAAGTGTATGACAATAGTTCAGAGAGGAAAGATTTATCTCCCTCTGATTTCCCCATTCATTACTCTTCCTGACCTGATACTTAGGGGGTAAATTTCTGTGGCGGTTCCTCCGCTTGTCCAGCATAACAATAAAGGTAGGGCCAGAGTGAACTGCCGCATAAATTCAACCCCTTACTGTACCTGTGTAGAGAACTGCAGGTACAGACTCAGCTATCCTACTGTACCTGATGCTGAATGTTGGTGCAACACCGTGGACAACCAAACTATCTGTTCTCAATGTCATGTTTTATGCACTGAAAAAAGTTTAATTTAAAGGAATGTTTTATTTCTTTGTGTTACTATCTATTTCTTAATTTTGGAGGATAAGGAAATGAAACTCTCTACTGCTTACCAAAGAGAGCACAGCTTGAATTTTCTGATTTATACATATGTAAATTGAGCAGACCTGGTCATAAAACTGGGGGCCAGAACACCACATACATTTGCACTCACACCAATTGCTGCCATGTTGTCATCTATGCCCCATTGGCTCTGTTTCATCTCACTCGTTTTAAATACCAAACACAATTGTTTGGCACTTGACAGCAGGCAAGAGAGGACGTAAAGGATGCAGCATCTGAGCTTGTAGCGTCAGTTCTGAGCTTATTTATGACTCACTTTTGGAGGAGCTTAGCTTTGCTGTATCCAATTGTTTTATTTGCTGTGGAGCTGTCATTTCCATCCTTCTGCCCCCACCATTTCACACAGGATACAATGTGAATTTCACTGTACCTTTGCTTTTTTTGTTGGAAGAAACAGAATAGGGGGAACAGCTGTAATGTCAGGCCAGTCAAACACAACTGGACGTATATGAAACTCATCCACTTTTCCTGCTGCACCAGTAAGTAGAGGTGCATGTATTTGCATATGTCACAGGAGCAGTGCCTCAGGTGACCAAGCCATACAAGCAAATCCTTCACTTTGTTATGTCACATGCTACCACCAACTCTAATCCCATGGTGCCTAGCTTCTCTTTTGCATATGGAGGCCCCTGAGCATGAGATGGCCTTGTTTGAAGGCAGCTAAATTCTGAGATGGATCTGTTGCACCTCTTGAACTGCTTCATGGGCATTGGAGGGTGCCAGTGGGAGGGCATGCATGTGCTGCTATCCTAAAGCATTGCAGCATTGTCCAAGCTGAGTGACAGTGCCTCTAGTCTGCAATGTCTTCCTCCTTGTGTGTCATCAGTGGCTGCTCCTACTGTCTGGTGGTCTGTGTGATTCTCACTGAAGTCCACTGTACCTCTCTTGTCAGTGACAGTAGTGGCTCAGTCAGTAGCTCATAGGCAGTAGGTTCTGGGCTCAAGCCCCACTCTAGGACTTGAGCACAAGCATCAAGGCTGATGCTCCAGTGTAGTACTGAGGGAGTGCTGCGCTGCCGGAGGTGCTGTCTTTTGGATGGGACATTAAACTGAGGTCCCACTTGCCCTCTCAAGTGGACACAAAAGATCCCATGACAATATTCTGAAGAAGAGCAGGGGCGTTCGCCCCAGTGTCCTGGCCAATATTCATCCCTCAATCAGCATTACAAAAACAGATTATCTGGTCATTTATCACATTGTTGTTTGTGGGAGCTTGCTGTGTGCAAATTGTCTGCCATGTTTCCTACATTACATCAGTGACTACAATTCAAAAGTATTTCATTGGCTATAAAGTGCTTTGAGTCATCTGCTGATCATGAAAGGCGTGGTATAAATGCAAGTCTTTCCTGGCCATTGGCTCAACATGGTCTCTGATCTGCAGAAAAGTAGGCTAAATGATATCAGTGACGTCCTGCCTCATGGCTGTCTAACACTAGCTGCTAAACTTGTTGAAGCCTTATCTCAGGGCAGTTAACACTGACTCACTTTCTCACTTCCCTGGACAGGATATGTCTGAACTGGTGCTTGGTAAAGATAGAGTGCGTGATGGTGCAGGCTGTGAAGAGTGGGCAGCATCAGATGCGATGGGGCCTGTGCCTTTTACCTCAGCTTCATCTACAGGTGGAAAAGGGCTTTAGAATGGTTTTATGTAGAGTGTAGCACACATCACTTACAGTAGGAGTGTGATGAATGTTTCAGGATATGGTTAACAGACACTTACTGCAGGATAAGAGGGAAAGCAAAGCATGAACCCAAAGTTACCACAAACACTTTCACTTCCCCATATCCAGCCTCCCCTCCCTGGACGTGCATCACTTCCTCCTCAAGGAAGTGAGACAAGAACTTGGTGGTTTGGTGTCTGCCACTTGTCAAGAGTTTTTTTTTAGAGATACAGCACTGAAACAGGCCCACTGAGTCTGTTCTGACCAATAACTGCCCATGTATACTAATCCTACATTAATCCTATATTCCCTACCATTCTCCTACCACCTACCTACACTAGGGGCAATTTACAATGGCCAATTTACCTATCAACCTGCAAGTCTTTGGCTGTGGTAGGAAACCAGAGCACCCGGCAGAAACCCACGCAGTCACAGTGAGAGCTTGCAAACTCCGCACAGGCAGTACCCAGAACCAAACCCAGGTCACTGGAGCTGTGAGGCTGTGGTGCTAACCACTGCACCACTGTGCCACCCAGCTGTTGCAGGCTGCCTCATCTCTGAAGAAAGATAAAATTACCTTTGCTTTCTGTGATATGCAGTCACACAGCATGGGGCCCATAATGGCTGATGATGATACTGAGCTTTGTAGAAGGCACGATGCACACCCGACACGTGCGACGCTGAGCCTCCGCAATATTTTGCATGGGGGCTCATTTAAATGGAGGGGGTGGAGTGGCCGCCCCCGATGATGTAGAGGGGCGGCCGCTCCATCCCCTGCAATGACGTCCGGCGCCACCCGATAGGCTCCGGCGCCATTTTTAAAGGGCTTCAAGCCCTTAAAGAAATTTGAATTTTTAAAGGAACAGTTTTGAAAATTGTCTTTAAAAAATTAAATAAAAGCTGGAGGCCCTTTCCCACGCCACCCCCCCCCCCCCCCACCCCCCCCCACCTCCCCCAATGTTGGGCCTATAGAAACCAAAAGAAACATTATTCCTAACTCGGACTTTCCCCCCATTACCCTCATTACCTTTGCCCTTCAACCACTTCCCACCATCCCCTCAGCCCTGTTTTCCCCGCTCCCACCTCCCCCCCACCCAACCCTGATAATTTCACTCCTCATCCCTCACTAGTGACATGCCCTGGAACTCCAAATGGAGTTCCGAATGTGCAGGGGTTCAGCCAGCAGCCGGAATATCGGCATGGGATGGCCGCCGGGACAAGGTAAGTAAATTTGCATGAGTTTAACTTAATCTTAATATTAAAATGAACGCGCCACTGCCTCGCCGCTGCTGGTAAAATGCGGCGGGGACTTCTTGGTGTCAGGGGTCATGGCAGGCCTCCCCCGGAAGAATTTCCCCAGCCCCCCTGCCATGACCCCTGACGTCGGAGGGCTAGTAAAATTCAGCCCATTGTGAGGGGATGGTCATTTTAAATGGCAGACAGGCTTCGAACGTTGTATTCTCGGTAAGCATGGCGACCTCCTCTCACTTCAGTTGATCTTGTAAGGATATTAAACTTTTGTTGTGCTGAGTACCTGTGCATGTGATGGTCAGCTTCCATGACCTAGTCATTTCCTTCCATTACCCCTACACAGCCTTCCTCAGGGACCTGTATTGCTCAGTGCCAAACACAGCCTCACTCCTTCATCGGGCCATCATCTAGTAGCATGTCCACATTGCTTGCCCCTTGTGGGGGGGGCCACTGCTCCAGGCTGACTTTGTGGCCCCCTGCTTCCTACCTGACCACAGCTGTGGCTACAGGCTGCCCTGTGGAGGGGTTTCCCCTCCACGATGGTGGTCCAGAAGCCCTGGCCATTCTTTTCCCAAATGTTTTAAAAGTGCTGAGAAGAGGCCTCAAAATGGAGGTGCCCTCTCTTTCCCTTACCTGCAACGGCAGGCTGCAGCTCCTTCCGCCATCGAGGGCCTCTTGTTGGTGATGTCGGGTTGCTGATCCCAACACAGTGCAGGGTCAGGACCCCATTTGACACTGCAATGGAGGTCCTGACCCAAAACACAAAATTCTGCCCATGGTATTAGGTGGATGTAATTTGCTTTCTGCCTCAATGCAGCTGGGATCACACAATCTGACCCATTTGTCAAATATGAATCTTTATTTAATTATTAAATATCGGCCCATATTGAATGTAAAATGTTTATTCAAGAACACACAATATGGATCAGTATAGACTCTCAGCAGACATTGATAGCAACACAACAATGGATGTTAAAAAATAAATGATAATGGAAATGAGAGCCAAATGTCATTGTTCCCTTCAATGGATGAAGTAATTCCCACAGCCACTAAATTTGGCAGGTGAGACTAACCTTTTCCAAACCTACATGATCTTATAAATCTGTCCCCTCTTGGTCATATTCTGTCATTTTTTTATTCGTTCGGGGGATGTGAACATCGCTGGCTAGGCCAGCATTTATTGCCCATCCCTAATTGCCCTTGAGAAGGTGGTGGTGAGCTGCCTTCTTGAACTGCTGCAGTCCTTGGGGTGTGAGTACACCCACAGTGCTGTTAGGAAGGGCGTTCAGGATTTTGACCCAGCGACAGCGAAGGAACGGCGATATAGTTCCAAGTCAGGATGGTGTGTGACTTGGAGGGGAACTTGCAGGTGGTGGTGTTCCCATGCATCTGATATCCTTGCCCTTCTAGTTGGTAGAGGTCGTGGGTTTGGAAGGTGCTGTCGAAAGAACCTTGGTGAGTTGCTGCAGTGCATCTTATAGATGGTACACATTGCTGCCACTGTGCATCAGTGATGGAGGGAGTGAATGTTGAAGGTAGTGGATGGGGTGCCAAAGCAGGTTGTTTTGTTCTGGATGGTGTTGAGCTTCTTGAGTGTTGTTGGAGCTGCACTCATCCAGGCAAGTTGAGATTATTCCATCACAATCCTGACTTGTGCCTTGCAGATGGTGGCCAGGCACACAGGAGGAGACAGGAGGTGAGTTAGCCTCTGACCTGCTCTTGTAGCCACAGTATTTATATGGCTACTCCAGTTCAGTTTCTACTTAATGGTGACCCCAGAATGTTGATAGTGGGGGATTCAATGATGGTAATGCCATTGAATGGGAGATGGTTAGATTCTCTCTTGTTGGAGATGGTCATTGCCTGGCATTTGTGTGGCACGACTGTTACTTGCCACTTATCAGCCCAAGCCTGGATGTTGTCCAGGTCTTGCTGCATCTGGACACGGGCTGCTTCAGTATCTGAGGAGTCATGAATGATGCTGAACATTGTGCAATCATCAGCGAACATTCCCATTTCTGACCTTATGATGGAGGGAAGGTCATTGATGAAGCAGCTGAAGATGGTTGTGCCTAGGACACTACCCTGAGGAACTTCTGAAGTGATGTCCTGGGACTGAGATGATTGACCTCCAAGAACCACAAGCTTCTTCCATTGTGCTATGTATGACTCCAACCAACGGAGAGTTTCTCCCCTGATTCCCATTGACTCCAGTTTTGCTTGGGCTACTTATTTGCTTAAATGTTGCCTTGATGTCAAGGGCAGTCACTCTCACCTTGCCTCTGAAGTTCAGCTCTTTTGTCCATGTTTGGACCAAGGCTGTAATATGGTCAGGAGTTGAGTGGGCCTGGCAGAACCCAAACTGAGCGTCACTAAGCAGGTGATTGCTGAGCAAGTGCTGCTTGATAGCATTGTCGATGACACCTTCTATCACTTTGCTGATGATTGAGAGTTGACTGATGGCGCGGTAATTGGCCGGGTTGGATTTGTCCTGCTTTTTGTGTACAGGATATACCCGGGCAATTTTCCACATTGCCGGGTAGATCCCAGTGCCATAGCTGTACTGGAAAAGCTTGGCTGGGGTGTGGCTCGTTCTGGAGCACAAGTCTTCAGTACAGTTGCTGGGATGTTGTCAGGGCCCATAGTCTTTGCAGTATCCAGTGCCTTCAGCCGTTTCTTGATATAACATGAAGTGAATCGGATTGGCTGAATACTGGCCATGTACAATTTAACAGCTCTTTCCCTCTTATCTTCTGCCCTCTTCAGACACTTGACTCACACTAACCTTCCTCCTGGACCTTGTCTAGTTATCTATTATTCAGGTGCGAGTGTAAACCGGTTGTGGGCAGGTTATTCGAGGAAGACAGTAGGACCGGGTCCTACCCTCACCTGATGTCAACATAAGGCCTCACAAGCAGTAGCCATTAAATAATGATCAGGAATGGGAATCCTGACTAATTTTTCCCTTGCTTGGTCCAGAGGTGCAAAGGAGATTTGTAATCACCTTTGAACATCCAAATTAAGATCATTTAACTCACCACAGATCAGAGATCAAACCTGATCTACTTAGAAAGTACATTAAGAAACATACTTATCAACTGAGGTATTGGGAATCCAGTAGCAGCTGCTTAGTTCTCAGTGACTGCCATTTTGTTGATAAATTTGGAGCTGTAAGTTACTCAATTTATCTCCCAGCAGCCAGATTTCAGAGTTAGATCGAATATAGTATTCTGATATGTCTGAAATCGAAGTTACCACTTCACCCTCAAAATGGGTAAGCTGAGGGACCTCTCATGAGATATGAGAAATACAGCAAAGTGCGAACAGTTCCAATGAGTGTACTGTTTCGCATAGACTATATAAACAGTGATATCAGGTAAAGCCCCAGAACACCAGACTATCTACAAATAACATATATAAAAAGAAAAATCAATAAAAAGTAGAGTGTGCCCAAACTGAAAATCAGTAACTGGTTAATTTACATAGCAATGATCCAATTTACACCCGTAATTTGTTCTTATCACCTGCAGTGTCCATCTGATCCCAAGCCCATTTGATGTAGCTTTACCAGACAAAGAAGGTAATTCTCAATTGTATCCATTACATGAATGTAAATGAAGCTCACTGGTTTTGTGGAATAAGCAGTAGATCGCGGTCTTCGGTAACTAGATAATTCCAAGGCCCAGAAATTCCTTGTGGGTCACTATGTTAATTGAAGTCCAGTGGAAAAGGACTTCTGCCATCCAGTCTTCCCGAATAGTGATCCTATCCTGAGCCTCAGGGGAACATTCATTGGCATAAAAAGGGTGGATGTCTGTGATCCCTGAATGCCCACCTCAAGGGAATGTCAAGAATTTCCTAGTGGGAGGGGGTGGGCTAGATTTGCTGAACTGGCCAAAGAACAATTTTTTCTTCCTGCCTTGACCAATTAGAGTCAAGCTGCCGGTTTACATTTCAAACAAAGCTTGGCAGTTAACTGTCAGTCACCATAAACTGGTGCATTCACCATGGCAACTCCTGTACCAATCAGAGTCCACTTGCCAACCAATCAGCACTGTCCTCTCATATCGTATAAATTTGTTGCTTCCCCTTACATCGGTATTCTTGCGAATTGTCCTGATGAGTGCAAGATGAAAAGCTTTGACTAATTGTGTCTGTTTTCAGCAAAACTCAAGTTTGCATCGTTGTGTTTGGTAGGGAGAGAGGAGCAATGTGATGAGAGAAATTAAGAAAGGGAAGAATTGTACATGCACGTTATTAAAATTACTGGTCTTCATGGGATTTCTGATAGTGGACCAGTAACAAACCTTACACCATAAAATGCTAATATTTATTCCAAAGGACATTAGTTCAACCACATTTAGAAAGGAGGAAAAAACACAGGGGCATTGAAGCCTGTGACATCGCGAACTCTATTTTAAGGATTTAATAAAAAATCCGTTATATTTTTCTGTACAGTTGTAAGTCTGCAGTAATAAATAATGTACCTTGAAAATGACTTTCAGTCTGGAGAACCTCATCTGATTCTACCCTGCCTTTTGACCCAAAAAAAGAGATTTAATTATGAGTTATACAACTGTTAGTTCCTAAGATTTGATGAGACCTGAATCTGTTGAAATCCTAATTTATAAAAGTTATTAGGGATAGAAAAGAAGTTCCTACAGGAAATTGATTTAACGTACTGTCTGCACTTGATGGGCAGAGCCGAATTGTATTTGTCCAGGAAAATTCCAAGGCTTAAATTCTTGAGGACAGCAGTCTTACAGGGGTCATTATGATGTTTACCAGAGCAAATTGGTAGCAGTATTTTACATCCTCCTTGGAACTATTGAAAATTCTCATATATGAGAGCAGGCAGTTGCAGAAAATGTTAAAGAATTACTGGCTGCAATATATTCATCTGTTCACATCCAATGGAGGAAAATTCTACACGCTGTTCCTGTTTCAGAATGTTTATACTGCTGCATTGAGATTTATACACAGAATGTCCAAAGGCGATTAATGTAATACATTAATAATGTGTAGCTATTGTGTTATGCAATCTGCTTGGTCTGTCACCATAAGTTGTATAAGCATCATGTAGCACTGGAGGTCACAAGAAATTGCTACTCATATCACAGTCGTTTTTATTGTAGGAAAAATATTTTCAATTCATGTTAAAGCAACTTTAAAAATCTTTTTCAGGCAAATGTATTTTGCCACTTGGGCAGATGGTGAGATTGGTGTTGCTGATTGATTGGTGGAGCAATGGTGGGAGTGGGTGGTGCTGTCAGTGATTGGTGGAGTGGTTTCTGTTACAAATCACCATCCAATGGCTCCTGCCGAAAAGTGTATATGTGTGGGAATGAGCTGATGGCTGGATCAGGTTTAGTGGAATGGCCTCTTTGGTTAATAGCCTGCCAATACCCACAGTCAACATTCACATTATAGAGCAGCTGACATGTGGGTTTGTGTCCCAGCAATGTGTCAACATCTTTAGGAAAGAAGGAAACAAACAAAGGTAAAAATCTGTGATGCATCAAATAATTTAAATATGCTGCGATGGGTGTATTTTCCTTTGGGAAGTGACAGTGAGGCATAGGCTGATTGAAGCAATAACCATTTGAAGGTCGCAGCAACCCTTTGAGAGAGTTGAAGGGCTGGGATGGCTAAAGGCAAGTAAAGAAAAGGCAATATATGTTTATCCTTGTGGCTTCCATCAGTTTTGTAGTGACATCATGCCTTGCTTCTGTGGAGGTACAAATTCTACGAACATAAATGTTATGTGGATAACATATATAGTGCAAAGCCTATCCTAATGATGCAATTCCTTCAAAATTGTGAAAGCATTATTTAGTGAGTGATTTGACCATATAAACCACAAATAACTTTAAAGTAGGTTGTGACAAAGATCACGAGTTGAAGACTTTTCAGATTTAAACAGTTCTTGTGCCACTTATTCTGTTTTTAGCAGAGAACTATAAGGAAGCTTTGATGATTTTAGCTATATTATTACCTTTTTAAAAATACAGATAGATATAAATATGTGTGTATATATATATAGTATTTCCCTGGAGGCAGACTAGTTACTAATTTCATTTGATGATGTCAGTAAGAGTCCAGTAGTTTTTAGAGAGTATTATTTAGTGTGTACAGCCTATAGTGCAGGACACTACCAAGGTTGAAAAGAGTAACAAACAAGATATCACAAGAGATAATGGTTAGGTTTTAAAAGAATGTGGAGAATAGAAAGGGAGTCAAATGGAGGGAAGGAGTTCCATCACAGCTGAGCTGAATTGGGTCCTCATCCAACACCAGATACAACATTTCCAACAATAGTAACTGGTTAGTGTCTTCTAAAACCCCTCTCCCCTGCCTCCTGCACCTTCTTTCTCTAGTTTCTCTCCTATCTCCTTTCATGCCCTCTCTGAGCTCATTCTCTCTCTGTGATCCAGCCCCTGTTACCTTGGCTCTATTCCCAACTAAACTGCTGACCACCCAACTTTCCTTCTTAGATACTGTGCTCCCTCTTTCAAATCTGCTGTCATCGCCTCTCTCCTCAAACAAACAGCCCTTGACCCCTCCATCCTTGCAAACCACCACCCCATCTCCAACCTCCCTTTCCTCTCCAAAGTCTTTGAATGTGCTGTCGCCTCCCAAATCCGAAAACCATCTTTTCCGGAACTCCATGTTTGAATCCCTCCAATCAGGTTTCCATCCCTGCCACAGTACCGAAACACCTCTTCAAAGTCATATAAGATATCCTATGTGACTGTGACACAGGTAAACTATCCCTCCTCATCCTTCTCGACCTATCTTGGATACCTTTGATAAGATTAACCACACCATCCTCCTCCAACATCTCTCCACTGTCATCCAGCTGGATGGAACTGTATTTGCCTGGTTCTATTCATGTCTATCCAGTTGTAGCCAGAGAATCACTTACAATGACTCCTGCACAACTACCTCTGGTGTCCCCCAAGGATCCTCCATTGGCTCCCTCCTATTTCTCATCTACATGCTGCCCCACGGCAACATCATCTGCAAACATGTCCATTTTTACATGTATGCTGATGACATCCAGCTCAACCTCACTACCATCTCTGTCAACTCCTCCACAGTCTCTAAATTATCAGACTGCTGCTGCAACATCCAGAACTGGATGAGCAGATATTTCCTCCAACTAAATACTGGGAAGACTGAAGCCGTTGTCTTTGATCACTGCTACAAACTCTGTTCCTTGGCCACTGACTCCATCCTGGCAACTGTCTGAGGCTAAACCAGAATGTTCACAACATTGGTATCATATTTGACCCCGAGACAAGCTTCCGACCACATATCAACACCATCACTAAAATCACCTACTTCCATCTCTGTTACATTGCCCGACTCTGCTCCTGCCCCAGCTCATCAACTGCTGGGACCCTCATCTTGACTTGACTATTCCAACAAATGCATAGGTGGCTTCCCATTTTCCACCCTCCACAAACTCCAACAGCATCTGGGACCTAAGTGAACAGCGGATTCCACAGGGAGGAGGAGAGAAATGGCAGGAAGGACGGGAGAGATAGTATCTCCTTAAACAATGAGATGTAAGGTTTGGGAAATAAACAGCAGAAGCACTGAGAAGGAGGGTGAATTGGGGGTGAATTCAACATTAAATCAGGTACAGAAAGAGAAATAGAGAGGGGGAAAGAAAGATTGGATAAAGAGAGAGAGGAAAAAGAGGCAAAAGAAAAAGGAAGAAAAATATTATTTAAAATTTAATTTTTAATATATATAATCTCCCCGAAAAATTCAAAACCTGAAGGTACTTATGCTTGTAATGACAAAACTTAACTTACTGTGGTGAATTTAGTGGGCAATCATAGAATAAAACAACACAGAAGGAGGCAATTCGGTCCATTGAGTCTGTGCCGGCCCTTTTGAAGAACAACCCAGCTAGTTCCACTCCCCCACTCTTTCCTCCATATTCTAGCTGCTTTTCTCCTTCAAGTATTTATCCAATTCCCTTTTGATGGCACCTATTCAATCTGTATCCACTACCCCAACGGGCAGTGCATTCCAATCCTAACCCTTTGGTGTGTAAACAGCTTTTTCCTCATGTTAGCTCAGGTCCTTTTGCCAATCACCTTAAATTACAGTAAGTGCCTAAACAAAAATGGGAATACTAATGGCAACATGCTGTTTTCACAATGCTAACTGTGACGTGGCCTAACTCGAACAGCAACCTGTGGATATTCACATTTAACTACACATCTGCTCCCCGCCCGAAGCCGCAATACTATTGTACCCAGAAATATTGGTAAGCGCCATTAGTCTCACCGTTACTTTGACAGCAAGTTCTGGGTCAATATTTATCCGTTATTCAGAAATAAATAATAGCCATAAGACTGGTGCACTGATTAAAATATCATTTAATTGATTAATACTGCTTCCAATAAAATGCATTTTAAGATACACTGTATAAAACAATCTAGACTTTAATAATTTACTATTTACATAAGCCAAAAATAGTAAGTTAGTACATATTTGTTTAAAAGACGCTTGCACAAGAGAACCTGTGACGGTGCACTCCATAGAGAAGCAGCAAGGTGCAGACACAGCATCTTAGTTTGGGGCCTTATCAAAACCATCAAATTGCTCCAGTCCTTGATTTCCATTAGTGCCTTCTGTTGCTGATGCTGTCTGCATGAATACTGATAGGTATTTTTTGTGTTGGCTTCGCAACAAAAGCTTTAACAGAGTGTGTTAAAAGACCAGCAGGGGTCATGATGAGAGATCCATCCAGATGCTGCAACAACTCTTAGTTGAGGTAATTACTTTTCCTCAATGGTTTCCATTCCCGATGGAAAAGTAAATCCTGTAGATTGTCCAGACCGGCATGCTGAGATAGAAGCCTTCCCAGATGCAGCTGTGGTTCTTGCAAAAAGCAAACACATCCACAGAAGTTAATATTGTGGCTCAGAACACTTCTCTACCAGTTCTTCTTCAAAATGATTGGATTGAACTTGCTTTTTCAAGACGGCCTATTTTAAGACTATTTGCTCACCATGGTGATTATTAATTTCTTTTCTTTTTAAATGAAGGAAATGTCTTGTGCTTTTCCTGAACTTGCTTGTGTGGATTTCTGAGATTGTTAGAACTAGCCAAAGGCAACCCAGACTATGGGGATTTGTTGTCAAAGCAGCTTTTCACATGTCACTTTATTTTGTCTTCTGTAAACATTTAAGTGAGAAACTGATGATTACTGTATTCAAGTATCCTTCACAAACTGGACCAGCCTGCTGACAGCGGTGAACAAGGTGAACGTTCATGCTCCAACTGATGTTTGGTTGTGGGGAACGAGAGGGTGGAAAGAATGGGACAGGGGGAAAAGTCAACCTCTGAGTAAATATGCCCCATGCTCGAATCACTCCAAGATATCCGTTTCAAAAGGAACTAGCTGGTAGTACGATAAGTTTGTAACGTAGGCGCTGGGATCATTGTTCTCAGCTTCTTCCATAAACTCACTTCCATTTTCAAATCTGCAAGAGAGCACATTTCAGTCAGTGGGAGTCAGTGTGCACTGGAAGCATGTGACAAGCGTACAAACCACAATGGTACCAGCTAAATAACAAAGCTTGCAGAGTGTGTCAGAGGACATGTTGCAATCAAACCACAACAGTTATTTATTTCATACAAAAAATGACTTTAAGCATTTTCCTTCTTTTCTGGTAAAGGCTTTAGCCTTTCACTTAAAACAACAGCGACTTAATTTTAAGGTAATTTATTGCATGTGAACCATTCTAGGACATTTCTGACAAGTGAGGTCATATCAATAAATGCAAGTTCTTTACTTAAATCATTTAAATCATCTTCTCTCCCCCTACTTTTCAGATATTTGTTCCTCTGAATCTGTCTCTGCAATTCATGAATCAGGCGCAACAGCAATTCAGAAATAAACCTTACTCCAATTTTCCCCTCCCCCGCCCACCCCCAGATATGAAAGTGCCTCGCCTTCACTCAGTATCTTATCACAGTCACATGATCAGAATTGACTCAGTATTGGGTGGGGGGAATGTGGAATGATGGATGTGATTCAACGCTCAAGCATGCTGGACATTACAGCTCCAATGTTTGGTGCAACCCCATTCATTAATCAAGATTTATAAACTATTTCAATAATTTCCAAAATGGCATTTGAGTTCAACAAGAAGTGCCAGCTATTGGGGTGAATTTAATGAATTGGAGCGTCATGTGACAGATACATATCAGCAAATGTGCCACTGAGCTCAGCAAATCCCAGCAGACTATCAGGCACCCAGGAATCTCTTGACAGGCTAAATAGACCCAGTTGGTCTTTTCATGTCCTGTGTTTCTGTAACTCACACACTTTTCTTTCCAACACAGACAGAAAGTCACACAGGATCACGCACCGGCTATACTCAGTTTCGCACTGGTTAGTGCTAATTCATATGTACTACCCTGATATATCTTTCCAAAGAAAAGCAGTATCAGTTAAAACTACCTTTCCACTCAAAATTCCTACCTAGTTCTGGGGAATATTTTATTGTCCAAACAATGTAGTTAAAAACAAAATCTTTGAACAATATTAATGGCAAAATGAGGAACAAATTGTCCTCTTGTGGAAAGTATTTCATTCCCCAGTATTAGCATATAAATTGGCTGTTTTCAAAGTATTAAATTCACTCTATTTTATCTTATTTTCTTCTCTCCACTCCTGAAAACACTGACTCTTGTTGGAGCACCGTTCCAGAGATGCTGGGTGGTTTCTGGAATCTCATCCTCTGACCACTCTTTATCATGTGTCAGCAAGCCTATAAGGCTTTAAAATTCTTTCTCAAGTGTGCTGTTCCTCATATAACATACTTCTCCCTCCTCCCTCTGCACCTTTCATTCTTATAAGGTCAAATATTCACAGTTTATTATATTGAGGAACCAAAGGTGAAGGTCAAGGCACATACTGCTGACAACACCAAGGTTGAAAAGAATGATAGAGGTGAAGTAAATCAGACTTAGTGGTTATATGACTTCAATCTTGGATTTTAAGAGCCTTGGATCTGTAAGGGGAAGGAAAGACTGAGGGAGCTAAGGAGTTCCAGAGATTTGAGGTCCTGGAAAAGAGTGCTTAAAAGCTGCTGTTGTTACGAAAGTACTTCAATTTTTTGTTAAATTTTGAGGACTTGTGTTTTGAAACTGAAAAAAAGAATTCCATAGATGCTGGACTTTGTGTTTTTCTTTAAAAGAGGTCATCATAAGGTCTTTTGGACTTGGTTTGTAAACAGCCCTTACTGGAAGTCACCTGTCTTAAATAATTACCCAGCAGGGGTTTTTTGATTTGGGGGAGATGTTTACGGAGAAGTGACAGGTTGAGATTTATAGGGGTCAGGAGGTTTGATACTTGAGATATTGTTTTGGTTTCACTTTGGACAGACATTTGGGGTATGGACAGTGTTTTGAGTTGGAACTTTAAAAATCAACCTGAAGAGCAGTCACCCTAGCTCAGCCTGTTCCATCTCTTTGAAAAGTCTGCCAGTTTTTCCATCTCTTTGAGAAGCTCTTACAAGCAAATGTAAGAAATAGAGAAATTGATGCTACATTCCTCCTGAAAGGCTTGCTTGAAGCCCCTGTTGTATTTCTCCTGAGACTCTGGAAAAACCTGCCAGATAAATCCTCAATGCCGCCTAAATGAATTGCTCCAGAAAGGGATCCCCGTGACAGCCATCTATGCATATTTGGGACGCCAAACCAAAAAAAGGACATCTGGCATCTTTCCATATCTTTTCTTTTTTCTTCAAGAATCAGCAAGTATTTGGCCAAAGTATTCTTTTTTTTTGTAATAGAGCTCTAAAGAGAAAAATCTCTATTTTTCATTTAACTGGTGTGTGTGTGTGTGTGTGTGTGTGTGTGTGTGTGTGTGTGTGTGTGCATGTGGGGGGCCTAAGGTAAAAGGGAACTTTCATATTTCAATCTGTGTGTTAACACATTGCTTCATTACTGGATATGTCTTGTTTTATAATAAACTGATAATTTTGTTTTTTAAAGAAACCTGGTTGGTGTATTTTATTCTGGGATAAAGAGTAGAGTATATGATTGACCTTATTGGTAACTAGACAAACATTTACATATATATTCTGACCTGTGGAGAAGTGGAACAAGAAAAGACAGTGTATTCCTCCCACTTCAGTCATAACACTGTAATGAGTCTTGAATTTAAGACAATGGGAATGTAGGTAAGAGGAAATGTATGCAGATTGGTGTAGTAGAAACTGTTCAAAGAAAGAACGGAGGAAAGTTCAGAGGAGCACTGGCAAGCATTGATAAAATGAAGACAAGAAAGGTTGCTAGGAAGAGAGGCAGGAGCCTAGATATGAGCGAGGGATTGTCCATCAGATAATCATTTTTTACCCTGTCGAGGAGTGCTAGAGAAAAGTGAGAAGGCATAGTGGCAATAAAATAGATTTGAATGGACTTGGCCTTAGTAGGAGTTAAGAGTATTTAAAAGAAAAATAAATATTTGGCATAAAAGATGAAGCCAAATTTCTTGGAGGCAACTTTTATATGAAGCAACATAAGAAACATAAGATACAGGAGCAGAAGTAAGCCATATAACGCTTCAAGCCTGCTCCACCATTCAACAAGATCATGGCTGATTTTAACCTCAAATCCACATTCTTGCGTTATCCCCACAACCATTGATTCCCTTAGTCATGCTAGGCCCCCACCTGCCAAGAATGAGGCACATTAATTTTGTCATGAACATTGATTTTAAACTGTTGCTGGAGCGAGAAAATGGCTTGTTAAACAGATCAGCCATGGCTGGAAAAGACATTTGCTTATTAACAGATGGTGACTGGAAGGACAAAGGACCATTCCCTGACACATTCAACCCACAGTGGACCTTGATCACCAGGTACTTTGTGTAAGAGGAACATTCCAGAGACTGCCAAGGTGATAAAATCCAGGACTGGTTAGACCAGCTGGTCACATGACTAACTGGCTGCTCCAGGGTTTTTTGAACTGGCCACAGAGAGTTTGAACTCGGGAAAGTCTGTTTGCTCCTGGACTGAGAAGATCTTTCCCGTCTGCTCCCATCTCTTTCTCACAAGCCTCTGAATCCACTGAAGACACATGAACCCCAAGGGAGAAAAGTCTCCTACGGTGAACAAGGTTTAAGAAGAATACTGGGCCCCAACGAAAAGCAAGATCTACCTACAATCAAGGGCTCTACAGTGAGCTCGAAGAACCATAACAAAAACTCTTCAGATATTGCCACAAACTTTTCCACTTTATTTTTCTTCTGCTCTTTTCTGTCTCTATTTGCATGTGTGTATCACATATACATGCTAGCGTGGGCGCGTTGTGTATCTGTAGGCGTCAACCAAATTAGAGTTTAAGTTCAAGTTTAATAAATTTCAACTTTTCTGCTTTAAACCTAAGAAAGCCTGTTTGTGCTGGTTTCGTTGCCTTATAAATAAAAAGCGGTGAACAGGGATTCACCAAGGGAGAGCTAAAAACACAATGTGTCTAAAAATGAAACCCTGTTACGGTAAGACCAGGTGAAGGCTGAAAGGGACCCCTAGGCACCTTTCTCTCATAACAGTATCTAAAAATCTATCAATCCTTGTCTTGAATATACTCAACGACTGAGCAGCCACAGTTCTCTGGGATAAGGAATTCCAATGATTCACAAGCCTTTGAGTGAAGGGATTTCTCCTCATCTCAGTCCTACATGGCCAACCCCTTATTCTGAGATTAAGACTCCATGATCTAGACTCCCCAGCCAGGGGAAAAATCCTCTTAGCATTTACTCTATCAAGCCCTTTAAGAATTTATGTTCCAATGAGATCACCTCTTATTCTTCTAAATTCAAGAGAATATAAGCCCAATCTATTCCCCTCATCCCAGGAATCAGTTTATTAAACGTCTGTTACACTCCCTCTAAGTCAGGAACATCTTTCCTTAGGTAAGGAGAGCAAAAGGGAACTAAATGGGAGAGAAAATCACAGCCATGGGGGACTCTCCTGAGTTAATGAAAAGATTCAGAATTTGTACTCATATAGCCTCTCACTGTTCAAACATGTTTCCAAAGGCTTCACATACAATGACTTACTTTAAAGTGAAGTTACTGTTATATGTAAAATGACTGTCACATGTGTTTACATAACAAGATCTCAAAGCAATAATGACCTGTTGGCCAGGTTTATAGTGTAGCTGGTGGAAGAAATAAAATTGGCCAAATACTGGAGGAGCTCCTTGCTCTTCTTAGAAAAGTGCCATGGGATGTTTAACATCCAGCTGAACCACAGTAACAAAGAGACTGGACCCTGGTTTAATGCTTCACCCAGAGAATGCCAGGTCTAATACAGCATTCCCTCAGTGTTGCATGGGAAAGTCAACCTGAATAATTTTCTGACTCAGTAGTGCTACATACTGAGCGTGCTGACATTCGTTTGAGCTAACAACCAGAGAACGGAGCAATTGAAGAGAAACCTGACCGCCATGAAGATGGATTTGGAGGGAGGTAGTATGATGGTAATTTGTTTCAACGTACATGGTGCCATACCTTGTCAAAGACTTTGGAATGTCCAAACAGTGGCAGATGTTTCAGCTAAATGTCCAAGAACAGAGACCCACACACACATAGCATGGACAATAAGATCACCAATGGATTAGCCATACCAGAAACCATTCAGGATATTATGAATTAGGCCAGAATTTTCAAGGTGATGGATAATTTGACAATTAACATGGAGGTTTAATTTTTCTATAGTACAACATTGATTTGCATGTTTGCATAGAATTCTTTTATTCTATTTTAACGCATATAATGACACAGAAAGAAGGAGGTCATGCAGCCCATTATGCAGCCCATCATGTCTGTGCCAGTTTTGCAACTGTGTTAAAATGGCGTACTAAGGGATTGAACATCTTGGTTGGTGCACGATTGGAGGGAATTAAACTGCATAACATGCTTATTGGACAGAGATCAGTAAAGAATGTTAGCCTGGAATTTCTTCAACAAGAACAACTTGCATTTATATAGCCCCTTTAATGTAGGAGAGTTTTAAGGAGGGAATACCAGAACTTAGGGCCAAGGCAGCTGAAGGCTCGGTCACCAATGGCACAGCGATTAAAATCAGGGATGCACAAGATGCCAGAATTGGCGCAGTACAGAGAGCCAGCTTCAGTGGTGTGGTTGATGCAGGAAGTGTTAAGGGGGTGAGATGTTTGCCCACTTGTTCACCACATCCTTCTGACGCTCCTGCTGCTCCATTGGATGGTTCCCCCTGTTGCCGACTGTGGGGAGGAGGGGGTAGGTGGCATTCTTTCTCTGAGGTCTCCATGTTGAGGCCCAGCATGTAGCACACCACCACAATCCATGAGATTCTGGTCAGACTATATTACAGAGATACTTCCCCAGACCTTTGACCTTCCTGATACACACTAAGATAAGTCTGGTGGAAAAATGAACCTAATGAGACTGATGCTCAGCTGATGTCCTGGGACATGGAGAGGTGTCAACAGCCATGGCTTTAGAGGGTGGACCTTTTCTTCCAGGATCCACCCAGAAACCTGCCTTCCAGGGTGAAAATGGTCTGGCACAATGAACTGCCTTAAAATGAAGGTACTGTGGCAGCTACCAGGAAAGTGAGCATGCATTTGCCTGCTACAGTGTTGCTGGTCACAAATGAGCTGGAGATTGAGAGTGGAATTCCTCTTCTGGTGTGATTGATGGGGGTTGATTAAGGGCGCACCTGTGAGAGCACTTTATGACTGGGGTCCACAGATACCTTCCAGAGGGTCTGCGACACAGGGCAACCGCCCACAGGGGGACAATGGCCCAAGGCACCGTGGGCAAGAATAAATGAGTGGGCGGCGGCTGGAGGTGTACTCTGCTCCCCTCAGGATCCTTCTCTCCCTCTGCTCCTCGTGTGCTCTCTCCATGCTCCAGGTCCACTAGGCTGCTGATTCATCCGTGCTCTGTGCTCCACGTGCTTCTGCTCTCACCATGGTGTGCTTTCCCATTGATGCTGCTTTCCCCCTGCTCCTCTGGAGCTTTCTTTGTGTTCTGGTCTCCCTGGGCACCTGCTGTCTAAGCAGAGACACCGAGAAACAGGAACACCCATCATACTCATATCTATAAGGTGAATGCCTGTTTTTCTCTCAAGCATTATTAAAACACTCTCTACCTACAACGCTTCCATATTATGAGTATTATATAGTTGTATAATTTAGATGGGTCCCGTGATTACTAATCCATTTGAAAAGGGCTCTTTCAACCAAAGAAGTTTGAGAACCCATGCCTTTGGCAATCCGGCCACTCTGTAAAATAGCACTGCCCTATCATGCTGCTGCTGATGATTATCCAGTGGATGAGCTGCTTTCCGCTGGTCAGCAACGCCTCAGAGATCCACTGTGACCACTTTAGTTTTGTGAGACTGGCAGAAATGGGAGATCCACAGCACAAGACAGGCAGGTAGATGGTAAAGATTTGTCTGCATTGAAGAAACAAAACTATGATCACATTGGCAGAGATGTAAGTTTTCTGCCAATCCTTTTGAATCAACTTCTGTCTTTAAATGGGTTTATTGATGCTGCGCAGACAAGGCAGTAATGACAGCAAATAGGACTTATGGGGCTGGATTTTAAGGAGCCCTCGATGTCGGGACCCGTGGCGGAGGGGGCCTGAAGATGGCCCCGGATGAGGCCCCCCTTTGACCTCGATGCCAGCAGGGCCCGGCCCGATATTGCTGATGGCGCCAAGGCCTCAAGGCGTCACCCCCGCCCCACCCCCGCCGCTCAGTGTCGGGACTGCAATTTAAACATTTAAATAAATTAAAATACCTGAATTAATTACTCTCCCGTTGCCTCCTGATGTTCCGCTGTGATCTTCACGCCGACGGCCGGCACTGCTGCGCCTTCGGATCCCCGTCTGTGGAAACGAGGCGCAACACTGGTGGGGAGGGTGGGGGGGGGGGGGGAGGTGAGTTTCTCATTGCAGGTGTGGGGGGGGGGGATGGAAACGGGATCAAGTTAGTGTCATGGGTGTAGGGGATAGTGGGAAGGGTTATAGTTCAAAGTTTGTGCAGTTGTGGGGGGGGATGGTCAGATGGTAAAGGTAAGTGTTTTGTGGGGGGGAAAGGCAAATAATTAATTTAATTGTTATTGGGGGGAGGGGGCAAAAGAAATGTATTCATTTTCAGTCAATCTTTCTTTAAATATTTAAATTTTTTGGTAGTGCTAACACCCTTTAAAAATGGCGTCGGCGCCTGTGCACAGGCAGCTGACGCCATTGCCGGAAACGGACAGCCCCACCCCCTCTGTGATTGGGCGGGGCCCACCCGGCTATTTAATTGGGCGGGGCCCACCCGGCTATTTAATTGAGCTGCCAAGCTTGGAATCGCGGCAGGTTCTTTGGCGTGCAGCCTGCATGGGTGAGCCGCCATTTTTTCACCCATGTCCAATTTTGGCAATGGTCTTCTAAAATTCAGCCCATGATATCACTAAGACATTATTCCCCGTCTTAAATATTTCCAGCATCGACTGGGAGTGACCAGAGAATAATTGGCCGAACACAAAAATTGGACGTAAATGAGACAGCAGTGAGATGGGGATGTCACTTGCCCCTTTTCCCACTTCTGCCTGCTGGAATAGCACCCGAAAAATGGGCAGGAAGAAAAGGAAAACCCGGGCTTCTGTCTCCACCTTCATTTAACTCCAGCACACAGCGTGTCACCAGGGGCCAAGCAGATAAATTGAACAGACTCTCTTATTGTCACTGGTGTTAATGTGACATATTTCGTGGATTGATAGGTTGGTGAGCTGGCAGCCCATCTGTTAGGAGAATATGCTGCATTACTATGACTGCTGTATCCTCTTGCTCCACTTCCAATACTAGCTTCAGCCGGCCTTTGTTTCAGCACACACAGGACAGTTATTCATTACCCACTCCCTCCCACCACAACCCCCCATGATGGCTCAGTCAGTTTCCCCAATGGAAGCTTAAAAATGGATCAGAAAGATCCCAGGTTGGACCCCTGATTTATGCAACCAACAATGATCTCAGTCAGAATGGCAGTCGGAATTGGCCTCAGTGCCTTCCTGTTGGGGAAGTGCATGCATGTGCGTGTCAGTTAATGACAGAATTGAGTTCATCACGATCTGATAACCTACTGGCACTCACTGTTAAGACCCATTCATGACAAGTAGCCATGTAGGTACGACACTGGAGGGCCACTGGCACCTGTCCCAACCACTCGCAAGCAATTCCTTGTCTTTTTCTCATGTTTTGTTCCTCCTGCAGGTGCGGATTCATACCGTGGCGTTGCTTCTTTTATGCCAGTAGCTCTCCAGTGCCTTTCCCAGGAGGCCATCCCTCAAATGTCAGTCCAGAAATGAAGAGTGGACCATTTCTCACAGCCGTTCCTGTTCTGCCAGCATTACCTCACTGGAGGTGCAGATGAAACCCCCATCTACACGTGTAAGCAGGGCCGGACTTCCGGTGAAGTGACACCGGCAAAGCAGGAGGAGCTGGGAGGGGTTTCCTGGCTTAAGTGTCAGCAGGGCACTTTCAGAAACCCCGGGTATTCTGTTACACTTCAAGACCAATTGCTGTGGCAAGTCTGAAGAAATTCTCCTATATGGGAATGTGAATTCTGCTGCACATCTGCCCAGGATGTGGCACAATCTGAGTATAACAAATACTTGCTTTAAAAAAACACAATACAAAATGGCCCAAACTAGTGATTTTTATTTAGTGAAGTTGAGCACTTTAAAGTCAGTCGACTGTGTTCAGTTTTTCACACACTGCTGTGAAGTTTGCAGTGATAGTTGACACTTGCCTATCTAATCTTGCAGGTGAGGCAGTATAGCTGTTAAGCATTAATTGTATATTAATGTGTTTATATTATTTATAATGTTTAATTGTATGCAGGTGGCAGGCAATAACTGGAGTTTCACTAGAGCACATATAAAGAAACACTTAGTGAATCTGTGTTGTGATTGAGTTAGGAGGTACATGCTTGTAATGTTTCACACTGTAAATAAATGTAAGACTGAGTAAAGATTGGCTTCGGTATCATCAACTAGCTTTCCAGAATAGAACATAAGTAGCAGCTAGCTAAACTGATGGGCCCTGATGCTTCTCGGGGGTCTCACAGCCTCCTGCTATAGTTCTGGTGGGAAATATTGGCTAGAACCCTATGAACAACTTTTCCCTGGGGCGAATTCTGCCAGTCTCCTACCAAAGCTAGGGCAGGAGAATAGGAGAATCTCTGCAGAATTTCAGGGCCATGTTCTTGTTTGGAATTTGCTCCAATGTTTGGCTGTTTTTGCATCAGCACTTGCTTAGTGTGGCAGCTGCTCATGTTTACACTGCTGAAACCCATTCCCTTATCACAACTGTGGAATTGTGGAGCTATGTTTTGGTGGGTCTATGATTCTGTTGTTGGTTAATGGAGCTGGTTTCAGTTGTGTGAACAAGACCAGCCAGGGCACAGGCACCAGTCTCCGACCATCCAAACCAAACAAGCACAAAAAGTAAAAATACCTTATCTGATGTTGAGATCCATGGGATTACCTGATCCCCATTCCATTTTCTACCTCGATACTTTATCTACCTAGCTTGTAACCAATGCATTGGGATTGAAAGTCCTATGGCAAGCTCCCAATATTATTGGCCATGAACACCTCAGGTCCACTATATGCCAGAAATGCTCTACTTCGAAATGCATTAGAACAGACAGTCTTATACAGAGAGTACACAGGCAAAACTCCTCTGTTCTACAATTCCTTGTGCATTTCCACCTCCGTAACATCACTTAACTCCATCACTGCCTCAGCTCTTCTGCTGCTGAAAGCCTCATTCATACTTTTGTTACCTCTAGACTTGACTATTCCAATGCATTCCTGGCCATCCTCCCACACTCTACAATCTGTAATCATGAGGTCATTCAAAACCCTGCTGCCCATTCCCTAACTCACACCAAGTCCCATTCACCCATCACCCCCCAGACTCACTGGCCTCCATTGGCTCTTGGTTAAGCAACACCTCAATTTTAAAATTCTCATCCTTGTTTTCAAATCCCTCCATGGCCTCGCCCCGCCCTATCTCTGTAACCTCCTCCAGCCCTACAGCCCTCTGAGATATCTGCGCTCCTCTAATTCCGGCCTCTTGAGCATCTCTGATTTTAATCGCCCCACCATTGGTAGTCATGCCTTCAGCTGCCTAGGCCCCAGCACTGGAATTCCCTCCCTACACCTCTCCTCCTGTCTATCTCTGTTTTACTCCTTTAAGACGTTCTTTAAAAGCTACTTCTCTCACTTGTCTTAATATCTCTTTATGCAGTTTGTTGTCAAATTTTGTTTGATAATGCTCCTGTGAAGCACCTCGGGTGGGGGTGGGGGGTTGTTTTACTACATTAAAGGTGCTATATAAATACAAGTTGTTGTTAAACGTGCTGTGAACCTGCAAAGAGATTGCACCTATTAAGAAACCAAACATGATGCAACTTGGGAGGCCTCCCATTATGCACAGCATTGATTCTCAATAGGCGAAACAGATGACAGCCACATGAAAAATGTTAGATTCTGATCGAGGGCTGCCAACAACTGGTGACAGGACAGCCGGGTGGGGATTTATTTTGCTCCTGTTTGCCTTTTCCCTTCAGCAACCAAATACCTGCAAGAGGACCTAAGTTTCCTCAACATTTCAAAGAAAGCAGGCCAGCAGCCTGTCTCTTACACCTGACAATCTTGCGCCCAGCTCACCTGACAGTCTCTGCGTGCCATGCGTGACACGGCAGGAGCACCACCGAAATACTGAACGTGTTGACTCCTTAGGCCACAGTCTACTAGGAGAATGCTACCGGGTGACACCAATCTTCTAATAGCACTGATTTGCTCCTCAATAATTCCTGCTGCTTCACACCTTGCACACTTGACCGTCTAAACTGGACTCAAAGCCTCTGCCGAGTCTGATGATGAAAGAATTTAATTCAATGGGGTAACTTAATCCCCATGCATTTCTTAATTTGCACGCTCCACTTGAAGGTGAAGGGAGATTAAATGGTTGTTGTCACCTGACAGCATTATGACTCAGAACAGCAGGAACTGGGACTGCTGCCACCATATACTGGTTCCAAAATAATTGCAATGGAGAAAGCTGTTTGGGGAAAGAAAACAAGGAAGTAACAGTAGGTGAGAAATTGGTGATGGAGTGAAATTGCTGTTGTTGTTTCCATGGCCACAAATCCATGCTCTCAAAACTTCATTGTAAAGCTCTCAGTTATCGCACTTTCTATTTTGTAAGGTCCATTACCAAACCTCCTGAACTTTTTTGGTGCGTTTGCCAATTTCCCCCATTTCTTTAGAGTCATAGAAATTTACAGCACGGAAGGAGGCCATTCGGCCCATCGTGTCTGTGCTGGCCAACAAGGAGCCATCCAGCCTAATCTCACTTTCCAGTTCTTGGTCCATACACTTCTTTCTTTCTTTTGGGCCTCCTTATCTCGAGAGACAATGGATACGCGCCTGGAGGTGGTCAGTGGTTTGTGAAGCAGCGCCTGGAGTGGCTATAGCCTTGTAGGTTATGGTACTTTAAGTGCATATTCAAGTATTTTTAAATGTTATGAGGGTTTCTGCCCCTACCACCCTTTCAGCCAGTGTGTTCCAGATCCCCACCACCCTCTGGGTGATATAAATTCCCCTCTGATCCCCTCCAAATCTCCTACCTCCTACCCTAAATCTATGCCCCCTGGTTATGGACCCCTCAACTAAGGGGAATACGGCCTTCCTATCCACTTTATCTAGACCCTTCATCATTTTACACACTTCAATTAGGTCTTCCCTCAGCCTCCTCTGTTCCAAAGAAAACAACCCTAGCTTATCCAATCTTTCCTCATAACTAAAATTCTCCAGTCCCAGCAAGATCCTCGTAAATCTCCTCTGTACCCTCTCTAGTGTAATCACAACTTTCCTAGAGTATGGTGACCGGAACTGCATGCAGTACTCCAGCTGTGACCTAACTAGTGTCTGATACAGTTCCAGCATAATCTGCTCTTGTATTCTATGCCTCAACTAATAAAGGCAATTATCCTGTGTGCCTTCTTGACCACCTTATTACCTGTCCAGCCACCTTCTGGGATCTGTGGACATGCACTCCAAGGTCCCTCTGTTCCTCTATACTTCTCAGTATCCCCAAATGCATTACCTCACATTTCTCTGGATTGAACTCCATTTGCCTCTGTTCCATCCACCTGATTAGTCCATTGATATCTTTCTGCAGTCTACAGCTTTCTTCTTCAGTATCAACCACACGGCCATTTTTTGTATCATCTGCAAACTTCTTAAAGGCATTGACTTCTGTTGGGATAAGTTTCATCAAGTGTTGGCCTCACTCTAGTGACCTACCCCAAACTGCCATTATTCATGTATGAGCTTTGACAGTGATTGTTAGTTGGTGACTCAGTGGGTCTTGAACCCACAACCTTCAGATTTGCAGGCAAGATTGTTCCCACTGAGCAAGGTTAGTGCAATCAGACAGGGAGACATTCTTCCTTATTATGACCCATCTCTGAAGTAATAGATTGCACCATCTTAGCAGTTACCTCAGAGCAAGATTAGCAGTGGTGTGGGAGCACATTGACAATCCATTCACAGCATTACGAAAGGGAGGAAAAATGAAGCTCCCGGTATTTGCTGCGTTGCAGGTTTTTTAAATGCCAGCCAATGACGGATGGGTGCAATTACCAGACATTGCACACTTCAGCAGAGAAAGGCTCGTTTGCTGTTAAACAGTTTCCCTTTTATATTAAAAGCCAATGGGATGAAGCAGGTTAAAAATCAAACAACTAAATCTGTCACAGCTTCAGCCGAGCGATTAACAAAGACGTTTGAGGACTGATATTCCACTCCCAGTGCTGCCTTGGAGAAATTACTATGGAGTGGAGCAGAAAGCGTACTTAACCAGGACATACAGCTCAGCACTCAAACTTAGTCTGAATTATTATCTCACTTAATCCATGCACCATTCTTAACCAGGAGGAGCTGGTTCCAAGGCTCGGCCAATGCTGGTCCATAACTGATTCACTGTGATGTACCAAACCTTCTCTGCCTCCTTGTCAAGGCCTAACTCCCATTCTGTGACTCCCCAAAAACCATTCATAGCCATTCTTAGGAATCTGGAGCACAACCTTGCATCCTACCATTGTGTGCCCCAGTGCAAATCGTGCAGTGTTACTGCCCCAACCTGGAACAGTGACTTCAAAGAATTAAAAGAAGTTGCATTTATATAGCACCTTTCACAGCCTCAGGACATCCCAAAGCACTTCAGAGCCATTGAAGTACTTTTGAAGTGTGGTTACTGTAGTAATGTAGGAAATGCAGCAGTCAATTTGCACACAGCAAGCTCCAACAAACAGCAATGTGATAATGACGAGATAATCTGTTTTAGTGATATTGGTTGAAGAATAAATATTGAGCAGGACACCAGGGAAAAGTCCCCTGCTCTTGGAAATAGCGTCATGGGATAATTTGAGAGAGCAGGTGGAGCCTTGGTTTAATGACGCACTCGAGGGACAGCACCTGCAATAGTGCAACACTCAGTATTATATTGGAAAGCCAACCTGGATTTTGTGCTGGACTGCAACTTGAACCCACAATCTTTACACACAGAGTGAGCCAAGGCTCACACTCAAAGCTGTTGATCACATAAGATGGAGTACCACTGAGTATCAGCATGCTAACATTTACAACAAAAACTTGCATTTATATAGCACCTTTTGCATATTCAAATCTCCCAAGGCATTTTATAGGAGCAATTATCGAAGAGCATTTAACACTGAGTCACATAAGGAGATATTAGGACAGGTGACCAAAAGGTTGGTCAAAAAGGTAGGTTATAAGAAGCATCTTAAAGGAAGAGAGTTAGGAAGAGAGGTGGAGAGGTTTAGGGAGTGAATTCCAATTAGGGCCTCGGCATCTGAAGGCACGGCCGCCAATGGTGGAGCAATTAAAATCGGGAGATGTGCAAGAGGCCAGAATCGGAGGAGTGGAGAGATCTCGAAGGGTTGTAGGACTGAAGGAGATTGTGGAGGTAGGCAGGATGAGAACATGGAGGGATTTGAAAATTATTATGAGAATTTTAAAATTGAGGCACTGCTGGAATAGGAGCCAACGTAGGTCAGCGAGCACAGGGGTGATGATTGAGTGGGATCTGCTGAGAGGACATGGGCAGCAGAGGTTTGAATAAGCTGATGTTGCAGATGATGCAAGATCAGGGGAACATTGGAATCATCGAGTCTGGTGGTAACAAAGGGGTGGACGAGGGTTTCAGCAGATGAGTTGAGGTTGGGGTGTAGCTGGATGATGTCATGGAGGTGGAAATAGGTGGTCTTAGTGATGGCACAGATATGGGGTTGGAAGCTCAAGGCCAAACAGGACGCCAAGGTTGTGAACAGAGAGAGGGATGGAGTTGGTGGCTAGAGAACAGAGCTTGTGTTGGGGTCTGAAGAAAATTCCTTTGGTCTTCCCAAGATTTAATTGGAGGAAATTTCTGCTCATCCAGTACAAGAAATTGGACAAGCAGCATGACACATCAGTGATAGTGGAGGGTCTGAGAGAGGTGGTGCTGAAGCAAAGCTGGGTATCCTCAGCATACAAGTGGAAATTGGCGTGTTTTTGGATGATGTCGCCGAGGGGCAGCATGTAGATGTGAAATAAAAGGGAGCCATGAGCTGAAGTGGGAGCATAGTTTGAGCTCCAATCCACACAGTTCCTAAGATGATCCGATGCTGATTCTTGGCTCGCTATTCCCCAGGGAGTGGGGAGTGCTGGGCATGGATACTCTGTGAGGCTGGCAGTGAGCAGCTGTAGAGGGCAGCCTTGGGAGCAGGGCTGTGGCCAGGCTCCTCCGTTTCAAGTTGGCATGCCAGGCCAAAAGCAAGGGAGAAAGAAAATAAGCGGAAACTTATCCGGGAAGAAAACATATCCCAATGAGAAGAGGGGAAGAAAGCAAAAGAAAAACGCCTGAGGATGTGGCACTGCTGTACTGAGCTGAGTACAGGTGGTCGCAGCTTTTCTCTAAACTACTGGAACAGCCGCGCGATATCAACCTCTAGCCTGCTCCCAGGTAGTGAGAACAACAAGGTCACGCAGTCCTTGCAGCCACCAGTCACATAAATTACACACAAGTGTTTAAATCACAGCTTAGAAATGAAATTTGAAATTAAATGTTCCCATAATTAGGGTGAATCATAGCGAGATAGCATAAAATATCTGATATACAACCATTTTGACTTAAAGCCTATTGGCGGTTACCATCCCTTCCTTCAAGCTGTACTTTATTTCTGCTTTCGGTCTCCTGCCAATTTTCTGCCCTTAAAAACTCCCCCCTTCCTCTCCTGAAGGTGGCGGCTGGGATATGGCACTACCACTACTGCCAGCTCACGAGTGCACCAGCTAACTGCCCTGTCTCCATACACACTGGGAATGATGTCCAAGTCAGGGGCTTCACAGCTGAGCTCAATTCTTTCCACACCTGATGTACACACACGCACACTCGCTCTCTAGTGGAGGGCAAACAGGAGCCGACTCCATTGTTCCTCTCCCAGCTCCATTGACCCCAAAGAGCATGTCCCAACTTCCGCCGCAGCTGAGTTCAGCTAACTCAGCTAATTCAAGAGATCGGCAACCGTAGGCTGGGAAGAGAATTCGGCCACGCTTCTTGCTCCTGATGACTTTCCAATGACTTCTGGTTCAAATGCACTTTTGGAGACTCCAAGTCAGGACTGAAATGGACTCAGCTGTGATGTCATTCATGGTGGAATAGTCACTTGCCAAACACTTTCTAGACCCCAAACATGAAGGATAGCCACTTGGAAAAGGTAACAGTGACGAAACAGTAACCCAATGGGAGTCAGCACTTTCAGGATGGAAATTGGGGAGGGTGAACAGAACAATCTTAGCTCAACAAGATGACGCGTCTGTTGGGGCACGTTACCTTCAAAAACAAGGCCCTATAAAATTGCTGTCATCTACTTGTCTCCTTTTGGCAGAATTTAGATCAGAGTTAATTCACATTAGCCTACTAAATAGGCTGTAATGTCCTTTCTATCCTCTATTTCAGCTGAAAATTAACATTAACCATGGTTAGTTTTTTTTTTATACTTGAACAGTTTTACACAGAATACTGATTAACTGGTAATCAGATTATAAAACCACAGAACCTGCCATAAACTTTCAGGTCAAGGTTCCCAATCAGCATCATCTCCCTTTCTCCCACAGTCCACTCCCCCTACCTTATGACCTTGTTCAGCTTACTTACTGCACACCAGCAAGTAGATTCCTTTTAGTCTTTTATTTTAGAAAAGTAATCATGTATAAACTATAAATAGAATACTAAATGGCTGGTGGTGAGCTGAGGACTATAATCTAACCTTGTGGGTTCTGCTGCTGTCCATAAATTGCTTTAGTCTCGTCGTCTGGACTCAATTACAGCTTTGGGCCCGACTGCTGCCTATCAGGCATCCTCTATCAAACCTACTTCAATCTATTCTAAAACCACATTATAAAAAACATTTATACTAAAGTCATGAAAAGATATACTCACAGATTTTCTGTGGAATCCGCTGCTATGTGCTGGTCTTTCCCATTCAGAATACTGTGGTCAAAGACGATGGTTTCAGTGTTTGCTAAGCAAAACCCATTTGAACGCATAATTTCTGTGGGAAAAAGAGCAGTACTGGTTTGTTTCAGGTAAATGACAAGTGTACATCTGGGTCCTCTGCACGTCTAGATGACATTTCATGGTGAAGTTTACAGATGAGGGCTGTAAACAGTTAGCCTAGTGGAAGGGACTTTTTGGAAGAGTAGTGGTTCCCTCATAATGTTCCTCTCCCTTCCTGCAGTTTACTCTCACGCTCTTCTGAAGGTGCTGACTTTTGTTGGATTGCGTTTCACCTGTGATACCCCACCCAGGCTGCTAGTCCAGGGGGTCAGCTTCGGCTCAGTGGGTAGCTCTCTCCACTGAGTCAGACGTTGTAGGTTCAAGTCCCACCTGAGCCCATAACCGAGGCTGACTCTCCAGTGCAGTGATGGGGGAGTGCTGCACTGTCATTGATCCTGTCTTTTGGATGAGACAAGCCGAGGCCTCCCCTGCCCTCTTGGGTGAACGTAAAAGATCCCACAGCGCTATTTTGAAGAAGAGCAGGGGTATTATTCCCAGTGTCCCGACCAGTGTTTATCCCTCTGCCAACATTACTGAAAACAGTCACCTGGTCATTAATTCATTGCTGTTTGTGGGAGCTTGCTGTGCGTAAGTTGGCTGTCGCATTTTCCTACACTACAACAGTGACTACACTTCAAAAATACTTCATTGGCTGCAATGCTCTTTGGGATATCATGAGGTTGTGAAAGGTGCTATATAAATGCAAGTCTTTCTTTACCTCAGGTGTGAACCTAACCAGCAGGTGGAAGCACTGTTCAACCATGGGCTAATCGCAGGCCCGATTCACCCAATACACACACATAAACACTATTCAGCAGGATCCACTGGATGGCGACCAAGAGCAGGAATCTTGGCTGATATTTTGCACCTAGCCCAGATATGTAAAGGCACACATACAATTCTCCTGTCTGAGATCAGCTTAACTCAGCACAGACTGGAGATTGTCCTAGTACCTTCCGTGCCTTTATCGCTTATACCCACAATGGGTACTGCAAATAGCAACAGGAACCACTCCATTGGCTCAACAGTCGTGGAGCAGAATTTCCATCCACCTATGCAGTTGGTCATGGTTACAGAGGATACCAACTACTGCAAGGACACTTCAACAGTGTTAGCCCAGTGTGGCCTACTGAGATGGTGGAGTCTACAGCTAAGATGCACCAAGGCTCTTCCATGAGCCATTTTGCCTCAAAATATAATCAAAAGGTAGTTGATTCCTCCGAGAACTGATTACCTTAAATCAGGTAAGGTTTGAGGAAAGGCCTCAAAGAGACAGCAGCTCTTAGCTGGCATGAGCTCCAGAGAGGTCCTTTAAATGCAGAAAATGGGAACTTCCTGGGGTATTGTTCTGTCTAAGAACATAGGGCAATTTGGCAGTAGTGAATTTTGGATGGACAGCATACTTTTAGCACTGCTCCATAGGTACAGTATTGTTCATATTTCCACCTGGCAATTGAACACTGACAGCAAAGATGACAAAACAGAATATGTTTTTAATAATTGTTTAACTAGCTAAATAAGCGAACAGTGATCCATTGACCACAGTAAGTTACTGTGGGGATAGTAACGTAGCACAATTGATACCAGAAACTATTGTCACTGATATTAGCAGCTGAACAGTTTTTAAAATTTGTTTCATGGGATGTGGGCGTCACTGGCCAGGCCAGCATTTGTTACACAACCCTAATTGCCCTTGAGAAGGTGGTGGAGAGCTGCCTTCTTGTTCGGAGGACAGTCCCCTGCTTGCAGTTTTAACTGATTTAAAGTAACAGCTGAACCCAATTCTTCTCTGGCTTAAAGTACTGAAGCGTAATTTTCCAAATATATTTAATTCTGAACAAATAATTCTGTTAAATTATCTTTATGGCACAAATGCAGCGACGGAGTATTTTTAAATTATATTCTAAGGATATTAAGGAAAGATTTGCTGTTCCAATTGCACTTTGATGTGTAAAGATAAGAGGGTCAGGATTGGTGAACGTATTAAATGGAACCAACTCAGAATATGATCAATAGGCAAATACTTCATGATAATAAATGATTATAATGCTAGGGTTGGGGCCGACCATGACTCTTGGCTCTCCTGCCTTGGGCACAATGGCATTGGAAGGATGAATGAGAATGGACAGAGACTGCTTGAGTTGTGTACCTATCATAACCTCCGCATCACCAACTCGTTCTTTCACACTAAACCCTGTCACCAGGTTTCTTGGAGGCGCCCAAGATCACGTCATTGGCACCAGCTGGACCTCATCGTCACAAGGCGAGCCTCTTTAAACAGCGTTCAAATCACACGCAGCTTCCACAGTGCGGACTGCGACACCGACCACTCCCTGGTGTGCAGCAAAGTTAGACTCAAACCAAAGAAGCTGCATCACTCCAAGCAGAAGGGCCGCGCATCAACACCAACAGAATTTCTCATCCACAGCTGTTACATAAGTTTCTAAATTCACTTGAAAAAGCCCTTCAGAACACTCCTACAGGGGATGCAGAGACCAAGTAGGCCCACATCAGAGACACCATCTATGACTCAGCAATGACCACCTATGGCAAATGTGTGAAGCGGAATGCAGACTGGTTTCAATCTCACTTTGAAGAGCTGGAACCTGTCATAGCCGCTAAGCGCATTGCATTGTTGAACTACAAGAAAGCCCCCAGCGAGTTAACATCCGTAGCACTTAAAGCAGCCAGAAGCGCTGCACAAAGAACAGCCAGGCGCTGCGCAAATGACTACTGGCATCACCTATGCAGTCATATTCAGCTGGCCTCTGACACCGAAAACATCAGAGGAATGTATGATGGCATTAAGAGAGCTTTTGGGCCAACCATCAAGAAGATAGCCCCCTCAAATCTAAATCAGGGGACACAATCACTGACCAACGCAAGCAAATGGACCACTGGGTGGAGCACTACCTAGAACTGTACTCCAGGGAAAATGTTGTCACTGAGACCGCCCTCAATGCAGCCCAGTCTCTGCCAGTCATGGATGAGCTGGACGAACAGCCATCAAAATCGGAACTCAGTGATGCCATTGATTCTCTAGCCAGCGGAAAAGCCCCTGGGAAGGACGGCATTACCCCTGAAATAATCAAGAGTGCCAAGCCTGCTATACTTTCAGCACTGTATGAACTGCTTTGCCTGTGCTGGGACGAGGGAGCAGTACCACGGGACATGCGCGATGCCAATATCATCACCCTCTATAAGAACAAGGGTGACTGCAACAACTACCATGGAATCTCCCTGCTCAGCATAGTGGGGAAAGTCTTCCCTTGAGTCTCTTTAAACAGGCTCCAGAAGCTGGCTGAGCGTGTCTACCCTGAGGCACAGTGTGGCTTTCAAGCAGAGAGATCCACCATTGATATGCTGTTCTCCCTTCGCCAGCTACAGGAGAAATGCCGCGAACAACAGATGCACCTCTGTTGTTTTCATTGATCTCACCAAAGCCTTTGACCTTGTCAGCAGACGTGGTCTCTTCAGACTACTAGAAAAGATTGGATGTCCACCAAAGCTACTAAGTATCATCACCTCATTCCATGACAATATGAAAGGCACAATTCAGCATAGTGGTGCCTCATCAGAGCCCTTTCCTATCCTGACTGGTGTGAAACAGGGCTGTGTTCTCGCACCTACACTGTTTGGGATTTTCTTCTCCCTGCTGCTCTCACATGCGTTCAAGTCTTCAGAAGAAGGAATTTTCCTTCACACAAGATCAGATGGCAGGTTGTTCAACCTTGCCCGTCTAAGAACGAAGACCAAAGTATGGAAAGTCCTCATCAGGGAACTCCTCTTTGCTGACGATGCTGCTTTAACATCTCACACTGAAGAGTGTCTGCAGAGACTCATCGACAGGATTGCGGCTGCCTGCAACGAATTTGGCCGAACCATCAGCCTCAAGAAAACGAACATCATGGGGCAGGACGTCAGAAATGCTCCATCCATCAATATCGGCGACCACACTCTGGAAGTCGTTCAAGAGTTCACCTACCTAGGCTCAACTATCACCAGTAACCTGTCTCTCGATGCAGAAATCAACAAGCGCATGGGAAAGGCGTCCGCTGCTATGTCCAGACTGGCCAAGAGAGTGTGGGAAAATGGCGCACTGACACGGAACACAAAAGTCCGAGTGTATCAAGCCTGTGTCCTCAGTACCTTGCTCTACGGCAGCGAGACCTGGACAACGTACGTCAGCCAAGAGCGACGTCTTAATTCTTTCCATCTTCGCTGCCTCCGGAGAATACTTGGCATCAGGTGGCAGGACCGTATCTCCAACACAGAAGTCCTCGAGGCAGCCAACATCCCCAGCTTATACACACTACTGAGTCAGCGGCGCTTGAGATGGTTTGGCCATGTGAGCCACATGGAAGATGGCAGGATCCCCAAGGACACATTGTACAGTGAGCTCGTCGCTGGTATCAGACCCACCGGCTGTCCATGTCTCCGCTTTAAAGACATCTGGAAACACGACATGAAGTCCTGTGACATTGATCACAAGTCGTGGGAGTCAGTTGCCAGCGATCGCTAGAGCTGGCGGGCAGCCATAAAGGCGGGGCTAAAGTGTGGCGAGTCAAAGAGACTTAGCAGTTGGCAGGATAAAAGACAGAAGCGCAAGGGGAGAGCCAACTGCTTAACAGCCCCGACAACCAATTTTATCTGCAGCACCTGTTGAAGAGTCTGTAACTCTAGAATTGGCCTTTATAGCCACTCCAGGCGCTGCTTCACAAACCACTGACCACCTCCAGGCGCATACCCATTGTCTCTCGAGACAAGCAGGCCAAAGAAGAAGAAGACGACTTCAATCAGGTCTTCCTTTATATCAACAGCAACATATTCCTCATACTTTGAAACTGGGTTCCCTAAATAATGGTTTTGATTTCACATTGAGATTGCGGCCAGGTTATCAACTTCTGACGTGCGCACATGTACAGTTAAACACAGAAATCCCAAAATTTTGGTTCGAATTACTCTGCTCCTCCACAGGCTGTGTTCTGCTGATACCTCACCAATAGACTTGGCATTGAAATCCATGTAAAACTGTGAAGCTCCAGTACTTTCCCACTAGTTACCCACTAAACACAGCAGAAAAAGCTAGGGCCTAGTGCATTCAGGAGCTAGTGAATTTTTAACAGCCTGATAAGTCATAATTACAAATGAACAACCTCTCTGGCTCTGAAAATTTAATTGTACAGGTGCGGAGTCTCATTCCTTCACTATTTAATTACTGTTGAAGATGAATTTTTTTTTTAGTATTTCTGCCTATTTCTTTTAATCTCTCTCCCTCTAAACTCCATTTATCTTTCCCAAATTTTATTCAGGGGTCTGTACATGATTTAAATATAATTTGTAATTCCTGATTTAGACTCTGTGTGTCTCAGTGAAGATTCTTCAATCAAATTGTTTGAAGAGCCTTGCTGTTGCTTGCCCTGCTCACACACCATAGATTCGCTGTACAGGGCTCTGCATTAGACCAGACACCTAATGACAGCAAGTCTATGCACAAAAGCCTATGAAAACTAAATGGGCAGCATAGTGTTTGACGAGCGCTGACCACAAAATCTGTGTCGTAATTCTATCAGGACCTTACGTCTCAGTGAATGAATACACCGTTTGATCGTGTACTGAATCATATGGACTGGGAAAATCCCAAGTTTGTGCAGGGTTAGCAAGTCACTGCCAGGGCAGCAGTGAGGGTGGAAGAGTTCATCTCACAACTCCTACATTAAGGAGAGGGAAAACCATCCAACTGATGAGCTGATACTGTCCATTTTATCAACAAGATCGGGGTTCACCCCTGCAGTCCCACTGCATCACTGAATTCTCAGCTGCATTGAATGGGAAAGTAGTAAACTGAAGACATGGCTCTCTCCCACCATGAGGTAAGGCACACCAGGCCATGGACAGAGATAGACAGCTCCTGGTGATTGGCCTAAGCCACAAATAGGGGAAAGGAAACTACTATGTAGGAAGACACCGGTTTTTCAGTATATAGGGCTACGGTGCGGCTGTACAAAATGCTGGCTTCCAGCCCTTCAGTTTAATTTAAATTTTTCAAGAAACATGAGTCACTATTCCCACGCCCAAAGACCATCAAATTTATTACCTGCCCTCAACCCCCCCCAAAAAAATGTACCTTGTATGGCGGGGGGAGGGCGCAGTAAGGCCTCGCTGTCACTGGCAATATGGGGCTGGGTCGTCCCGCGTTGAGGTCTGTAGCGGGCCTCTCCCAGAGGCATTTTCCAGCTCTCACCGCCACTACCCCCGATATTGGTGGGTCGGTAAATTCGCCCCATAGGCTTGGAATTTAACCCCACTTGTCTGCTGGGAATGTTGCAAGGGTGGGAGTTCAAACTGCATTCACAATGCTTTCCTGTCCCCCGCCATTTTTCCAGCTGAGATTCTGGCAGAATGGAGGCTGCCCGACCCATACAGGTTGGGGCCTAATTAAAATAGGGAAGTTGCAGCCTGATGACATCATTGACACCACAACGCAATTTTAACACCAGGAATCTGGAGGCCCAGATAGCATCAAGCACATCAACAAAAGCTGCCAATCATCAGCCTCAGGCCAGAAGAGGTCCAGGTAAATATATACATATATATTTTATATTTTCTTCAGGTTCCTTGTGGCCTAACAAGGCAACCTTCCGCCTGATGAAAGGTCACAGACCTGAAACGTTAACTCTGCTTCTCTCTCCACAGATGCTACCACACCTGCTGAGTATTTCCAGCACTTTCTGTTTTTATTTCAACCTTCCACCTCCTCTTTTCTGGCCTCAATTGGCTCGGACGCACTCCCCCTCATCTCATTACCATCCCCTGGGGTCCCCAGTGACTTCAGGCCCCCCACCATTCCCAGGTCCTGTCTGCCAGCCAGCTCCTACGTTATTCCTGGCAGCTTCGGTAGACAATCCTGAGGAATGTGAATGAGGTCGGGGGATTAAAATGGCCTGAGGTATTGTGCTCAGCTGCCTGCAGGGTTTACAACCCGTCCTACAACCTGCCCATGCCCTCCAACTCTCCCTGCGTTAAAATCTGGGTTAAAGTGTTGCCAAACTTTTCATTCACTTCTTTGAGATTGTGATGGAAATAGCTCTTTGATGCTCCTCCCTCCCTGAATTAACGAAAGCTTTGCCATTTGCCACACACTTTCATGATGAAAGAGATCCTACAAGTTAAAGGGACTGCTCCCTTCACAAAATATATTCTTTCTGTTATCCACTTTCTATTGCTTTGTTTTATGTTTACGAAGCTTCAAAACACAGTGGACCAGGTCATTCAGCGGACGGTGGCAAAAGGCCAATTTTTCTGCATAGTTAATCTGCTAACAAAATCGAATAGGTCAAAGTGACATCCTCATTTTAGTTTGTGTGTCACCAATGACAGAGAGATTAAAAAAAGAGCAAATTTGGGCCTCTGATACTGGCAGCTTGAGGAGAATAGCCCCCATTTCACACACTGACTGACATTATTTTGCTGAAATTCATTGCCAGAAATACTCTCCAGGTTCTGAATCACTTTCACTGTTGCAAGTTCAGCCAGAAGGTGGCAGTAAAGTACGCCTAATAAACACTGATTCTTGGCCTCCAGAAAGCAGAGGCCCAACAAAACCAAACTGGATTTTGTTTTGTTAATGTAAACTGTTAAACTCATGATATTTTTATGGCTATAGTGCTTCATTTCACCGTGCCATAAGGATCACCTACTTCACATCGATGGCTGCCTCATACTGTGAGAAAACATGAGAATTTGAAATACTTCTGCTGTATCTTCTGAAATCAGGAGACTGGTTCCATTCTGTTTGCAAGCCACATTAACAAGTGCGTTCTGGCACAATTAAATACAAAGTCAGAAGGAAGAAAGCTCCGGAAGTGTTTGTACTGCATCCCCTTAACGGGGAATGAAATATTTCCAGTGATTTATTGTCAGCGAACCTTCCCTATTGTCTGTATCTAAACAGAGCAATAGTGCTCTGAGAGAGGACTTTTATTCTGTAAAGTGCACGTCACTTCCAAATGAAAATAATTTGCAAAGATGGACATAGGGTTTAGTTCTGACAAGCTCAGCTACGTAAATGTTAATGCTTGCAATATGGAAGAAAGAAAGATTTGCATTTAGATAGCGTCTTTCACGGCCACCGGACGTCTCAAATCACTTTACAGCCAATTAAATACTTTTTGAAGTGTATTCACTGTTGTAATGCAGGAAATGCAGCAGCCAATTTGTGCACAGCAAGCTCCCACAAACAGCAATATGATAATGATCAGATAATCTGTTTTTTTTGTGGTGTTGGCTGAGGGATAAAAATATTGGCACCAGTGATAGCTCCCCTGCTGTTCTTCAAAATAGTGCCATGTGAGATCTTTTATATCAACCCAAGCAGGCAGATGGGACTTCAGTTTAATGTCTCATCCAAACGCAACACCTCCAACAGGGTAGTGCTCCCTCAGTACTGCACTGGAATATCAGCCTCAATTTTGTGCTCCAGCCCCAGCATGGGACTTGAATCCAGAACTTTGAGACGCAGAGGTGAGAGTTCTACTAACTGAGCCACAGCACACAGTAAGTAGGTGTTTGTAAAGCTCTAGCTAATCTTCCATGGCACTGCTCACAGGTAGCCTAAAGTCCACAGCACAGTTAAGGTGAATCTGTTGTGTCCCTTTAAGGACACTGCTCAAGTACTCCGTGTGGGAGAGGTGATGTAAATAGGCTGTGGGGTCAGTCATGGCTCTTTGGTGCTGGATATTTACAGGTCCTTGTAATTTTCTGCCTCAGTTCAGAGAAACACAGCCTGAAATAATTGCCTTTCTCCATTTTTATATTCTTGAAATGCTGGATTGTGGCAGACACTTTGAAATTTCTTTTAGGTAAGTTGATATTTTAAATTCCTGAAAAGGTTCAATTCTTTGTTTTGATAAAGAATGCTGGAATTCAGCTGGTCTCAGCTCTTGGTGGAAGGAGGTTCTACATGAGGCTCGAGTGATTCTGGTCGAGGGAGGGAAAAAGTACCAAAAGCTCCCAATGCTAATTACTGTGCAGTGGCACCTACTGGAAAGTGCACATGAGGAGACATCAGATATGAACAGGATCAAGCTAGGCTCTGATGACTCTTCACAAGTTGCCAGCAATCACTGCCTGCCCTCAAACATGAAGAAGGGCCATCTGAAGAATGTGTTGACACCTGTGGAGCTGCACACTGGCACGATTCAGGATCTTCAGGAGAGGAGGCACAGAAAAAATACTGGAGAGTAAAAATAAATATCACTGAAGTTGTATGGTGGCATCATAATCTATTGCTCGTCCAATGTGTCAACCAGGATGGCAGAGCATAGATTCATGTTGGCATTGCCCATAGGGTGTGTTCCTCACCTCAGCTGCCAGGGGGAGCTACCTATGGAGTCATGGCACATTCACCACAGGGAAAGAGAGAACATTGGGAAGGTCATTCACTTCAGGTGCATTTTTCTTGCAGTTTGCTCAAGTGTTGTATCAGCAGAGGCCTGGGAGGAGATTATCAGCTCCCTCTTGGCCAAGGAATTACATCTGGAGCGGGGACGATGGGCGAGTAAAGGAAAAATGGAGTGGGGGAAAATGAATGAAATTAAAGTGGGTCCTGATTTCTGTAGAGATGAATTTGCAGTGAAATTTTAATAGATTGATATGAAATGAGATAAACGTGAGAGTTTCACTCTGAAGGATGACAAAGGGTTTTCCCACCAATTTTATTCCCGTCTCTCAATATATTGGTAAAGATGCCGATTGTCCTCTGATTCTACACCTGAATAATCATTCTTTGTGGGTGATCCCAGCCAATGAGTATCAACAGGCTACTTGACCACATTAAGCATCACAAGATGCCCAGCTCTTCCTACTGTCACTTGTGCAAAGTTTCCAGTAGGGGTCAGAATTCAGGGATAATAGTCAGAACTGGGAGCTGCCTGATTTTTCCTCTCTCTCTACTTTCCCAGGGCTGTTCAGGTTAATTGTAACGTCCAACTGCAGTCCCTAATATAGACCAGAAAGACCAGCGCAGACCAAGAATCAATTGAGGGAGCACCACAACCCAATGAAGGAGACAATTTGTATAAACTAATCAACTTACAGTAGCGCCCTGTCAAATGCGAAACAAACACACAGACACACAGGATGCTGCCTATGAAAAAGTTTGATATTAGACCAGTGCTTTAGATCTGCCTTTGAAATGCAGTGAACCCCTTTTAGTCTGACTAGCCACCCTGCAAAGCCAGAAACCATTGTCTGGGCTTCCATTGCTTTGCTGTTGGCGATGGCAAGTTTTTCAGTTACGTTTAATGTTATGTAGCAGTAACAAGAGGGCAAACTGTGAGGATCATGCTCTCACAATCATCCAACAAGGCCTGATCAATGAAGTGTTTTCACAATCTTTAGCCACTTTTATATTGCACTACTGCTGCTAGATTCTCCCCAGGTGTGGGTCATCACATCACAGACTTTTCTAGGACTCGAAGACCCACTAAGGACCTTGCAGTTGGTGTTAACGATTCCTGCCAGTTTTATATGCCTGGTTGCTCTGTAGGGTTGAGATCTAAAGAAATGTACTTTGGATAATATTTTTCTTTCCGCCTTGACTATTTCTGCTTTTCAGGAAAGGTTGAAGTTCTGGAGCACACTCCTCTTATAACCTGACCAAGCAAAATACTGCGGATGCTGAACATTTTAAATAAAAACTGAAAAGGTTGGAAACATTTAGCAGGTCAGACAGCATGAGTGGAGAGAGAAACTGAGAAAGGTCATTGACCTGAAATGTTAACTCACTTTGTGCTGCCTAGCCTGCTGAGTATTTCCCACCTTTTCTGTTTTGATGCCAATTCCTGATTACTGTTTCCTAGCTCTATGGTAGGAATGATGGAGGGCAGCAGCACAAATGCTGGAACTGACATATACAGAAAAACACCTAGGCCGGAATTTTTCATTGGGTGGAACCCCGTCCACCAGCCAAAAAGTCTGTGGTGAGCCTCCCTCCACTGGGCCTGGGGAGCCAGATCGAATTTTATGCTCCCCAGACCCTTAATTGGTCTTGGGTGGGACTTCCACCTCCTTGAGGCAGGAGGTCCCGCCTAATGGAGTTGCCAATTAGTGGACTGGCAGCTCTTAGTCCCAGCAGCCCCACCAGGAGCGGTGGCCACTGCTGGGACTACACCCAGCCAACGGAATGAAGATGAAGGACGGCCCCGGAACGAAGATAGGTTTTTAGGGCCTCGCCGGGGACAATCAGTTGGGCCCCTGCGAGGCTTGGGGGGGTGCGGGGAATGTTGCTCATTGAGGGCAGTTGGGGCTTCCGGGACGGCCCTCCGTTGAGCACAGGGCTTCCCCCCCCCTCCCCCTCCCAGCCCGCAAGAAGGCTGCCTGGTTTCACCAGGTGGGCTTTTTGAGGCCTCAGCCGCTCTCCAGCCAAGGGTAAAATACCCGCGGCAGTGGGCGCAAGCCCTTAAATGGCAGTTAATTGGCACCTAAGGGCCTTGATGAGCCTACGGTGGGCGGGCCGTTTCTCGCTGCCGCCACCCCGCGTAAATTTGCAACAGGGGTGGGAGCGGGTCGGGAAGGGCCCTCCCAGCCTCCCATTCCATTTTACCACCCTCCCCCACCACCACCACCAGCCCGCTCGTATGGGGGGCATAAAATTCCGGCCCCATAATCAGACTGGGATGCAAAATTCTCCCCTTCCCTTCCTCTCTCCATCCATTCCTTCCCCTCCCCTTTCCACTTGCACTTCCTCCCCTCTCCCCCACCCTTGTCAGTTTTGCCAACCCCTACAGCTAGGGCAGGGGCCTGCAACCTTCAACTCCAGAGCCACACGCAGCTCTTTAACATCTCATTTGTGGCTCCCAACCTTTTTCCAGTTGGATTGCATTAACATGAAAAAAACCTAAAAAAAAGTCTAGAAAAGTAAGAGCCGTTTTTTTATTGTGGGAATAAAGGGCTCATCATTATGTTGCACCTTACAGTTTCAAATAATTGTTTTAACAAAAAACCACCATCGTTCTCTAAATAAACCTGTTTGAGTGGTACTGCTACACCATGCTTATACATAACGCCTGTGATTCAGGGAACAGGTTTTACAATTACGACCATTATTGATAGTAATATAGCTGAGATGAATGTGCTATTAGAAGCGAATCTTTGTATCACAAGAATCAATAGCTGAAAAAATTGTCTTAATTCTGCATATCTTAAGTTATAGTTTATTTTAAAGACGACTTTACTGACAAAATTCTAGTTTAAAAAACTCATAAAATGTGATAATTCAGAGTTGAGTCTATTTAATTTCAATTTTCTTTCTATTGATAGATAAATTCGATACATGTATTTTGTTTATTATATATGCAAATTACGCATTCTACCAGAGACACTTGGATATTTGCCAAGTGTTTGGTTTCAAAGTGCTGAAATTTTGTCTTGTGGCTCCCAATTGTTTATATTTTCGGCACATTTTTTAAAAAGTCTCTTCAGGTGAAAAAAATTATAGAGAAATCTTTATTTCTAGACCACGGGAGAATGCAAATGAAAAGGGCTATTTCGCGAGAGGTTTCTGCCCCATATGTCAAGGGCGGAATATGGTGAAAGGCTGCTCCGTTTACCTAGCTGATGGGATGAATGTTTGTGAATGCATGTGAGTATTTGATGTGGGAAACTGTCCATAAAAAAAGACCGGTCTTTATTTTCTTTGATGCCTTTTCTCCCCCAGCAATTAATGCTGCAAGAAATTGTGATGCTCAATTTGAAGTTGGTACAAAAGTGTCATTTTGCTGAAGGGGTTTGCGAGTACAGGTGGCCACTGTCCAGACAGAAAAGTTGGGGGGGGAGGGGGGGGGGGGGTGGTGGGGAGGGGTGGAAATGGGAGGGGATTATAAATAAATGGCAGGCTGGGCTAGGACCAGCGAGATCTGAACCGGCAACCATTTACACTCAAATACAAATAGCTGTGTCTCCTTTTTACTTTAAATTCATTCGGTATGGCTGCAACTCTGTAACTGCACTTCCTTGGGCCTATGTACCTTAATAATGTAATTTCATCACAGCAGCTTTTGCTCCAGGCATTACCAAAAGTATGACTTGCTCAATTGCATTTATATAGCACCTTTCATGACATCCCAAAGCGCTTTAAGGCCAATCAAGTACTTTTGAAGTATAGTCACTGTTGTAATGTAGGAAATGTGACAGCCAATTTGCGCACAGCAAGCTCCCCTAAACAACAATGTGATAATGACCAGATAATTTGTTTTAGCGATGTAGATTGAGGGATAAATGTTTGTCAGGACACCAGCGATAACTTCACGGCTCTTCAAAATAGTGCTAAGGGATCTTCTATGTCCATCTGAAAGCGCAAACGGGGCCTCGGTTTAAACATCTTAGCCAAAAGACAGCACCTCTAACAGTGCAGCACTCCCTCAGCATAGATGTTTATGCTCTTGTCTCTGGAGTAGGACTTGAACCCACAACCTTCAGATTCAGACTGCCAACTGAGCCACGGCTGACACAAGGCACTGGTTTAGTCAGGGGCGGGGCTGAAAACATTAACACCAAGATTGGAGCTGCCTGCAGCTATGGTGAAATTATACATGTGCCTGCAGCACAGAGGCTTCGATCTATCAACATAGAAAATGAACACATTTTGTTTGATGCTTTTTGTTGTTGCAGGTGGAACGGTGAAGGCTGTTGTTGTAGGGAACAGTGTGCAACCTGCCAGGTCAGTAGCACAACAGTATGCATTATCTGTGGGCTCTCAAGACAAAGTATAGGATGAGAAAAGCTATTCAGCCCATTTTCTTTCCACAGATTATATACAACCTACCCAATGATGGGCACAACTTTCCAAATGTTCCTTCATTGATGACCTATACATGGAGAAAATAACCTATTTTGATAATGTAATCAAACGCTACTGAGATAGGCCACTTATTTGATTAGTCTTGTTGAGAATTGTTGAGAACATTGGCTTGGTACTTTCAGTCAATGATCAATAATCACATCCAAATCCAATCCCTCATCTATAGACCGGGCCTTGCACCAATTACAGAAAGAGCAATTCATGAGGTGCAGCAGGACTCCTTGATGGTTTCTTTGTAACATGGCTCTCTGTTACCATTAACTACTACCTCGCGTAGTTAAGAACTACAGACACTCCCCCACAAATAGTACTTGAACCTCAATGACAGTCAAGGTAGGATTTTGAATGGGCCTTGAGCTCCCTTTTGCTGCAGCTAGCAACTCACTCAGCACAGAATGAATCTTGGTAACTAGAATGTTTCTGGCAGGAACCCCTGACAGCAGATGGGCATTCACTGATTACATGTACGATTCAATTAATACCACCATGAACACAATCGGAATTTCATTTGTTTTAATAATCCCCGCATTGAAAATGCTTTGTAATAGCTAGAATGTTCTGGGCGTGACTTCTGAAGAGTTTATTTTTAAATCCTTGATTGCACAAAATCACACAATCTATTTCTCAAAGTAGAGCCCCACACACACACAATAACAGTCTCTTCCATTTGGTGATTGGCTGTGCGGCTTCAAACCAGCAATTAATAAATCCTTTGTAAAATTTACCTGGCCCACTCTGTGAAGCTGGAAGAGTTGTCAAATGATTCATTCACTCACCTGATATTTTGACAGGGCTTTGAAAACTCATCTGAACTTTCTGGATGGTGTCATTTTTTAATACTTGGTCTATTGATGATCTTTCAAAGAAGGTGAGAACAACTTCAGACCTAGAATACTGAATGAAGGGGCAGAAAGTGAGCGCATGAGATTGGATAAACTCAGCTATTGTAAGCAAAATACTAGGTTTATGCAATTTATTGAACTTTCTCCCTATCACGATTGTTAACTTGGCATTTTTGGATTGGCACAATGAATTGCTTTAGAAATTCTTTGGGGACTGTTGTTATTGTTGGTAAATACAACACAATGATATATCAGCAATATTCCACAGACAACAAGTGGTTGAATGGTCGTGAATCTTTTTCTGTGGTGAACGTGTTGGCTCAGGCACAAAAACTCCCTGCTCATCTTTGAATAACGCTGTGTGATTTTTAATTTAACCGGACCCAGCATATGGGACCTTGGTTTAATGTCCCATCTGGTGTAGTTCCTGGGCCTTTGTTTATAATTGATGACAGTAATCCAATGCTTTTATGGCTTCCCCAATTTGTTTGGCATAAACATGCATTTGTGGTTATTCTTTGTTATCCTATCTTCCATGGGTGGATTAGTCTATTGTTTGTTTACTCTCCCTGCTTTTTAATTATTTCTATGTGTGCATCAAACTGAGGGAGATGAGTGCTGGAACCGGGACATTTTCCATTTCAGACAATCCCAGGTCGGGTGGGACACAGTTAAGATGCAGAGTAAAGGTCTCCTTAGCCTGCCACAACAATATACATCAGTCCCAACCCCCGAAGCACTTCCACAACTGCACCAGTTCAACTTCTTTCCATTTCCCATACCAATCACCCAACTGGCCTCCCTGAGTACTGGCCAGGAAAACAGGGATAACTCCCCTGTTCAGCAGCAAAATAGTACCATGGGATCTTTTACATCCACCTGAGAGGGCAGGCAGGGGCCTTGGCTTAACATCTCATCTAAAAGTCAGCACCTCCGGCAGTGCAGCACTCCCTCAGTCCTATACTGGAGTGTCAGCCTTGGTTTTTGTGCTCAAATCCTGAAGTTAATCCTGAACTTAAACCCAGAACCTTCTGCCTTAGAGGCAAGAGAACTATCACTGAGCCACTATTGACACTAAAAGGTGAGAGGCTAGTAAATGTTGGTAGTCAGAAAGATTTAGGGGTCCCAGTATACAAATTGCAGAAAGTTAACATGCAGGTAAAGCGAGAAATTAGGAAGGCAAATGGAAATGGTATCACAGAATTGTTACAGCACAGAAGGAGACCATTCAGCCCATCGTGTCTGCACCGACTCTCCGAATGAGCAATTCACATAGTGCCATTCTCCCGCCTTCTCCCCATAACCCTGTCTTCCTTTTCAGGTAACTATCTAATTCCCCTTTGAATGCCCTGATTGAACCTGCCTCCACCACACTCTCTGGCACTGAATTCCCGATCCTAACCACTCGCTGCGTTAAGAAGTTTTTCCTTATGTCACCATTGCTTCTTTTGCCAATTACCTTAAACCTGTGGTCTCTCGTTCTTGATACTTTCACAAGTGGGAACAGTTTCTTCCGATCTACTCTGTCCAAACCCTCATGATTTTCAATACCTCTATCAAATCTCCTCTCAGCCTTCTCTTCTCCAAAGAAAACAATCCCAACTTCTCCAATCTATCTTTGTAAATATAGTTCCTCATCCCTGGAACCATTCTCGTGAATCTTTTCTGCACTCTCGCCAATGCCTTCACATCTTTCTTTAAATGTGGTGCCCAGAATGTTAGCCTTTATTGCAAAGGGATTGCAGTATAAGAGTAAAGAAGTCTTGCTGCAATTATATAGGCTTTTGGTGAGATCATACCTGGAGGACTGTGTACAGTTTTGATCTCCTTGCCTAATGGAAGGATTTAGTTGCCTTAGAGAGGCTGCAACGAAGGTTCACTGGACTGATTCCTGGGATAAGAGGGCTATCCAATGAGGAGAGATTGAGTAGAATGGGCCTATATTTTCTGGAATTTAGAAGAATGAGTTGCGATCTCATTGAAACATATAAAATTCTTAGAGAGCTTGACAAGGTAGATGCTGAGAGGCTGTTTCCTCCTGGCTGAAGAGACTATAATGATGGATCATCATCTCAGAATAAGGGGTCAGACATTTAGGACTGGGATGAGTAGAAATGTCTTCACTCAGAGAGTTGTGAATCTTTGGAACTCTCTGCCCCAGAGAGCTGTGGATACTCGGTGGTTGAGTTTACTGAAGACTGAGATCAATAGATTTTTGGGTATTAAGGGACACAGGGATAGGACAGGAAAGTGGAGCTGAGGATAGAAGTTCAGCCATGATTGTACTGAAAGGTGGAGCAGGCTCGGGTTGGGGGGGGTTTTGGGTTTGAAGGCCTAGTCCAGCTCTTATTTCTTATGCTCTTACGTTATTATGTTTTCAGTGATCAGTAGCAGCATTCTGAAATGCACAGAAGTTAGTAAATTTATTTTTCCAGCTCTCACATGATTGAAAGCATGGGAGTGTTTGGAAAGTTATAAAGATGCTTTCAGCACTCTGAGGGAAAGGAGCAGTTACGTAACAGTGAGTAATGTATAGCGATACATACTTTGCAGGGCAAGTTAATTATAATCTTCAGAACCTTCTCAATTTCATTCAGTCTTGCTTCAATGTATTGGGCTTCTTTCACTGCAACTAATCCTAGAAAAAAACAGATAACATAAGAATTACAAAACGGACTGTTCCCAAATGCTATATCTGCATTCATTTTAACTCTGTGAAATTAGTTGGCAGCAATCCTGCAGCAAATGAACTTGGGTAAGCAACTTAGATATCAAATGTAGAAATTTTAGGATCAGGAAAAGGCCATTAGGACCAAACAAGCCTGTGTTTTTTTTTCTGATTAATCCCATCAACCTGCTTTCTCATCTCGTCCTTCAACAACTTTTCTCTGAACCCATTCCTAATGGCTCTTCCCTGTCACTCGTTGCATAACTGTTTAGCTGAAATAGCGACAGGAGTTCTTGCTGCAGTTGCACGATGTCACAATACTGCCACATAGAGCCCTGATTGTAAAATCTGTATTAATTTTGTCAATTCACCTGGTTCTGTTCCTACCTATCCAGTTGTAGCCAGAGAATCACCTGCTATGATTTCTCTTTCTGCTCCCGCACCGTTACCTTTGAAGTCCTTCAACGATCTCACCTTGGCCCCCTCCTATTTCTCATCTACATGCTGCCCTTCGATGCCATCACCAGAAAACACCGGCTGGAATTTTACGCTGGGCGGACGCCGGACTCCGATGTAAATGTCGGTGCCGATCCCGCTCCCACCCAGCCTGGGGATCCGTCCCGTATTTTATGGATCCCCAGGCTTTAATTGGCCCGAGGCGGGACTTCCACCCACTTGAGGGAGCAGGTCCCACCTCAGTGAGCTGCCGGCCAATCAGCGGGCCGGTAGCTCTTAGTCTCAGCAGCGCCACCCGGAGCGGTGGCCACTGCTGAGACTGCAGCCCAGCCGACCGAGGACACAATGGAACCGGGACAGAAGGTAAGTTCGGGCAGCCTCACCAGGGGAATCGGTCGTGCCCTGGTGAGGTTAGGGTGGTCTTTTGGAGGGAGGGGGGCCGTCATGGTTCCTGGGGTTAGGGTGGGAAGTGGGGGCGGCCCTCAATCGCGTACCCTGTGCCCGATTGCCAGGCCACCGCCCCCACCTGGGGTGCGGAAAGGCCAGCAGCTGTAGCTGGGAGGCCTTTCACATCCCCGGCACACCCACTTGCCACGGGTAAAATACCAATGGAGGCGGGCGAGGGCGGCGACTTCAGGGTCTTGATTGGCATCAGGCAGGCGGGCCGTCTCTCACCCCCCCATCGGACCAACATAAAGTTGGTCGGAGGCGGAAATGGGGCGGTGAGGCCTCCTGAAGCCTGCCGCTCAATTTTACGCTGCCCCCACGCCACCATTCGACCCATTGGAGCGGCGTAAAATTCCGGCCACCATGTCAGGTTCCATATGTACTCTGACGACACCCAGCCCTACCTCAACACCATCTATCCCAACCCCTCCACTGCATCTCATTTGTCACATCCAACATCAAATATTCTAAGAGCAGATATTTCTTCCAATTAAATATCTGGAAGACCCCACTACTAAACTCTGTTCCCTAGCCACTGACTCCATCCCTCTCCCTGGCTACTGTCTGAAACTAAACTAGACTGTTCACAACCTCTGCTTCTTATTTGACCCTGAGATGAGCTTCCAACCACATATTCTCTCTATCACCAAGACCGTTTACTTCAATCTACGTAATATTGCCCGTTTCCACCTCAGCCTCAGCCATCGGCTGCTCAAATTCTCATTCATACTTTTGTCACTGTCAGACTTGATGATGCCAATACTCTCCTGACTGACTTCCCACCTTTCACCCTCTGTAAACCTGAGCTCACCCAAACCTCTGTTGCCTATATCCTGAATTGCACTAAATCCCATTTACCCATCATCTCTGTGCTCATTGACCTACACTGGCTCCTGGTCCAGCAACACCTCGATTTAAAATTCTCACACTTGTGTTCAAATCCCTCCAAGGCCTTTCCCCTTCCTACCTCTGTAATCTCCTTTAGCCCGACAACCCTCCAAGAACTCTATGTTCCTCCAGTTCTGGGCTCCCGTGCATCCCCAATTTTAATTGCTCCTCTCTATCTAATCTATGCAGACCCCTCATGATTTTGAACACCTCTAACAAATCTCCCCTCAACCTTCTCTTCTCTAAGGAGAACAGCCCCAGCGTCTCCAATCTATCCATATAACTGAAGTCCCTCATCCCTGGAACCAGTGGTGGCTGTGCCTTCAGCTGTTTAGATCCTAAGCTCTGGAATTTTCTCCCTAAACATCTCTGTCGCACTGCCTCTCTCTCCTCCTTTAAGACTTCCTTAAAACATACCTCTTTGACCAAGCCTTTGGTCATATTGATGCTGATAATGAAACTTGGGCCAGTTTTCACTTCTCTAACTGTGGGTCTCTGAGACCATTTGTAACTACTGACTCAGTACCGAGAATCACTTGTCCTAATGTGGCTCGGTGTCAAATTTTGTTTGATTACGCTCCTGTGAAGCACCTTGGGACATTTTATTATGTTAAAGGCGCTATGTAAATGCAACTGTTGTTTAGATAGTTTTCCTAAAAATCAAATTAAAATAATCTGAAAAATGATCATAAAATTATTTTGATATATTTTCATAGAATGATGAAATGGTTGCAGCACAGAAGGAGGCCATTCAGCCCATCATGTCCATGCCAGCTCCCTGCAAGAGCAACTCACCTATTCCCACTCCACTGTCTTTTCCCCATAACCCTGCACATTTTTTCTCTTCAGATAATTATCCAATTCTCTTTCCAAAGCCACGATTGGACCTGTCTCCATCACACTCTCAGGCAGTGCATTCCAGATCCTAACCACTTGCTGCGTAAAAAAAAGCTTTTCCTCATGTCACCTCTGGCTCTTTTGCCAATCACCTTAAATCGGTGTCCTCCGGTTCTCGACCCATCCGCCGATGGGAACAGTTTCTTCCTATCTACTCTGCCCAGGCCCTTCATGATTTTGAACACCTCCATCAAATCTCCTCTTAACCTTCTCTTCCCTAAGATGAACAGCCCCAGCTTCTCCAATCTATCCATGTAACTGAGGTCTCTCATCCCCAGAACCATTCTCGTGAATCGTTTCTGCATCCTCTCCAATGCATTCACTTCCTTCTAATGTGTGGTGCCCAGAATTGGACCTAATACTCTACCGGAGGCCAAACCAGTGTGTTTAAAGGTTCACCATAACTTCCTTGCTTTTATACTCTTGTATGCTACAACTTCTGATATAAATAAAATACTTGACAGTGAGCAGAATGCCAGAGTGTAAAAAAGTTGCAGATTTAATCTGCGTGCCCCATACATAGTGTTGGTTTAAGATAGACAAGCAGCAACAGGGAGGGTGAAAGAAAATCAGCTAGAAATCCCAGTCCTGATTGCTGTCCGCTGATCTCTGCTGAATGTGCCTGCACGTACCTGCTGAGTGAGGACAGGACCAGGCTCAGCTGCTCTGGAATAGCCCAGTGCTGGTGTATCCTGGAATGTGAGTGAAATAACAGCGTGAAGAAAGAAGGGTAAAATGGGAGGAGAGGGAGAGGATGATTTATATCCAACCTTTCACTATTCCAAATCCGGAAGAGTTTCATGTTGGATACAAAAGTGGAAAAGTGTTCTATTTCCTCGTATTAGCATCCCTTATGATTCGCTCTTTACTCAAACAAGGGAATAAATATCGGGCTGAAATTAGCTGGGAGATAGTAGCACAATCTTACTATGCCTGTCAAACTCAATTGGACCACAACTCACAAGTCAGCTTAGCAAATGATTCTTCATGTGAGGGCCACTTGACGAAAATACTTCACGTGGATCACAAAAACAGTCTTGCTATCATTATGATGGTAAAGAGCCAACCATTTGCTGCATTCACCGTATCGGTCAATAGCACAACCCACAGCTGACTGTTGAAAAGACCAACAGCAGCTGGAATGTCTGGCTTGCAGTCCGAAATTCCACTGTGTAAACAAACCTGTTGATCTGCCCAAACACAGATGATGTGGAACCATGAGTCCAAAGTGTTCTTTGTGATGTAATTAAAATATTTCAAGTGCAATCCTCACTTACAAGTTTCAAATTAATGGTGGCTCTATTAAAGATTTATTGCTGCCTCCTCAGGGAGCTTTCTGATGGCCTCACCAGGACTGGCTGCTATGGAAACACTGTCAAACAGTCATCTTCATTTGCAATTTCTATTTTTATATTGTATTAAAATGAACTAATTGAAAGATAACGATTCAACCATATGGCACCAGTAAAAAGAATTGAACCTGAACCTCAGTTTTATCCCCTGCCCACCTCCCTACTCATGCCTAACAAGACTGAGATATGCAGGGGAGTTAAAATTAGGGCAGCATTTGCACCACACTTCTAATACTGTTAGTGTCTCCTGGTTTTCGGGAGGTAGAAGCAAATAAAAAGGGGCTAGATACAGAGTAAAGCTCCCTCTACACTATCCCTCCCAGGAAAAAAAAAACGGGTTAGATACAGAGTAAAGAAAAAAAACTAGCCTCAGGCAGCTGAGCACCTCCTAAAATATGCAAACACCGGGGTCTTATGACACAAGGCGTGTCCCAAGGCAATTCCAAACAGGAGTCTCAGCCCATGTCACAGATGCCTGGTGGCAAACAGGATCAGGGTCCCAGAAGAGGCGCTGGAAGAAAAGCTTTTCTAAATCTGTATTCTGGTTTCCTTGATGGCCAGGAGGAGCAGAAGTGCAATCCCGCTCCCATCTGTTCCCCAGGTAGTGATTCCCACTGGAAGACCCACCTCCAACATGGTACTGAGGGCCAGGAGTTAAAATCACTCCAAGCCCCCATACATGTCATATGCATGTCCCAAGTTTAAATCAGGGCTTCGTAAATCTACTACTGCGGTAAATATTAATTTGTTTTGCATTTGTTTCTATATATAAATATTGCTTAAATAGTGAGAGTCACAGAGCCTGGCTGTTCTGGAGATAAACTAGAAGGACAAGGGCAGCAAATGCATGGGAACACCAGCACCTGCAAGTTCCCCTCCAACCCAAACGCCATCCTGACTTGGAACTATATGACCGTTCCTTCACTGCCGCTGGGTCAAGATCCTGGAACTCCCTTCCTAACAGCACTATAGGTCAACCTACACCACATGGACTGCAGTGGTTTAAGAAGGCAGCTCACCACCACCTTCTCAAGGGCAATTAAGGATGGGCAATAAATGCTGGTCTTGCCAGTGACTCTCACATCCTATGAACGAAAAAAAATCACTTCCCAAACCTAGTATGGTCTTCCTGAGAGGTTGCAAATTTATTGCTGATCATTGTTTTGTCCTAGAAATTGGATCGCACTGTCCAAGGTCACTATTTCTTCTAATGGGATGAATAATACACGGGTGGAATGATACAAAACCTGACTTGCAGTTATCTCTGGATATGTGTGGCTCACCTCAGCAATACAACATTGAGTTCACTCTTCAGATCATTAAGTATTTACTGGCCATTTCATTTCTCTTTTGGTGCCACTCCATATCTTCTTCAGTGATTTTGACAAGTTGCTGAACTGTTCCACCAATCAATTTGTTGCGGAGTGCCAGATTAAAAGCAAAACCAACTTTGGAAGCACATCATGCTGTTTGAATGTAGTCCCCAGAGTAAGTTGGGTTTCTTTTCCCCTCCTCACACGCACACACACACATTTTCTCTTTCTTCTCCTCTCTTAAACACAAGGGTTATGCTATTCTATGGTTTCCAGCAGGCTTCCAGTGACTTACCAAATGGTGTTCTTTACGTGTGGACCTGGAAAAGAGTGCCAGTGAGATACTTAACCACAGAGAGCCTCGCGGCCAGGCCTGCTATGTTCCAGCACGTTTCTTTACTTATCTCATTACCAGCCCCTTTTGCCTTGCACCATCATCCCTTTTGTCATTTAATCTCTCCTGGCCTCCACCCTATCACAGGCCTTCCCTTTGTTCTTTCCACACCTCCCACTCAACTCGTGCCTTTTTCTCTGGCTCTGTAGTTGCTTAAAACTGTTAAATCTCCAATTTCTACCAGTTCGGATGAAAGGCCATTGACCTGAAACATTGGAGGTAATTTTAACTCCCAAAAATGGGTGGGTTTGGGTCAGGTGGGATGTTAAAAAATTTAAAATCTGAAACAGGAACCCAACCCGCCTCAAATCCCCCCTACCTAGTTTTAACGGGCAGGAGACCAACCCGTTCGCAGGAGGCTGGTCAGTCGTTGAAAACTTTTAAGAAGGCTGTGTGTCTCCATTTTAACGATTATTCTGTTTTTAACCACAGTCGACCAGGATAAACTGCCACTTGGAAAGGCACGGATTAATCAGGGATAGTCAGCATGGATTTGTTAAGGGAAAGTTGTGTCTTACTAACTTAATTGAATTTTTTGAGGAAGTAACAAGAAGGATTGTTGAGGGTAGTGCAGTGGATGTTGTCTACATGGATTTTAGTAAGGCATTTAACAAGGTCCCACATGGCAGACTGGTCAAAAAAGTAAAATCCCATTGGATACAGGGGAATGTGGTGAGTTGGATCCAAAATTGGCTCAGTGACAGGAAAGAAAGGGGAATGGTCGACAGATGTTTTTGCGAATGGAAAGCGGTTTCCAGTGGTGTTCCACAGTGCTCACTGTTGGGTCCCTTGCTGTTTGTGGTATATATTAATGATTTGGACTTAAATGTGGGAGGCATGATTGGGAAATTTGCAGTTGACACAAAAATTGGTCGTGTATTTGATAGTGAAGAATGATATACGAACATACAACCATACGAATTAGGAGCAGAAGTAAGCCATTCGGCCCCTCGAGCCTGCTCCGCCATTCAATAAGATCATGGCTGATCTGTTTGTGTCTCGAATTCCACACTCCCATCTACCCCTGATAACCTTTGATTCCCTTGCCTAACAAGAATCTATCTACCTCTGCCTTAAAAATATTCAATGACCCCGCCTCCACCACCTTCTGAGGCAGAGAGTTCCAAAGTCGCACAACCCTCTGAGAGAAAAAATTTCTCCTCATCTCTGTCCTAAAAGGGCAACCCCTAATTTTAAAACAGTGCCAGCTAGTTCTGGACTCACCCACAAGAGGAAACATCCTTTCCACATCCACCTTGTCAAGACCGTTCAGGATCTTATAAACTTCAATCAAGTCTCCCCTCACTCTCCTAAACTCCAGTGAAAACAAGCCCAGTCTGTCCATCCTTTCTTCATAAGACAACCAGCTCATTCCAAGTATCAATCTAGTAAACCTCCTCTGAACCGCCTCCAACGCATTTACATCCTTCCTTAAATAAGGAGACCAAAACTGCAGAGTATTCGAGATGTGGTCTCACCAATACCCTATATAATTGAAGCATAACATGCTTACTTTTATTTTCAATTCCTCTCATATTAAAGGAAAGCATTCTATTAGCCTTCTTTATTACCTGCTGTACCTGCATACTAACTTTTTGTGACTCATGCACTAGAACACCTAGATCCCTCTACACCTTAGAGTTCTGCAGTCATTCTCCGTTTAAGTAATACTCTGCTTTTTTATTCTCCCTGCCAAAGTGAACAACTTCACATTTTCCCACATTATACTCCATCTGACGGATCTTTGCCCACTCACTCAACCTATCTATATCGGTCTGCAACCTTCTTATATCCTCTTCACGACATACTTTCCTACCTATGTGTCATCTGTAAATTTAGCTACCATGCCATCGCTCCCCTCATCTAAATCATTGATATAAATTGTAAAAGGCTGAGGCCCCTTGAGGCTTCTCATTATCCACAACACATGTCACTCCTTCAAAGAAGTCCAACAAATTGGTTAAACATGATTTTCCTTTCACAAAACCATGCTGATTATTCCCGATTACCTTGAGTTTTTCTAAGTGCCCAGCTATGACCTCCTTAATAATTGACTCTAACACCTTTCCCGCGACAGACAACAAGCTAACTGGCCTGCAGTTATCTGTTTTCTGCCTCCCCCCACCTCCCCTTCTTGAATAGAGGTGTTATATTTGCTATTTTCCAATCTGATGGAACCTTTCCAGAATCTAGTGAATTTGAAAAATTAACACCAATACAACGACTCCCTCATTAGCCTCTTTTAAGACCCTAAGATGAAGTCCATCAGGACCCGGGGACTTGTCATCCCGCAGCTCCATCGGTTTGGTCAGTACTGCTTCCCTGGTGATTGTAATTTCACCAAGTTCCTCTCTTCCTTCCACCTCCTGATTTACAGCTATTACTGGAATGTTTTTTGTATCCTCTATAGTGAAGACAGAAGCAAAATATTTGTTCATTGCATCTGCCATTTCCTTATTATCTACTATTAACTCCTCATTCTCACTCTCTAGAGGACCAATGCTCATTTTACTTACTCTTTCCCTTTCTAAATACCTGTAGAAACTCTCGCTATCCATTCTTACATTTCTAGCTAGCTTCCTGTCATACTCTAATTTCTTTCTCCTGATTAACCTTTTTGTCATTCTCTGCTATTCTTTATATTCTGACCAATCATCTGAACTGCCACTCATCTTTGTGCAATTACGTGCCTTTTCCTTAACTTTGATGCTTTCCTTAACTTCTTTAGTTAACTATGGATAGTGGGTCCTCCCTTCAGTATTTGTCTTTATAGTAGGAATATTCTTATTCTGAGTATTCTGAAATATCCTCTTAAATGTCTGCCACTGCTTCTCTATTGACCTATCTCCAAGCCTAGTAACCCAGTTCACTTCAGCTGGCTCAGCTTTCATGCCCGCATAATTGCCATTATTCAAGTTTAAAATACTAGTCTTAGATCCATTCTTCTCTCTTTCAAACTGGATGTAAAATTCAATCATATTGTGGTTGCTGCTACCTAGAGGTGCCTTTACTCCATAGCAATGGTTTGGTTGAGTGGGCGGAAAAGTGGCAAATGGAATTCAATCCGGAGAAATGTGAGATAATGCATTTGGGGAGGGCAAACAAAGCAAGGGAATACACAATGGAGGGGAGGATATTGAGAGGGGTGGAGGAAGTGAGAGACCTTGGAGTGCATGTCCACAGGTCCCTGAAGGTGGCAGGACAGGTAGATAAAGTGGTGAAGAAGGAATATGGAATGCTTTCCTTTATTGGCCAAGGTATAGAATACAAAAGCATGGATGTAATGCTGGAACTGCATAAAACGCTGGTTAGGCCACAGCTGGTCTATTGTGTACAGTTCTGGTCACCACATTACAGGAAGAAAATAATTGTTCTGGAGAGAGCACAGAAGAGATTTACAAGAATGTTGCCAGTGCTTGAAAGTTGCAGCTATGAGGAAAGATTTGACAAGCTAGAATTGTTTTCCTTAGAACAGAGGAGGCTGAGGGGTGACTTAATTGAGGTGTTCAAAATTACGAGGGGCCTAGATAGAGTAGACAGGAAGGACCTGTTTCCCCTAGCAGAGAGGTCAGTTACTAGGGGGCACAGTTTGAAGGTGATTGGTAGAAGGATTAGAGGGGACATGAGGAAAAACTTTTTCACCCAGAGGGTGGTGGGTGTCTGGGATTTGCTGTCCGGGTCGGTGATGGAGGCAGAAACCCTCAACTCATTTAAAAGGCACCTGGACGTGCACCTGAAGTGCTGTAACCAGCAAGGCTATGGACCAGGTGCTGGAAGATGGGATTAGATTGGGCGACTATTTTTTTCAGCCGGCGCAGACACGATGGACTGAATGGCCTCTTTCTGTGCCGTAACTTTTCTATGGTTCTATGGACCAGGCCTTGGGAAGCCTGGCAGCTAAAAGGAGGCACAAAGGGCTGGATCTGTAAGGTAAGTGCCTGTTTGTGGGCCAAGAGGAACAGAAATATTTCCTCCAGGTCTTACCTGTAAAATCTCTGCCCGACATGATTGGACCTCCAACCACGATCCACTCCCCACGACACCATCTTCCCCTCCCCACCCCCTCCCACCCATGATTGGACCCTCCTGACCACCATCTCCTCGGCCCCTGCAATCTCCCCCCCCCCAACCAAACAGGATCCCCAACTGCGATCTCTCCCTACCTTCTGATCCTCTATTTCTTTCTACTGCAGGCTTTCCCACCTGACCATCAGACAGTCAATCAGGCTGGCTAACAGGCTGGAAATCCAGAGAAAAAAATTAAAAGATGTTTGGAAACCCGGACTTCCAGGTTTTCCCTCCATAACTCTTCCCTCCCTGCAGTGTATGCACTGCTAAGATACGATCGGGACCTTTAACTCTGTTCCTCTCTCCACAGATGCTAACTGACCTGATGGGAGTTTCCAGCAGTTTCTGTGTTCTAAACTGACATTTACACATATGCACTTTCCAGCAAAGTCGTAGAAAAGTGTTCAGGAATGGGAACATTCCTCTCTCTAACCCAGAGGAACTGAGGGTAATTGTAGCAGCCCAACTGCTGGTCCATCTCTGATCAGCTGACTCAAACACTGACCATGGGGTGCACTTGAGACTTCTCAACCTGTATAGCTTCGTACTGAGCAGTGTCCGCTTTAGCTTAGTTGGTAGCACTCAAGTCCCACTTCAGGACTTAAGCACAGCAATCAAGGCTGACACTCCCATGCTGTATTGAGGGAGTGCTGCACTGTTGGAGGTACCATTTTTTGAATGAGATGTTAAACTCAGGCGCCATCTGCCCTCTCAACTGGATGTAAATGATCCCATGGCACTGTTCCAAAGAAGAGTTATCTTCGGTGTCCTGGACAATATTTATCCTTCAATCAACATCACAAAAACAGATTAACTGGTTATTATCACATTGCTGTTTGTGGGAGCTTGCTGTGTGCAAATTGGCTGCCATGTTTTCTACATTACAATAGTAATGGCTGTAAAGTACTTTGGGACCTCCTCTGGTTGTGAAAGGTGCTATAGAAATGCAAGACTTTCTTTTTCAAATGGTGCATTTAATCACTAACCCATCAAGAGAGCACATATTCCTGGTTTATACACAGACACTTACTTCCCTTGCAAGCTTAGTTCTATTACATTCTGAATAGGATACAGCTGAGGTAGGAATAACACACAACTTAGTGTAGGATTAGTATAAATGGGTGGTTGATGGTCGGCACAGACTCGGTGGGCCGAAGGGCCTGTTTCAGTGCTGTATCTCTAAAATCTAAACTGCATTGGGAAGAATTACGTTTGGATCAGAATTACTCAGGTTATTAGACTGCAACAAAACAATTTTAATTGTACCTCCACCCATAAGGACTGATAGTGCAAATGAATCTACATCAAAATTTCCAAATTCATAAACATGGAGGATAATTTTCCAAAATTTCTGCCTGGTGGAGGAAATTCTCTGCCCTTTAAAGAATTACCCAATTTTTCCATTACATCGGAATATAGGAACAGGAGTAGATCATTTAGCCCATCATGTTGTGCCGAAACTTTAACCTACTCTAGGATCAAACTACCTACATACCCTTCATACTACTATCATCCATGTACCTATCCAAGAGTCGCTTAAATGTCCCTAATGTATCTGCTTCTACTACCACTGCTGGCAGTGCATTCCACGCACCCACCTCTCTCTGTGTAAAGAACCTACCTCTGACATCTCCCCGAAACCTTCCTCCAATCACCTTAAAATTATGCCCCCTGGTGATAGCCCTTTCCACCCTGGGAAAAAGTCTCTGGCTATCCACTCTATCTATGCCTCTCATCATCTTGTACCCCTCTATCAAGTCACCTCTCATCCTTCTTCGCTCCAATGAGAAAAGCCCTAGCTCCCTCAACCTTTCTTCGTAAGACATGCCCTCCAGTCCAGGCAACATCCTGGTAAATCTCCTCTGCACCCTCTCTAAAGCTTCCACATCCTTCCTATAATGAGGCGACCAGAACTGAACACAATATTCCAAGTGTGGTCTAACCAGGGCTTTATAAAGCTGCAGCATAACCTCACGGCTCTTAAACTCAATCCCCCTGTTAATGAAAGCCAGCACCCCATACGCCTTCTTAACAACCCTATCAACTTGGGTGGCAACTTTGAGCGATCTATGGACATGGACCCCAAGATCCCTCTGTTCCTCCACACTACCAAGAATCCTGTCTTTAAGCCTGTATTCTGCATTCAAATTCGACCTTCCAAAATGAATCACTTCACACTTTTCCAGGTTGAACTCCATCTGCCAATTCTCAGCCCAGCTCTGCATCCTGTCAATGTCCCGTTGCAACCTACAACAGCCTTCCACACTAACCACAACTCCAGCAACCTTCGTGTCATCGGCAAACTTGCTAACCCAGCCTTCCACTTCCTCATCCAAGTCATTTATAAAAATCACAAAGAGCAGAGGTCCCAGAACAGATCCCTGCACAACACCACTGGTCACCGAGCTCCAGGCTGAATACTTTCCATCTACTACCACCCTCTGTCTTCTATGGGCCAGCCAATTCTGTATCCAGACAGCCAACTTTCCCTGTATCCCATGCCTCCTTACTTACTGAATGAGCCTACCATGGGGAACCTTATCAAATGCCTCGCTAAAATCCATATACACCACATCCACTGCTCTTCCTTCATCAACGTGTATTGTCACATCTTCAAAGAATTCAATAAGGCTTGTGAAGCATGATCTGCCCCTCACAAAGCCATGCTGACTGTCTCTAATCAAACTATGCTTTTCCAAATAATCATAAATCCTGTCTCTCAGAATCCTGTCCAATAATTTGCCCACTACCAACGTAAGACTGACTGGTCTATAATTCCCAGGGTTATCCCTATTCCCTTTCTTGAACAAGGGAATAACATTTGCCACCCTCCAATCATCTGGTACTACTCCAGTGGACATTGAGGACGCAAAGATCATCGCCAAAGGCGCGGCAATCTCTTCCCTCGCTTCCCGTAATATCCTTGGGTATATCCCGTCTGGCCCCGGGGACTTATCTGTCCTCATGTCTTTCAAAATTTCCAGCACATCCTCCCTCTTAACATCAACCTGTTCGAGCATATCAGCCTGTTTCACGCTGTCCTCACAAACGACCAGGTCCCTCTCACTAGTGAATACTGAAGCAAAGTATTCATTTAGGACCTCCCCTACCTCCTCCGACTCCAGGCACAAGTTCCCTCCACTATCCCTGATCGGCCCTACCCTCACTCTGGCCATCCTCTTGTTCCTCACATAAGTGTAGAACGCCTTGGGATTTTCCTTAATCCTACCCGCCAAGACTTTTTCATGTCCCCTTCTAGTTCTCCTAAGTCCATTCTTCAGTTCCTTCCTGGCTACCTTGTGACCCTCTAGAGCCCTGTCTGATCCTTGCTTCCTCAACCTTAAATAAGCTTCCTTCTTCCTCTTGACTAGCTGTTCCAAATCTCTTGTCATCCAAGGTTCCTTCACCCAACCATCCCTTCCTTGCTTCATCGGGACAAACCTATCCAGCAGTCGCAGCAAGTGCTCCCTAAACAACCTCCACATTTCTGTCGTGCATTTCCCTGAGAACATCTGTTCCCAATTTATGCTCCCCCGTTCCTGCCTAATAGCATTGTAATTTCCCCTCCCCCAATTAAATATTTTCCCATCCCGTCTGCTCCTGTCCCTCTCCATGAGTATAGTAAAGGTCAGGGAGTTATGATCACTATCACCGAAATGTTCTCCCACCGAGAGATCTGCCACCTGGCCTGGTTCATTGCCAAGCACCAAATCCAACATAGCCTCCCCTCTAGTCGGCCTATCTCCATATTGAGTCAGGAAACCTTCCTGGACACACCTGACAAAAACTGCTCCATCCAAACTATTTGCACTAAGGAGGTTCCAATCAATATTAGGGAAGTTGAAGTCACCCATGACAACAACCCTGTTACTTCTGCACCTTTCCAAAATCTGTCTCCCAATCTGTTCCTCCGTGTCTCTGTTGCTATTGGGGGGTCTATAGAAAACTCCCAATAAAGTGACTGCTCCTTTCCTGTTTCTGACTTCCACCCATAATGACTCAGTCGACAAACCCTCCTCGACGACCTCCCTTTCTGCAGCTGTGATACTATCCCTGATTAGCAATGCCACTCCCCCACCTCTTTTACCTCCCTCCCTATTCCTTTTGAAACATCTAAACCCCGGAACATCCAACATCCATTCCTGCCCCTGTGATATACAAGTCTCCGTAATGGCCACAACATCGTAGCTCCAAGTACTGATCTAAGTTCATCACCCTTATTCCTGACACTTCTTGCAGTAAAATAGACACACTTCAACCCATCATACTGGCTGCAACTTTGCCCTGTCAACTGTCTAACCTTCCTCACAGACTCTCTGCACTCGGTATCTGCCTATTCAACAGCTACCCCATCCACTGATCCGTAGCTCCGGTTCCTATCCCCCTGCCAAACTAGTTTAAACCCTCCCGAAGAGCTCTAGCAAACCTCCCGCCCAGGATATTGGTGCCCCTCCAGTTCAGATGCAACCTGTCCTTCTTGTACAGATCCCACCTTCCCCAGAAGGTATCCCAATGATCCACATATCTGAAGCCCTCCCTCCTACACCAGCTCTGTAGCCACGTGTTCAGCTGCACTCGCTCTCTGTTTCTAGCCTCACTAGCACGTGGCACCGGTATCAATCCTGAGATTACTACTCTGCTCATCCTGCCTTTTAGCTTCCAACCTAACTCCCTATATTCGCATTTCAGGTCCTCATCCCTTTTCCTAGCTATGTCATTGGTACCGATGTGTACCACGACTTCAGGCTGCTCCCCCTCCCCCTTAAGAATCCCGTAGACTCGATCCAAGACATCCCTGACCCTGGCACCCGGGAGGCAACATACCATCCGGGAGTCTCGTTCGCGACCACAGAATCTCCTGTCTGTTCCTCTAACCATTGAATCTCCTATCACTATCGCTCTCCTATTCTCCCCCCTTCCCTTCTGAGCCACAGAGCCAGGCTCAGTGCCAGAGACCTGGCCGCTGTGGCTTTCCCCTGGTAGGTCGTTCCCCCCAACCGTATCCAAAACGGTATACTTATTATTGAGGGGAATGGCCACAGGGGATCCCTGCACTTTGCGCCTATTCCCTTTCCCTCCCCTGACGGTCACCCAGCTACCTTTATCCTGTGACTTAGGTGTCACTACTTCCCTATAACTGCTCTCTAACACCCCCTCAGCATCCTGAATGATCCGAAGTTCATCCAGTTCCAGCTCCAGTTCCCTAACGCGGTCTGTGAGGAGCTGGAGTTGGGTACACTTCTCACAGGTGAATACCCTTCACTAACAAATATTTATCAATCTCAGTATTGAAAATTTCAGTTGACCCAGCATCCACAACCTATTGGGGGGGTGGGGGGTGGGGGGGGAGAGAGAATTTCAGTTTTCCACTATCCTTTGTTGTGAAAAGGTGCTTCCTGTTTCCACTCCTGAATGGCCTAGCTCGAATTTTAAAATCGTTCCCCCTTGATCTGGATTTCTCCATCTAAGTTTCTCTGTATCTGTAACAAATCCCCTTATCATTTTAAATGGCTCAGTGAGATCATCCTTCAAACTTCTAAACGGAAGAGAATACAACTGATGTGCGTGCAACCTGACATCATAATTTAACCCATTAAGCCCCGGTAACGTCTGGTGAATCTGCACTGTACCTCCTCCAAAGCCAGTGCACCTTTCCTGAGATCAGGTGTCCCAAACTGAGCACAATATTCCAGATGGCCCCGACCAAAATTCTGTACAACTGACACATCACTTCCTCACTTTTGAATTCTAACCCCCCTAAACTATATAAGATAAAGACCAACATTCCATTAGCCTTTTTGATTACTTTTGAACCTGTGCACTAACTTTTAGTGATTTGTGTACAAGGACACCTAAATCCTCTGCTCCTTCACAGCTCCTAGTCTCTCAGCATTAAGAAAATAGTCCAATTTGTCTTTCACAGATCCCAGGTGGATGGCCTCACATTTCCCCACACTGAACTTCATCTGCCATCACTTTGACCATTTGTTTAGTCTATCTATGTCCCTAAATAACTTGTTGATGTTCCCGTCGACGCAGAAAAGTGGTGAGCAAAAAATAAAGATTGTGGTTGTAGGATGGTATTATGGTCTAGACAGCCTGTGCTCCAATGTCAGAGAGTCCAACATCTCCCCATGTGGCAAACTACCATTTTCAACTGTGTCATCATGGGCAGTCACTCATTAGAAGTCGGGCACTGTTCTGCAGAAAGGGGAGGTAAATGAGAGGGAACACTGCTCCAACCTAACATTCCCTTCCCCGAATAGTAGCTGGTTAAACTACAACTTTGCAACCGGTCTGGGAGACTCCACCTGCTTTTTCTCTTAGTCTGTGCTGGCATATGGTGAGGAGACTACAGAGGAGGGTGAAAATAATAAATATTTTACAATAAAAGGAATGTAAAGTACGTGTTTATATGCAGGAGCTCTCAGTGATACACATCAGAATTTGACATGTTTTAGGGCTGTAACACAATAACAGCTAATTCTAGCGTAGAAAATGTAACAAACATGGTGAATTAAGAAGGAAAATGGCTCTGTTTAGAAGTCTGTTCTTTTTCTAAATAAGAACGTAGTCAAGTGGCCGTTTTAACTGGGAATGTTTCTACCCTAACTGCAGCAGTAAGGTCAAATAGAAATCTCGAAAAAGTAAACAATGTTTTTGTTTAATCACAGCAAGTTAAGCTGTGGTTCAACTAAGAAACATATATAAAAAAAAATGCTTCTTTGTTTCCCTGTGCATTGTTCAGTAACCCAGCCTTTCTGCTAAGGGGAGATAGGGGTGGGGGTAAACTATAGGATTAGTCAGCCCAGCCTTTTCCTCTTCATGTGCCAGACGTTAACTACTGAGCAGCAAAGGTGAAAGCTTGGAGCATTGCATAGTATGGCACAGAGACACAATGGAAATGGGGTGGAATAAGAAAATAACTTACCAAAAGAAAATTTGTAGATAAGGAAGAGGATGATAAGGATTTGATGCTTTGATCCTCCTGAGGTAATGATGCAGGGGTGGGAAGAGAAGCCATGCCAGATAGAGATGCTCTGGCTTTGATCAGATAGATAGATAGGGCAAGAAAGAAAAATGAATGAGAGAATACATTAATACCACTTGACCATCCCCTGCATCCCATGTGACAGATGCAGCTTGCCACTTTTAACTGCATTATGTTTTTGGCACAAGATGGTAGATCAGGTATGGGATTGTGACTGACATATTAACTCACAATGGCTCCAAGTGAAAAATCTCATCCTCACGTTTAAATCACTTGTTAGCCCGAGCTCCTCCCTAACTCTGTGACTTCCTTCAAACGCTCTGTTCCATTTGCACTTGTCCCTTATGCATTCCCTCCTTTTGCCTGAACATTGGTGGACACTGGCACTGCAATGCTTTGTACTGAAGCTCTTGTACTAAAGTTCTAAGGCTTGTGGCTGCACAATTTGGAAGGTACTAAGCAGAGGCTCGGGCTTCCTCCTCCGGGAATGGAAAGGGGAAATTGGAGAGTGGATCACCTAATGCTGCTTTCCTGCATTTACTTGCAAGCAAAATGAGTGACACTCATAACGGCTGGATTTATATTTAAATCCTCTTTATGGTGAAATGGCATATGGCCATAACAGCAACAATCAGAGCTTGTATTTATATAGGGTCTTCAACATTGTCAGATAGTCCAAGGTGTATCACAGGAGCAATTATCAAACAAAATGGGACACCAGGCCAGATAAGGAGATACTAGGACAGATGACCAAAAGCTTGGACAAAGAGGTAGGTTTTAAGAAGTGTCTTAAAGAAGGGAAGAGAGGTGGAGAGGTTTAGGGAGGGAATTCCAGAGCTTTGGATCATGACAGCTGAAGGGGAAGGCAGCCAATGGTGGAGGGATTAAAATCAGGGATGTCAGGAGGCCAGAATTAGAGGAGTGCCGATATCTGAGGGGACGAGGGCTGAAGGAGATTACCGAGATAGGGAGGGGTGAGGCCATGGAGCGATTTGAAAACAAGGATGAGAATTTTAAATTTGAAGTGTTGCTTAACCGGGGTCCAGTGTAGGTCAGTGAGCACAGGGGTGATGGGTGAATGGGACTTGGTGCGTTAGGACATGGATAGTAGAGTTTGGATCACTTTTCAGGGGAAAGAAACGCAATAAAGAAATCACAGAAAGTGTTATTTCTATAACTAGTTCTTCGCATGGTTCTAAATGAAAATATCATTGCCAGTCTACTGTACTTCAAAGTGCTAAGGCCATTGCTTGGAATGAAGAGGAAGCTGGAAGTGTGAAAGTAAACAAGTAACAATGTGGGGACATTCTATCAAGGTACAAATTATTTTGAAGTGAACAATCTTTAAGTGAGAAACTATTTTAAATAAGTTTTACATTTTCACCACAAGATGCACTAATCATTTTTTTGAAAACTTATACATGGATAAATGTAATTCTGCCTAATGATTCAAACTGACTTTCATAACACTGGAAACTGCTTAAAAAAATGACTAGTTTTTATTATCAGAAGTGATTGAATAGGCTCCTCTACACTGATAGACTGAACCAGTAAAGAAGGTACAAAAGCAAGAATAAATAAATATACCTGAGGTAACTAACAGTGACCGTGGATAACTGCTCCATCCCATCTATTGTTTCTGAGATGGTAACAGACAGAAGCCAACTTTCAAAAAGGAAAACTCAAATTATATGAAAGTACATTTCAAGAGAGTATCTGCACTTGCATCAATGTTGTCTTGTGAATTTTGATTTATGCACTGAGGACTGGGCTTCCCAGAGCAATCTATTCCCAGTGTTCCTATGAGAAGCTTTAATTAAGTTTCCAAAATGGCTTTGTGGGTAAACACACTCCCTAAAAGATTGCAGACTCATGGCAACTGGGAATATCCCGATGAATTCCAGCATCCCAAAATTTCTGGATTCAGGGAAACTGGAAAAGAAAATTTCCACCCTGGGGGGTGGTGGTGTGGGGTCCAGGCGGGGTTGGGGGTGGGGTGGTTGGTGGACGGTAAGAAATTTGGGGCAGAATCGAGTTTCATCATGATTCTGTGCCAACCAAAGTATCCATTTAAATTCCAGCAGGGTGTGAGTGAGTGGATCCTTCACTTGATCCCACGCCCCCCACACATGGAGGTTTTCCTTACAGACCTTGTGAAGGCACAGACTTTGCTCTAGAGTCTTACTTGCTCCATTAGAGCTTTTTTTTCTAATTCTATTCATATATTTGCCTGCTCAAAAATGTTAACTTATCCTTTCTCTCGTTTCTGCTCTGTGTGTTTAGCATTTTTTGTTTCTGTTCCTACTTTAAGTTTCATAGACCCAAAATTCCCTGGAGGTTTTACTGCTGTCCTGCCGTAACTATACTGGGTGACAGGCGGAAACCCCCGGGAAATGAAACTGACTGGTTATGACATTTCTGCCAGTTTCCACTTTGACTTGTAAGGGACAGAGCTTCCACCCACCCCTCACGTAGCAAATGATGGGTTGAAGGTGGGGCCGAGAGTTCATGCTCCTGGCACTGAATGGAGTCCTGATGCATGAGTGGTGGTTGGCATGGCAAGAAAGATGAAACATATTGGCTTCCACAAGCACACAAGTGGACCGCAACAGTGGAAAACAGGCCTGGCAAAGGGCCTGTACCTCCAAAGAAGGCAACATGTAAAGAAAAGGCACATTGTGGATTGATCCTCTTGCTCAGTGGCTATGAGGAGTGGTGGCAGTTGTAGCATGTTACGGTGGGGGCAGGGGGGGGGTGAGGTGTGGGTTTTGGTACCTGGGCAACCCCTTCCATGGGTGAGTGACTGTCCATTTTGCAAGTGCATGGGACAGGTGGGCAGTGCCTAACATGCATGAAACTAAGCTGGGATTACAGCCCAAGGAATTTCAGAACCCTTCTTTCTAGACTGTAGAAATTGTCTATTTGTTACTCATTGCACACTCCCTTTACATTAGCAATTATCCTTTGTTCTTGTTGTACCCTTTTCAAAACATGTATTTTTGAAATTGTACACAGCATTCCAAGTGGGGTCATCATAACCTCTGCAGATTTCGACTCTATTGTTCTGGCGATATAACTCAACACTCTTTTGATTGCTTCTCCACATTATCTCAAACAATCAGTGACCAGTCTAATGTATTTAATGATGTAGTTACCAGGGAACTTCAGTGTTGCTGTAAGTTTATTGTATAAATCCACAGTCAGGGTTCAACCTGACTTGAGAAAAGCGACACTGGCTGTGGAAGGTAGCATCACATTACTTAGGTTTGGCATCACATGGAGTCTAATTCCAGTGCCGTGTCACATTAGCCCTCCTGAACACTTTGTAAATCTAGCTGAAGCTAATTTATATGTTCAGACAGAGTGGACATGCCTGCATTCTCTAAACATTTCAATTATAATTGCTGGGAACAGAGGTCTATGAGTGTGTGCAATCACACGTGCACTGAGCTCTCTCCTGCACAGGAGAGAATGGAAAATGGGATTAGAATAGATAGGTGCTTGATGACCAGCATGGACACGATGGGCCGAAGGGCCTGTTTTTGTGCTGTATAACTCTATGACTCTATGACTGTATGAGGATTGGAGTACCAATCAGGCACCCATACTGCAGCAGTACTCTGACGTTGACAGTTGCACTATAAATGCAGCATTCGTCTCTGTATGCTAATTACTTCTATATCACTCATTTCTTGACCAATATTCCAGAAATATTTTTATAAATTTCATTTGCTATTTGTCTGTCAGGCTGCATGTGATCTAAATCTCTTCTCGTTAACTGCATCCTTCTCAATCCCCATTCTTTTCCCTATGTCAGTGTCCATTGGCAATTTAAATGCTTAAAATAATTATCTGCATCCAGGTAATAGAAGTGTCTAAGAAGGAACAGGGTTCCAAACACTGACATCTTTGGTATTTCATCCATCATTTACCCCGCGAATCTCTTGTGAGTACGCTGTTCTTATTTTTGTTCAACAATTTCTCCAGTCCCATGCTCTATTCTGAACTCCCTTGAGGCTTTCAAAGTATCAAGCAAACTATATCATCGGGAGCTCCACCACTATTTTATTTATATCATCAAAGAATTCAAGAGATTTCTCTAAATCCATGCTGGCTTCTTCTTAGTAAACCATTGCTACGTAGGTTGGAGTTCAATCTAGAGAAGTGTGAGATAATGCATTTGGGGAGGGTTAATAAGGCAAGAGAATACACAATAAATGGTAGGATATTTAGATGTGTAGAGGAACAGGGGGACCTTGGAGTGTATGTCCACAGACTCCTGAAAGTGGCTGAACAGGCGGATAAGATGGTCAAGAAGACATACAGGATGCTTGCCTTTATTAGCTGAGGCATAGAATGTAAGAGCTGGGAGGTTCTGCTGGAACTGGATAAGACATTAGTTAGTCCACAGCTGGAGTACTGTGTGCAGTTCTGGTCACCACACTATAGGAAATATGTGATTGCACTAAAGAGGGTACAGAGGAGATTTATGAGGATGATGCTGGAACTGGAAAATTTTAGTTGTGAGGAAATACTGAATAGGCTAGGGTTGTTTTCTTTGGCTAAGAGGAGGCTGAGGGGAGACCTAATTGAAATGTATAAAATTATGAGGGGTCTAGATAGAGTGGCCCAATTTCCCTCAGTTGAGGGGTCCATAATGAGGGGGCATAGAGTTAGGGTAAGAGGTAGGAGATTTAGAGGGGATTCAAGGGGAAATCTTTTCACCTAGAGGGTGGTGGGGATTTGGAATTCACTGCCTGAAAGGGTGAGAGAGGCAGAAACCCTCATAACATTTAAAAAGTACTAGGATATGCACAAAGTGCTGTAACCTACAAGGCTACGGACCAAGAGCCGGAAAGTAGGATTAGCCTTAGCCTCCTTTTATCTCTCTACAACCCTTGCCTTTGTTTCACAACACAGCACAGATTTCACTCCTCTTCCTTTGTATAAGGGACTGCAATCTAGAGAATGAAATCTAATGATTTCTTTATTTCATTCTTTACTTTTCTGCTCTGATTTTTCTTAACACCTTTCATTATTGCATTCTAGGTATCGAAGATAGTTAAGAATGTGCTGCTGTAGCAGATGGAGCACAAATAGGGGACCAGGAAGGGCAGCAGGTAATTGGAGAGGCAGCAGAAGCAGAGTGCGAAGTTGGATTGTTAAGTAGCTCAAAAGATTGCAAGCTGGCAGCAGGCCTTCCAGTGCAGATAGTTGGTACGAGACTGAGGACATATATGAAGCTCTGGTCAGGGCAGATGAAGACTGGTGGTGGTTCCTTAGGAAATGAGATTTGAGGATTTGCATGCTGAAATATATAGAGTTGGAATGTAAGGTAAAAATGTGGTGGTGGAAGGGTAGAACTTCCGGTCGACAAAGTTCATGTACTAATGCTTAGCGTGCTCCTACTGAATTCCTGTCTCTGCTATTAATCTCCAGTCGGTAGCCTGTTTCTTTAAATGGGTTAGCGCCTGTGTAGCAGTAATGCACAGGAATGTAGTACGAATGTAGTACGAATGCATTAAACCTTTGTATGTTATCTTCAGAGATCAGAATTTCAATGCTGGAATGTTGAGGAATTTAGGGGATGTCGATAAGGAGATATATGAAAAGGTTCGAGTTGCTCACCTGGTGGCTTATTGAGTTTATTCAGTGAGCAGCTGAGCCATTCAAACTAAGAAAGTCCCATGTTTAATCCCCAGTCTGACCTTAATTGGTCAATATCAGATAGAGTAATGCCAAAGGTGCTACTATTGACCTGGGTTAATGAGAAATCATGGCAGTGTTCCCATTTGTCATTGCTATCAGAGACCCCCTACTGGAAATGTGTGGACTTCAACAATAGCAACATTTTGCACTGATATAGCAACTTAATGCAACAAAGAAAATACTATGAAATCTCACAAATGAAAATAGGCTGGCAAATTGTGCAAAAAGGGATTATGAAGGACGACCAAAAGCCTGGATTGAAAAGACAGGTTTGAGAGGCTTTTAAAGGAGGAGAGAACACGAGAGGCGGAGGGGCTTTGGGGCTGGAGTTCCAGAGAATGGCTACCAAGCAGCTGATGGCCCTGCCGCCAATGGAGAGAAAAGGTTAGAGGGACGGAGGTGAGGATAAGATCAGCTTTATTCCAGCAGTCAGCCTGCCAGCAGTCACTGACTGACAAGACTCCAACTTGAATTCCAGCCATTTGGATAAGGGAGCAGAGAGCATTCAGTGCCTTTGAAATTACACCCAAATAAGCAATCAACATCTTCAGGAGAAAAGGAGAGAAAGAAAACAATAGATATACAATATATTAAGCTGTTTTGTTACATTAGACAAAATATAGTGCCATGAATTTTTTTTCCAGTGAGCTGTATCTTTGTCAGCTTTCTATTCATTTACCTCAATGTTTTATTAATTTGCCTTGTCTTGTGCATTAGAACTCAAATTAAAAACAACTCACTGAAGGACAATGAATGCTGCACCAATGACTTTGATCAATGATCGTTCCTGGAATCTATTGGGTTCTCATCTCCTCATGACTGCTGCCTGGAAAAGCCTCCAGAATCTTTCAATATCCTGACTCAAGTTTCAGGATCATTGCCAAATTAAAATTTGTCAAAAACCATGGCTGACACAAATAAGAGGCTAACAGATTTATTCTTGGATGTTCTCTTTCAACTGTGGACAACCTTATCAAGACTTTTTTTGACAAAGGCTTGGGGCTGAAACAAAGAAAACTCTATGGGAGTGCTGAAGAGGTTGGAGTGTGCGATGGGTAGGGTTTTGTGGAGGGGGGGGGGGGGGTGGTGGGGGGGTAGTTGCCACACGAAGAGCAGCTAAAGGCAAGACTGACTGTGCAGGAGCTAGTTGGAGATGGCAGGTGACAGTCCCATCAACTTGGCCCTCTCCAAGCCGAGCAATAGTGCTCAAATAAAAGCAAAATACCGTGGATGCTGGAAATCTGAAATGAAGAGTCATAACCGACTCGAAACATTAACTCTATTTCTCTCTTCACCGATGCTGCCAGACCTGCTGAATATTTCCAGCACTCTTTTTATATTAGTAATAGTGCTGTCGGGGCAAAAACCACAAAGATGTTTTTTTTTTAAATGTCTGTGAACACCAGCTGATGTGCGGGATGGGGGAACAGTATTGCTGTCTGTGCTATCCTACAATTCTACTGAAGGGGCAACGTCCTTTAGGAAGAAGCGTTTGCCTTCAAACCCTCAATAGACTGTCATAAATCAAGGCATCACTGCATCCCTTGTGTGTGTGATCATGATAAAAATGATTAATGGCATTGGCTCCTCTCTCCCTCTCCAAACTATAAAAAGTTTGTTAATTACTTTTCCATCAAGACAGTGCCCTTTTAATATCCGTGAACTAATATGGAATAACCCACTCCTCTCCCTCACCCCTTCCTCAACACACACAGATTTTAGGGAAAGCTATTTTTGGATCTGAGGTTTTAAAAAAAAAAGTGGGCTGTTGTAGAGGGCAGGGTGACGTTTTAAAATATGACTGTTTTTTGATGTAATTCTCCCAGCAGCCTGGCAGGGGCGGCAAGCCTCAATCAGAGGGGGGGAGAGAACAAGGGGACAAAATCGCACCAAAGCAACTCAACTTTCGCAACAGGAGAAGATGAGTAAAATAGATAGGCGGGGATCAGCAGAAAGGCTTGTGTGTGTGTGGCAGCCGCACAAAGCTCCCTTCAAATGTTCATAAATGACAGAGGTGACATTTGGACCAGACTGAAATGCAATAGTGAACGATTAGCAAGCAGAGGACCAGAAAATGAAGACAAGGGATCGTCTTCCTCCCAGCCTAGCATGTGCACATATCAATACTAGAAGGCTGGCCTAATTGGTAACTTTATACCGGAAAAGCTATTCTGCCACGCAGCCCTATTTCCTTTCCAGAGGGAGGAAAAAACCCCGCCAGCTCGAAAATCCGTATTCCTTATCCCAATCTAAATAAACAGCAACTTCAGCCAGAGTGCAGAATCTTCAGGACAGTTTCTGCAACAGCACCGCCAGTTTTACACCGCGTTTTGCTCCCCCACTGTTAAAACAATCATATAATCATTTCAGAATTAATTTGTACTTTTCTAAATGTTTTTTTAAAGGTCGAGCCCGAATCGGAGAGTCGGGTTGTTTCATGCGACCAGTACTTTCTTGCTTGAAGGATTAGAAATGGGCCCGTTTGTTTAATAAAAAGTTGCATTTAAAAAGTTGAGTTGGAGTTTGCGAATTCTTTAACCTTTCGTAACAGAAACTCAGCTGACTGTGGGTTGCTAAAAAAAGACCCAGATTAAAGTTAATCATAGCTTCACCCACACAGTGACAACTATCTGACTCTATATATACTGACCTTCTCAGCACGGTTCTTTAAATCGAAGCAAGCCATTTTAGTATTTTTAAAAAAAAGGAATTATTAGTCTTTAAAATCTATTCACCCTGGGCGCTTCATCTATTTTTTTCTCATTCAGTAATAGATTTTCAAACTTAACTTACATAAAATTTATGAATACCGGGAAGGAAAGGGGGTAAATTTATTAGTGAATTCATATCAAATTTCTGTTTCTATTCTATCCAGTTTCTATTAGGCAAGTAACATTATTATATCAAAACGTTGCACTTTGTGGATCACCCCGCCCAGTAGTTTGTGTGTTTCAGCTATTACAGACAGCAGGGTCTGTCGCTTTTATAACTGTTTGGAATATAAGATGTGTAAAGTTAGCAAACCTTCGACTAGAGAAGACCGGGAGAGTTCCGCCTGATCTTCGGGAAAAGCGTCGATTAACCTCTTAAAAACCCTGGCCAGGTCGCTGTAGCTCCGGTGTAAATATAACACGTTCCTGTCTGACCACTCCGTCCTGATCTCGAAAAACTCTTCCTCCCTCCGGTTGATAATGAGCTTCCTGACTCCGTTCACCCAGCAATCCTTCACGAACATATTCACCAAAGAGGTCCCTTCAAACACAGCTGACGCCATGCTACATCAACCCAGCATGTTTGGAGGGAGAGGGAGACAGAGGCAACTTCTATTGTAGAGAGAGAGAGAGAGAGAATGGCGGGGGGATAAACCCCTGCAAGCCCCTGTTCTTTAATAGATCCCCAGTGCTGGTCTGGTGGGAGCACTGAGTGTCCAACACTCCGGAGATTGTCCAAATCAGGCACTGCTCCCGAAGACTTTCTGCAAAGAAAAAGCTCCTTGTTTCCCCTCGCTTCTCTCTCTCTCTCTGTCTCTGTCACACTCCTTTAATTCACTGTTAAGAATGGGAAGCCCTGTTCACGTCCAGCAACCCAGTCGAGCTGTCAACACTGCCCTGCCTGTCACAAGGTGCTGCTGTCGGTTGGAACAACGTCCAGCCCCTTTCAGATCTCTCTCCCCTCCCCGTCCCGAGTGCTTCAACTTTTCCTCCAGCACGTACTTCCAGGGAAGTGAGTTACCTTCCGCAGGATCCCTGACATCATTCCCAAGAATGTTCCCCTCCCTCCCTCCCCCAGCTTTCTCTTTCTCTTTATGAATGCTGTGCCTGTGCGGTTGCCAATCAGAACTAATGCACAATAAATGCAGCAAAGGGAATAACAATCCCCACAAAATATCCTGCAAATAAATCCAGGCTCCTGCTTTCTCCCGAAAGTGGACAACCCCCCCCCCCCCCCAGTCTTCGTCGCAACACCTCTTCATTCATTTCAACTGGAAACACCAAAAAAGCAGTTTTGGGAATGAATTGTTACTTGTTTATATCAGGTTACCCAGGTAACGCTCAGTCTTGAATCCGATGTAATCGTCCCGGGAGAAAGATTCTGTTATTTTCAAAACCTGAATCATTTTTCTGGAAGGTGGGAAATGTACACGTGGACCGATGTAAACAAACTGAAATCCAGAAGTGAATGATATCCTCCCGTCCGCCTTTTAAAAGCATTTTTTTTTTGTTGCAAATTTCTTAACCATAGAATTCCAGCTTAAAGGGATTCCCATTTCACACTGGGAATAATTCGAATAAAAAGAGTAGTCTGGAACCCTGGCGTATAAGGGAGAGAGAATTTAAAAAAATCTTTTCATGGGATGTAGGCGTCGCTGGCCAGGCCAGCATTTATTGTCCATCCCCAATTGCCATTGAGAAGGTGGTGGTGAGCTGCCTTCTTGAACCGCTGCAGTCCATGTGGGGTAGGTACACCCACAGTGCTGTTAGGGAGGACGTTCCAGGATTTTGACCCAGTGACAGTGAAGGAACGGCGATATAGTTCCAAGTCAGGATGCTGTGTGGCTTGGAGGGAAACTTGGAGGTGGTGGTGTTTCCATGCATTTGCTGCCCTTGTCCTTCCAGGTGGTCGAGGTCATGGGTTTGGAAGGTGTTGTCGAAGGAGCCATGGAGAGTTGCAGCAGTGCATCTTGTAGATGGTACACACTGCTGCCACTGTGCGTCGGTGGTGGAGAGAGTGAATGTTGAAGGTGGCGCCGATCAAGCGGGCTGCTCTGTCCTGGATGGTGTCGAGCTTCTTGAGTGTTGTTGAAGCCCCAAACAACAGGCAAGGGGAGAGTATTCCATCACACTCCTCCTGACTTGTGCCTTGTAGATGGTGGACTGGCTTTGGGGAGTCGGGGGTGGGTTACCCGCCACAGAATTCCTAGCCTCTGACCTGCACTTGTAGCCGTAGTTTATATATGGCTGGTCCGTTCGGTTTCTGGTCAATGGTGACCCCCAGGATGTTGATATCTTTAGTTGTGACATGGAGAGAGAAGTTATACTTGAATCCCTTTAAACAAGTTACATTATGAAATCAGCAGTTTTGGATGTTTTGGAAAAAGACAAAAGTAGGAGAGGAGATTTGTGTACACAACCCAATGATGGGGAATACCCATAATAGGCCAGTGAAGTAATTCTGACCGGGGTTACAGTGATATTGCTGGGTGGAAGAAAAATGACATTTTAAAATGGTTCCAATGAAAAAGATAAAGTATGTTTGTATTAAAGCCTTCAATTACCAGTTTCACACCCCTCCCCCATTCATTATTGGAAAGACAAACAGCAATTTAGAAAAGGTTAAAGTAATGGTTGAGTGTGGCCAATACTTCATTTTCTATCGCCTAGTACAGTTAAATATTTACTTCCACTTCACAGAGTCACAAAACAACCGGCAGTATAACTCTGGAATCTGACCTCAGAATTCATCAGGGTGAAACTCCAAGGGCAGGAGGCCTCCACGTGGAATGACATGGCGTGTAATTCCAGTGTGATATCAAGGTACTTTTTGTAAAAAAAAAAGCTCCGAGGTTTCACTGGACCTTTTAGGTATTTTACAAACTGAGGCATTACCCATAATCTGAAAACATTGAAAAGAAAAACTGGCTGGAAACGGAAATTTGAATTAGAATTGCTTGCATATGAGTACAGGACGCTAGCTGGTGTGTTTGTACACAAGTACAGGACGCTAGCTGGTGTGTTTGTGCACAAGTACAGAACTCTCTCCGGTGTGTTTGTAGATGAGTACAAAACTCTAGCTGGTGTGTTTGTACACAAGTACAGGACGCTAGCTGGTGTGTTTGTGCATGAGTACAGAACTCTCTCCGGTGTGTTTGTACACAAGTACAGGATGCTAGCTGGTGTGTTTGTACACAAGTACAGAACTCTCTCCGGTGTGTTTGTAGATGAGTACAGAACTCTAGCTGGTGTGTTTGTACACAAGTACAGGAAGCTAGCTGGTGTGTTTGTACACAAGTACAGAACTCTCTCCGGTGTGTTTGTACACAAGTACAGAACTCTCTCCGGTGTGTTTGTAGATGAGTACAGAACTCTAGCTGGTGTGTTTGTACACAAGTACAGGATGCTAGCTGGTGTGTTTGTACACGAGTACAGGGCGCTAGCTGGTGTGTTTGTACACGAGTACAGAACTCTAGCTGGTGTGTTTGTGCATGAGTACAGAACTCTCTCCGGTGTGTTTGTACACAAGTACAGGATGCTAGCTGGTGTGTTTGTACACAAGTACAGAACTCTCTCCGGTGTGTTTGTAGATGAGTACAAAACTCTAGCTGGTGTGTTTGTACACAAGTACAGGACGCTAGCTGGTGTGTTTGTGCATGAGTACAGAACTCTCTCCGGTGTGTTTGTACACAAGTACAGGATGCTAGCTGGTGTGTTTGTACACAAGTACAGAACTCTCTCCGGTGTGTTTGTAGATGAGTACAGAACTCTAGCTGGTGTGTTTGTACACAAGTACAGGAAGCTAGCTGGTGTGTTTGTACACAAGTACAGAACTCTCTCCGGTGTGTTTGTACACAAGTACAGAACTCTCTCCGGTGTGTTTGTAGATGAGTACAGAACTCTAGCTGGTGTGTTTGTACACAAGTACAGGATGCTAGCTGGTGTGTTTGTACACGAGTACAGGGCGCTAGCTGGTGTGTTTGTACACGAGTACAGAACTCTAGCTGGTGTGTTTGTGCATGAGTACAGAACTCTAGCTGGTGTGTTTGTACACAAGTACAGAACTCTCACCGGTGTATTTGTACACAAGTACAGAATTCTAGCTGGTGTGTTTGTGCATGAGTACAGAACTCTCTCCGGTGTGTTTGTACATGAGTACAGAACTCTAGCTGGTGTGTTTGTACACAAGTACAGAACTCTAGCTGGTGTGTTTGTACACAAGTACAGAACTCTCTCTGGTGTGTTTGTACACAAGTACAGAATTCTAGCTGGTGTGTTTGTACACAAGTACAGAACTCTCTCCGGTGTGTTTGTACACAAGTACAGAATTCTAGCTGGTGTGTTTGTACACAAGTACAGAACTCTCTCCGGTGTGTTTGTACACAAGTACAGAATTCTAGCTGGTGTGTTTGTACATGAGTACAGAACTCTCTCCGGTGTGTTTGTACACAAGTACAGAATTCTAGCTGGTGTGTTTGTACACAAGTACAGAACTCTCTCCGGTGTGTTTGTACACAAGTACAGAATTCTAGCTGGTGTGTTTGTACACAAGTACAGAACTCTCTCCGGTGTGTTTGTACACAAGTACAGAACTCTCTCCGGTGTGTTTGTACACAAGTACAGAATTCTAGCTGGTGTGTTTGTACATGAGTACAGAACTCTCTCCGGTGTGTTTGTACACAAGTACAGAATTCTAGCTGGTGTGTTTGTACACAAGTACAGAACTCTCTCCGGTGTGTTTGTACACAAGTACAGAATTCTAGCTGGTGTGTTTGTACACAAGTACAGAACTCTCTCCGGTGTGTTTGTACACAAGTACAGAACTCTCTCCGGTGTGTTTGTACATGAGTACAGAACTCTAGCTGGTGTGTTTGTACATGAGTACAGAACTCTAGCTGGTGTGTTTGTGCATGAGTACAGAACTCTAGCTGGTGTGTTTGTACATGAGTACAGAACTCTAGCTGGTGTGTTTGTACACAAGTACAGAACTCTCTCCGGTGTGTTTGTACATGAGTACAGAACTCTCTCCGGTGTGTTTGTACATGAGTACAGAACTCTAGCTGGTGTGTTTGTACATGAGTACAGAACTCTAGCTGGTGTGTTTGTACATGAGTACAGAACTCTAGCTGGTGTGTTTGTACACAAGTACAGAACTCTCTCCGGTGTGTTTGTACATGAGTACAGAACTCTCTCCGGTGTGTTTGTACATGAGTACAGAACTCTAGCTGGTGTGTTTGTACATGAGTACAGAACTCTAGCTGGTGTGTTTGTACACAAGTACAGAACTCTCTCCGGTGTGTTTGTACATGAGTACAGAACTCTAGCTGGTCTGTTTGTACATAAGTACAGAACTCTGGCCTGTTTGCCTGAATATAAATCCAGCTGGTTATCAAGTGCAATTTCTAGCTACCAGTACAGCATTATAACCACAGCTTTAAATGGATGAAACTGGCCACAGAGAGCACAGATAGAAGTGATATCCACAGTCTCCAATAATTAAACATGTTAGTGCTTAAAATTATGTAAACAAGCCAGTTATCTTTAGAATCCAACCAAATCTAAACAGTATCACCCACTAAATGATATACAGACTGTAACAGCCCAGATAACAATCTGCTGGGTAAGCCAGAGTCTGCAAATCCCTCTTGCAAGTAATGACAGCAAGGGCTGTAATATTGTGGAAGGTGCGTCTCATCGTGTTCCTTTGCCTTTCAACCTAGCTTCCCCTAGTCATGCCAATGGAGAACTTTTCTCACCAATTGTGTTTCTCATGACTGCTGTTGCTGAATCCACCAGGATCAAAGAGAAATGAGCTTGAAATTACACTCACATTGTAGTTGGATTCAGGGTCATATGCGAGCAAATTGAAAATTTGACGCCTTCCTTCTAAACCCTTCTCCCATGCCCGCTGATGCATGAATTTCTGGGATGGAGGTGGTGTCAGGGGCATGGACTGCAGAAATGGAGGTTTTTTTTTACTGTAAAAATGGTGCATTCTCATTAATTTAATACTTTTTTAACTTCACAATTGATAGATTTTAAAATTAAAATGATAGGAAAAATCAATGGCATTTGGGTTTATTCTAATCCAGTAGACAAACAAGACCACTGCTTCCCTAAAAGCTATCTGAACAGCCACCTTCCCATTTACAGTGGCTAACCTGTTCCTTCCATGCTACCCCCCTCCATTTCACAGAGGCACTTTCCCCATCCAAGCCTCTGGTTCACAGGAACAATCTCTACTCTGCCCTTTGCCAACCACCCCACCACCCACCACCACAGTTCACAGGGACGCTTCACTCCCTGTAGCGTCCCAGTTTACACAGGCGCCCTTCCCCCTTCTGAACGCTCCTAGTGCAGAAGCTCACTTCCTCCTTGATCTCTCTGCCAGTCCCAGCTACACCTCCTACCCTAATGATCTTGTTTCACTCTGAGAGCAGACTCTGTGCTGTGGGTGGAAATTCCAATCCTATGACAAGACCAGAAATTCCCACTTGCAGCCACAGTGAACAGGTATGTACTGGTGTGACGATCAGCAGTGAGAAGATCATTAAGGAATGATGGGACAGTGACTTCCTGGCCAGATTCCTTTGAACAGCAAATCAGCTGTTGCTTCAGGAGATTACCACATTGTACAGGGTGCATGTCAGGCTCCATTTCTGTCTGGATCCCTGCCATCATACAATGCAGTAAGTTGTCATTAATTGCTACCAGAACATTCTTTAAGCTAGTTTGCTTCCATATGGTTCTTAGATATATGGAAATCATTTTTAGTTTGTCATGCAATTACCTGCATTTTGAATCTTGCTCCCCAATCCCCTCCCCCAACACTAAGCTAACAGTTATATTTTTCAACATTTAATAGATCTGCCATTTTCTAATCACACTTTCGGCTCACTTGTTCTTTTTCTTGACTCTGTTGCCAGAGCCAGGAATACTGTCCAGACCTGGTGGGAAACATGCCACTGGCTAGACTACAAAGAACAAAGAACAAAGAAAATTACAGCACAGGAACAGGCCCTTCGGCCCTCCAAGCCTGCGCCGATCCAGATCCTCTATCTAAACATGTCGCCTATTTTCTAAGGCTCTGTATCTCTTTGCTTCCTGCCCATTCATGTATCTGTCTAGATACATCTTAAAAGACGCTATCGTGCCCGCGTCTACCACCTCCGCTGGCAGGACTAAGCAGGATACCAGCTACAGTGAATTCCAGAGACAGAAAGGTTAATCAAGAAAGGCCCTCGCCAGGTAAATACAGAGTTTACAAGAAATAGAAAACTTCAAAATGAACAAGGCTTGAATCTACTGACTGCTTTTCGGAAGAAAAAAGAACAAAGCATCAGATGATTGACCTCTAAGGAAAAGTTAGGGCAACTGTTCTGTTTTAGGCTTAAGAGGTATTGTAAGTAGCTTCCAAAAGGTAAACCCAGACTATTACTTTAAAGTAAACCATGACAGCAGGATGAAGGGGTATAGGCTCAAATTGGTGTTCCAAAATTAATTTGGAGGCAAAATCCTTACAGGCTTAAAAGAGCTATTTGAACAAGTGAGCTAAGATGGTCTGAATGGCCTTCCTAACCTGTGTTCATGTTGTAAGCTTGTGAAGTTGGCACAGTGACGCATGCATTATTGAAAATAACACTGCATAATACCAGTATTTGAGTCTGAATAGACATAGGCTAGAAGAATGGGCCCTACAAACACACACATTCAACACAAACTACACAGAATAGATATTAATCTGAGATGAAACACTTTAGTCTTCTGTACATTTAGATCGTAGGGATAGGTATACAAAATATCTATCCTCAAAAAGATTCCGTCCTGACTAAGGTCAGTATGAACCAAGGCAGTTCCTCGTGAGACCAGAGGTTTGAAAACATTGGGGCAATTTTTCACGATTACCTTGTTTAAGTCACGTAACAATCTGGGACAATTTGAACACAGATCCAACTAATTCACTACCTCAGGAATGATCTTCAAACTCTAAAGGAATATAATTTCCTCATTAGCTTTTACAATACAGCCACATATGCTGTATGAGACCTGAACCCAAACACTGAACACGGACAACATGGTGTGTATGAGACAAAGGTGCCTTGCCAATTCTTTCACGTGTGGCATTTTCTACTGCAATCAGGATATTGGTAGAATCATATATAGGAACAGTAGGCCATTCAGCCCCTTGAGCCAGATGGAACGCTTCAGTCTTCAGTACATTTACATCATGGATATAAGTTGGCAAACTACTTAGCCTCAAATAGATTCCCTCCAGTCTTTAAGTAAAGATCCATTCTATTGGATCATGGCAGATATGTGCCTCAGCTCCATTCTCCTACCTTTGCTCCATATCTCTCCATATCCTCACTTAACAAAAATCTATTGATTTCAGGCTTTCACTTTCAATTGTCTCAGCTACCACAGCCTTTTGTGTTGGGTGGGAGGTGGGAGAACTCCAAATTTCCACTACTTTTCATCTACACTCCTGAATGGCCTAGTTCTAATGTTAAAATGATGGCCACTTGTTCTGGATTCCCCCATCAAAGGAAAAAGTTTCTCTCTATCTACCCTATGGAATCTGCTTATCGTTTTAAGCACCTTGATCAGATCACCAGCAACCACCAACAACCCCCCCCCCCAACCGTCCCCCCCCCCATCCACGCACTACAACCGTCCAAATTTAAGGAAGCACAAGGGAGGCTCAAGCATCCTGACCTCAAAATGTAACCCTTCTGATGACTATCCGTGTGATATCAAGAAACGACTGAAGGCACTGGATACTGCAAAGGCTATGGGCTCTGACAATATTCCAGCAATAGTACTGAAGATCTGTGCTCCAGAACTTGCCGTGCCCCCAGCCAAGCTGTTCCAGTATAGCTACAACACTGGCATCTAGCCTGCAATGTGGAAAATTGCCCAGGTATGTCCTGTACACAAAAAGCAGGACAAGTCCAACCCGGCCAATTACCACCCCATCAGCCTACTCTCAATCATCAGTAAAGTAATGGAAGGTGTCATCAACAGTGCCATCAAGCAGCACTTGCTTAGCTCAGTGACGCTCAGTTTGGGTTCCGCCAGGGCCACTCAGCTCCTGACCTCATTACAACCTTGTTTCAAACATGGACAAAAGAGCTGAACTCAAGAGGTGAGGTGTGAGTGACTGCCCTTGACATCAAGGCAGCATTTGACCACGTATGGCATCAAGGAGCCCCAGCAAAACTGAGGTCAGTGGGAATCAGGGGGAAAACCCTCCGCTGGCTGGAGTCATACCTAGCGCAAAGGAAGATGGTTGTGGTTATTGGAGGTCAATCATCTGAGCTCCAGGACATCACTGCAGGAGTTCCTCAGGGTAGTGTCCTAGGCCCAACCATCTTCAGCTGCTTCATCAATGACCTTCCTTCAATCATAAGGTCAGAAGTGGGGATGTTCGCTGATGATTGCACAATGTTCAGCACCATTTGTGACTCCTCAGATACTGAAGCAGTCCATGTAGAAATGCAGCAAGACTTGGACAATATCCAGGCTTGGGCTGATAAGTGGTAAGTAACATTCGTGCCACACAAGTGCCAGGCAATGACCATCTCCAACAAGAGAGAATCTAACCATCTCCCCTTGACATTCAACGGCATTACCATCGCTTAATCCCCCACTATCAACATCCTAGGGGCTCCCATTGACCAGAAACTGAACTGGAGTAGCCATATAAATACCGTGGCTACAAGAGCAGGTCAGAGGCTAGGAATCCTGAGGCGAGTAACTCACCTCCTGACTCCCCAAAACCTGTCCACCATCTACAAGGCACAAGTCAGGAGTGTGATGGAATACTCTCCACTTGCCTGGATGGGTGCAGCTCCAACAACATTCAAGAAGCTCGACACCATCCAGGACAAAGCAGCCCACTTGATTGGCACCCCATCTACAAACATTCACTCCCTCCACCATCGATGCACAGTGGCAGCAGTGTGTACCATCTACAAGATGCACTGCAGCAATGCACCAAGGCTCCTTAGACAGCACCTTTCAAATCCCTGACCTCTACCAACTAGAAGGACAAGGGCAGCAGATGCACGGGAACATCACCACCTCAGGTTCCCCTTCAAGTCACACACCATCCTGACTTGGAACTATATCGCCGTTCCTTCACTGTCACTGGGTCAAAATCCTGGAACTCCCTTCATAACAGAACTGTGGGTGTACCTAACGCACATGGACTGCAGCGGTTCAAGAAGGCAGCTCACCACCACCTCCTCAAGGGCAATTAGGGATGGGCAATAAATGCTGGCCTGGTCAGCGACGCCCACATCGCATGAAGGAATAAAAAAAATCTTTGTGTTTTACCCCCTCCAAATCCAAAATGTTTCCTGAGTTATATTTCCAAAAACTGAATTCAATATCCAGATGACCACAGACCAGGGCTCTGTCCAACTGATACATCGCTTCCTCACTTTTGTATTTCTAGGACTTGTCCACCAGCTTTTAGTGATTTGTGGAGATAGACACCAACATCCCTTTGCTCCTGTACAGCTCCCAGTGTCTCACCATTAAAATAAAATATTCTGGTTCGTCTGTCTCTGATCCAGAGTGATTGAGCTCACATTTTGCCAAATGGAACTCCCATTTGGCATAGTTTTGTTGTATGAATCTGCTGAAAATTCTATGGGATCCTTGTAACACATTGAGAGTTGTGATATTTTTACGTCAGCAGTAAGTGAGAAGAGAACTGGACTTCAACTCAATGCAGAAGAACAAAGGAAATGTGGTTCAATATTCACCACAAACTCAATTAAAGTCCTAATAATCTACTGCAGAGCTCTTGAACCCCTGAATTTTACTCATTTTGTACATCTGGGGCTGGATTTTTTAAAGGGCCTGGATCTGGATCGGAGGTGGGTGGGCACACAATTTGGCACCTCTGGCCATTTCGCCGCCACGGTTCAGTCCACGAGCCATTTTGAATGAGGGTGGCTCAGGATCAGATTGGCTGCCCATTGGCAAGCAGCAGACAGCCATCAGAGACCATTTATTGTTAATGAAGGGGCCTAACAATATCCCGTTCCTGCACTGACTGGAATTTCCTGTTGGCAATGTGGGCAGCCCACGTTGGCATGGACACGGTGCGCTCATGATGGGGTGGGGGGGGGGAGGTGGGCGGGGGTGTTGGGGGCAGGTGGATCATCTGAAGGACCCCCCCCCACACCCCGGACCCATAATGACCGCCTGGCCACAGCTGCGGCCACAGGCTGACCCCTTCAAGATCATGGTCAAAAATAAACTTACCTCCATTTGTCCTTCACTGTCTCCATGTTCACATCAGCAGCTCCCACCTCGGCCGGTGGGGCTGCTGATCTCTGAGTGCTGGAGGGCCTCCAATTGGCCCTCCAGAGTCGGGAGCCCCCCTGCCGTCCCTGATTGGATGGTGAGCCCACTCCCTGGCTTTTAATTGGCTGGAGCATTGAAGATTGCGGTTGGTGCCTAATGCATGCCGGGTGGGGTCGGGACCTGATACCAGCCCCCATTTCTGGTTTCCAACCCCTGATTGAAAATCCAGCCCCTGGTGTCTCACTGCTGCAGTGAGTGGGTGATGGAGGTGAAAGCACAGCGGACAAGGGGAGGAAGTGAACTCATGTACACATGGACAGAGCATTAATAGCACCAGTGGCATCACATGTCTAGAGTAAGGGAAGTGGTATAGGAGGCAGATATGAGAGAGATGTGTGCCATAGGCAAAGAAAGAGAAGGATCTGAGATATGGATCGAGCAGTGGGGGGTCAGAATCAACACATTTGTCTATTATTTCTTACAGTGAACAAAATTCCATGGTTGAAGTCCTCCCCTTGTTACTGTGGCACCTAGAGCATATCCCCATAAACAACATTACAATAGGAAGTTATATTTAAATCCTATGATTTAATTACGTGAGAAAAAAATAGAAATAGCCAATGCTGAGCTTCCTTCCAATAGCTTAGTTGGAAATGCATTGGCCAATATGGGAGTGAGTCATGAACATCTTTGGTTCAGGAAGACCAAAGCCATTGTCTTCAACCCCCACCAAAATCTCTGTTCTTGGCCACTGTCTCAGGCTGAACCAGGCTTTTTTGCAACATCGGCGTCCTATTTGACTCTGATTTGCACTTTCACCCTATATCCTTCTCACCATAAAGACTGCCTATATACAGCACCAGAACACTGCCTGACTTCACCCCTGCTGCACCTTATCTGCTGCCGAAACCCTCATCCACGTTTTTGTTATCTCATCTTCCACCTTCCATTAACCTAAGCTCATCCAAAACTCTGCTGCCCGTATCCTAAATCACACCAACCCTGTCACCCTTTACACCTTTGCTCTCTGACCTACCAATGGTCAGACCTGGCTCTCTGTCCACTATCGCCTTGATTCTCATCCTCATGTTCAAATCGCTCCGTGGCCTCGTCCCTCCCAATCTCTGTAACCTCCACCAGCCTTACAACCCTCCAAGTTCTCTGCATTCCTCCAATTCTGGCCACTTGCGCAACCCCGATTTCCTTTGCTCCACCATTAGTGGCCCTGCAGTCAGCTGATAGGCCCTAAACTCTGGGAGATCTCTCCATAAATCTTTCTGCTCTCCACCTCTCTCTCTCATCTTCTAAGCCCCTCCTTAAAACCTATCTCTTTAACCAAGCTTTAGGCCACCCTTCCTAAAATCTCCTTTATTGCCTCAGTGTCAATTTTTGTCTGACTACATTCTTGTGCAAAGCCTTGGGATGTTTTTCCACGTTAAAGGTGTGATATAAATATAAGTAGTTGTTGTTTAATCTCAGTCCTGAGTGTTATTTAAGTGAGTTACCTAATCTTAATCAAGCCCAACAGGGCATTATAATTAATCCCAGAACTATGGGGAGAGAGAAATCAGTCAGGATCAGGTTCCAATGAAACCCACCTGGTTCACTAATGTCCTTCAGGGAAGGAAATCTGCTGACCTTACCTGGTCTGGCCTACATGTGACTCCAGACCCACAGTAATGTGATTAACCCTTAACTTCCCTCTGAAATGGCCGAGCAAACCATTCAGTTGTCAAGAGCAATTAGGGATGGGCAACAATGTTGGCCTGGCCAGCGACGCCCACATCCCATAAAAGATTAATAAAAAAAGCGATGAGTATGTGTGTGTGTGTCTGCGAATGTGTGTGTGCGCCTGTGTGTTTGTCTGTGTGTGTTTGCCTGTTTGGCTTTGTGTGTGTGTGTGTGTGTGTATCTGTCTGTCTCAGTCTGTATCTGTGGGCTGAATTTTAATCACGCACCGCACTCTGTGATGGACTTGGAAATGACGCAGAGGAGCCCCCGTGATATTACGCGCAGGGGCTCATTTAAATAGAGGCGGCGGCCACCACGTCCCCCCCGGCAACAGCTTCCACCGCCACTGTGCAGGCGCCAGTGCCATTTATAAAGGACTTTAAGCCCTTAGCAAAAATTACAATTTTTAAAGGTGTAGCATTAATAATTGTTATTAATAAAATCTGTTGCGATGGAGGCCCTTCCCCAATCCTCCCAATGGTCATTTCATTTCCCAGGATAACCAAAACATGCCTTTTTCCCGAATCAAACTTTAACCCCCAACCTTCAAACTTTTGCCCTTCAGCCCCTTCCCACCATCCACACAACCAATCAAAATAGTTTCCTCACTCCCCAACTCCTCCCGCCCTGAAAATTGTATTCCTCCCCCCTCCCTACCAGGTTCTCACCTTGGAACTCCGTACAGATTCCGAAGGCGCGCGAAGCACAAAAGGCAGCTGTAAAATCAGCGAGGGACAGCCGCCGCTTGCAGGTAGGTACATTTACATATTATTAATGTTAATTTAAATATGCAGATGAAGGGCCCGCCGCCAGGCGGTGGGGATGCCGCACAGAGGTCCCCCCGCCGCAGATAACATGTGGCGGACCCTTCTCGACATCACAGGTTGAGGCCGGCCTCTCCCCGCTGAATTTTACTAGCCTCCACGACGCGACCCATGGTGTCAAGGGGCCAGTAAAATTCAGCTCTATGTGTTTGCCTATGTCTGTGTGTAACTGTGTGTGTCAGTGTATTTATTTGTGTGTCTGTGGCAGTATGTGTCTTTGTTTATCTGTGTATCTATGTCCATCTGTGTGTGTCTGTGTGTCTCTGTGTGTATCTGTGTGTCAGTGTGTATCTGTGTGTCTGTGCATATCACTGAGTCTGTGCGTATCTGTGTGTGTCTATGTATATCTGTGTGTGTCTGTGTGTATCTGTGAGTCTGTGCGTATCTGTGTGTTTCTGTGTGTATCTGTGTCAGTGTGTATCTATGTGGCTGTGCATATCTCTGTGAGTCTGTGCGTATCTGTGCGTGTCTATGTGTATCTGTGTGTGTCAGTGTGTATCTGTGTGTCTGTGTCTATCTGTGTCTGTGCGTACTTATGTGTCTGTGTGTGTCAGTGTGTATCTGTGTGTATCTGTGTGTCTGTGTCTATCTGTGTCTGTGCGTATTTATGTGTCTGTGTGTGTCTGTGTGTATCTGTGTGTATCTGTGTGTGTCTGTGTGTATCTATGTGTCTGTGCGTATCAGTGTCTACCTGTGTGTGTCTGTGTGTGTCTGTGTGTGTCTGTGCGTATCTGTGTGTCTGTGTCTATCTGTGTGTGTCTGTACGTATCTGTGTGTATCTGTGTCTATCTGTGTGTGTCTGTGTGTATCTGTGTGTCTGTGCGAATCTGTGTGTCTGTGCGTATCTGTGTGTCTGTGTCTATCTGTGTGTGTCTGTGCGTATCTGTGTGTGTCTGTGTCTATCTGTGTGTGTCTGTGCGTATCTGTGTGTGTCTGTGTGTATCTGTGTGTGTCTGTGTCTATCTGTGTGTATCTGTGCGTACCTGTGTGTCTGTGTCTATCTGTGTGTGTCTGTGTGTGTCTGTGTGTATCTGTGTGTGTCAGTGCGTATCTGTGTGTATCTGTGTCTATCTGTGTCTATCTGTGTGTGTCTGTGTGTATCTGTGTGTCTGTGTGTATCTGTGTGTGTCTGTGTGTGTCTGTGTCTATCTGTGTGTGTCTGTGTGTATCTGTGAGTCTGTGCGTATCTGTGTGTTTCTGTGTGTATCTGTGTCAGTGTGTATCTATGTGTCTGTGCATATCTCTGTGAGTCTGTGCGTATCTATGCGTGTCTATGTGTATCTGTGTGTGTCAGTGTGTATCTGTGTGTATCTGTGTGTCTGTGTCTATCTGTGTCTGTGCGTATTTATGTGTCTGTGTGTGTCAGTGTGTATCTGTGTGTGTCTGTGTCTATCTGTGTGTGTCTGTGTGCATTTATGTGTATCTGTGTGTATCTGTGTGTCTGTGTCTATCTGTGTGTGTCTGTGTGTATCTGTGTGTGTCTGTGTCTATCTGTGTGTGTCTGTGCGTATCTGTGTGTATCTGTGTCTATCTGTGTGTGTCTGTGTGTTTCTGTGTGTATCTGTGTATGTCTGTGCGTATCTGTGTGTCTGTGTCTATCTGTGTGTGTCTGTGTCTATCTGTGTGTGTCAGTGTGTATCTGTGTGTGTCTGTGTCTATCTGTGTGTATCTGTGCGTATCTGTGTCTATCTGTGTGTGTCTGTGTGTATCTGTGTGTGTCAGTGCGTATCTGTGTGTATCTGTGTCTATCTGTGTGTGTCTGTGTGTATCTGTGTCTGTGTCTATCTGTGTGTGTCTGTGTGTATCTGTGTGTGTCTGTGTCTATCTGTGTGTGTCTGTGTGTATCTGTATGTCTGTGTCTATCTGTGTGTGTCTGTGTGTATCTGTGTGTGTCTGTGCGTATCTGTGTGTCTGTGTCTATCTGTGCGTATCTGTGTCTATCTGTGCGTATCTGTGTCTATCTGTGTGTCTGTGTCTATCTGTGCGTATCTGTGTCTATCTGTGCGTATCTGTGTCTATCTGTGTGTGTCTGTGTGTGTCTGTGCGTATCTGTGTGTGTCTGTGTCTATCTGTGTGTGTGTGTCTGTGTGTATCTGTGTGTCTGTGTCTATCTGTGTGTGTCTGTGTGTATCTGTGTGTGTCTGTGTCTATCTGTGTGTCTGTGCATATCTGTGTGTGTCTGTGTCTATCTGTGTGTGTCTGTGTGTATCTGTGTGTCTGTGTCTATCTGTGTGTGTCTGTGTCTATCTGTGTGTGTCTGTGTGTATCTGTGTGTCTGTGTGTATCTGTGTGTCTGTGTCTATCTGTGTGTGTCTGTGTGTATCTGTGTCTATCTGTGTGTGTCTGTGCGTATCTGTGTGTGTCTGTGTCTATCTGTGTGTGTCTGTGTGTATCTGTGTGTCTGTGTCTATCTGTGTGTGTCTGTGTGTATCTGTGTGTGTCTGTGTCTATCTGTGTGTGTCTGTGCGTATCTGTGTGTCTGTGTCTATCTGTGTGTGTCTGTGTGTATCTGTGTGTATCTGTGTCTATCTGTGTGTGTCTGTGTGTCTGTGTGTATCTGTGTGTATCTGTGTCTATCTGTGTGTGTCTGTGTGTATGTGTGTGTCTGTGTCTATCTGTGTGTATCTGTGCGTATCTGTGTGTCTGTGTCTATCTGTGTGTGTCTGTGTGTATCTGTGTTTCTGTGTGTGTTTGTGTCTATCTGTGTGTGTCTGTGTGTATCTGTGTCTATCTGTGTGTGTCTGTGTGTATGTGTGTGTCTGTGTCTATCTGTGTGTGTCTGTGTGTGTCTGTCTATCTGTGTGTGTCTGTCTATCTGTGTGTGGGAGTAAATCTGAGTGAAGGGAATTAGTTTTGTCCAAGTGAACACTCAGGGCTGAATGTTATGACAACGACTGAAGTCCAGCTACCGGAGCCAAAAGTGGGTGGTGCGCCTGCTTCAGCCAGTGGCAGGACCCAGGGAGGCATATTCCCAGCATTGACCAATTAAGTGGCTGCCGCTGGGGCTGCCGGCCCTTTTAAGGACAGCAGCCTGCTCCCAAGATCTGCTGGCCCAATCAGAGGGGCAGCAGCTCAGCAGCGCCACTGCTAGCAGTGGCCACTGTTGGGGCTGCACCTGCAGGATGAGGGCACATTGATGGCCGTGTGCCCTCGAAGAAAGGTGACTGGGACACAGGGCTAGGCAGGCAGGCCCCAGTGACCAGGGTGAGGGCAGGTGTCGCTGAGGGCAGGGCTGCCACTGCCGTGAGGGCAGCCATTGATACCAGGGAGCCCCTCCATGGGCCATGAGTGCCCCAAAAAGAGTGCCCCACTCAGAGCTCGCTGGGAGACTGTCAGGTTGCACTGGATGGTCTCCCCTTGTGCAGGCAAGGAGGCCCTAAATTAGCCACTTAAGAGGCACAATTGAACTCCCAGCAGGCAGCACGTCTGCCAGCTTTCCCGCTGCTGGAAAAATGGCATGGTGGTGAGAAAATGTCAGGCACCCACCAATGCCTTCCCATGCCATTTTGCCAACCTTCCCGCCTCTCAGCCTGTTGCCAAGAGCCTGGGAAATTCTGGCCTCAGTCTCAGTGAGCCTCCATCCCAGTTTTATTGGTTTCAGTGGCTGGGCCGGATTCCTCATAATTTCAAATGTTCAACAATTCTGATGGGTTCAGTAAAGAAATGCAGTAAACAGGCAGCATACTGTATCATAGATAACATTTACAATGTCAGTCCATCGGAACTTTGTTTTGGTATTCCTAATGCAAAGTGATGGTGAGATGGCGTGCCGATGACAGAAATATACAGAGCAATGTGTGGTTAGATCAACACATTGAAACCAGCAGACAGAAAAAAAAAAGGATAGACTAGGCTGCAGACATCAATAATTCATAGCAAATACTGTATTTTCAACACATTACATAAAATTGCTTAAATCGAATCACTGGGCCAGCTCGATATTCCCCATGTGCAAAACATCAACAAATGTTCTGTATAATTAAATGTTACTGAAGAAGCATCTGATTTAAAACACAATTGTTGCTTGTCATAATTTTAAATAAATTGAAACGGCACAAAATGGAAAGCTTGTAATATTGATGACTGTCAGTGAATGCCTGCGAAAGGCCTAGAAACTATGATATTCATAAAATCTTGATGATCCAATAAAAGAAGGAACCTCTCCAACCTCCCTGGAATAGACCTGAACATTAAGCTTTCAAAGCTCAGAATGTATTTATCTAACCAGCAATATCCTTGGTAGTTTTCAAGTATACATAAGTAGGTGTTATTGAACTTTTCACAAAGGGATTTGAAGGCTTAGTGCTTCTGTAGGAACTGAACACTAGTTACTTTGTGAGAACTCGTATATTGCTTAGTCTAATGGATAGTGGTCTCTTTTTCTCTCCCCCTGATTTTGAACTACAGATGGGAAGACCTATTCAAAGCTATTGCTAAGCAACCAAACTTTTATAAAGATAGGAAGGAAATGAACTTGCATAAAGGAAGCCCAGTGCATTATTTAAGATATCAGTACTGGTCTATCAGTAAACATCATTTGCATTTTAAGAAGCTGCTTAAGGATTCTGGTATTTTCACTCCAAGAGATAGAGTATTTATTCTTTTCTAAATGAATACAATTATTGATACTACCAGACGACAGCGACTAATGGCAAAAGGTGCTACATTATCTGAGAATAGAGAACTATATGATCAGTATTTTCAGAGATAAAGTTGCTGTCATATTTTCATAAGTGGGTTATGTAGACAATCTGTACCCATAAAAATATAAATCATTCATCCCAGGGCAAAATTCCCAGGATATTCTCAATGGGAAAAAGAGTGATTATCAACACCCAATGGAAACAAGAAGCCACCGACTGGAGTATAAACTGTGTCCTTTTCATTCAGATTCCAGAATAACTCCATTTAAAGCCCAGGGGATAGGGTTGCAGGTCGGGTCATGGAAGTTAGTTACAATTCCGCAGCTCTTAGTTCTTTAGGTAAGAACTTTGACTGCTTTTAACATCTCGAAATGGAAAGATTTCATGTGTGGCTCTGCTACCTTGCGAGGGTAATGTAGTTTCTGATTTACTGTTGAATGGGCAACCAGCCAACAGAATAGAAAATGTACTTTCCAATTTAATGTTCCAGTGTAATAAAAATCATTCATCACGAGTTACTGCCAACAGAAGTGCTGAGGAAAGGCAACGGTTACTTATTTAAAAAAATATTTGAAGAACGAAAGGGTATTAAGGAAGGAATATTTAATTTTCATGTGGTAAGATATTAAAATTAAATTTCAACAATCTGAGATACCAACTCTCCATCTAAGGGTGACAGCATCTCAAAGGATGTAACGTGACCTTTCCAAAATGTTGCAGGCAGCAGAAAGACTGACAGGCTATCCTGTGTTAAACCCTCTTAGAAGCTTTCAGTAAATAGGCTAATGTCACAGCAAAGCTAATAAAGATCAGATGGCAAGCAGACAGGTGAGAAAGAAAAGAAATGACTTCCTTTCAAAGATGGATCGATTTGCTTTGCTCCATTTAAGCAGATATGGAGGTATAGGGAGTGGGAGTGGGGGATGGGTAAGGGGATGGGCAGGACCCATCCTTTCCAATAACCACTCACTAACATTTTTGTGCAGGAAAAAATGGCTCTCAGCACAAGGAAGAGAAGCAAAACTGGGAAAGGACCCACAAACCTCTAGGCCCTTAGCGAGATGCAGCAGGCAAGCCCGGACATCATTGACCTAACAAAGTTGGAGATGGCCAGGCTGGAGGCTACAGTGAGCAGCCGGTTACTTGTACGCTTTCATTTAGCTCAAAGCAATCACACATTCAGCATGCTTGACAATGTTACGCTGCACAGTGAAGCCAGTCATCTGCTACTGTGCAGCCTGTCAGTGCTATGTTAAATCTTGTCTTTTTTTCCCCTTTCTTTAGGTACTTCTGAGCACCTGGGCCCTATCAAAGAGGATTCGGAGGAGGATGGCCTTCCAGAAGATGCATTGTCACCTGCTCCACTCCCTCCTTAGTACAATCACAGAGATTGACACCCCAGTTGGGTTAGAGAGTGAGTTAGAGTGTTCTGCACCAGGTGACTCACATGGTGCATGGAGAGGATCAGGGACGAATGGAATGGGCAGTCCAGGAGATGGCCTTCTGGAGGGCAAGCTCACCTCCAAGCTCTGCTGAGGCGGAAAGAGGTGCTGACTTCAGGGGCTCAGCCTTCAAAAAAAACCACTCCTTTCCACGCACAGCAATTGTACAATGCATTGGAAAGTTGAACAAGGTCTTGCCGCACCATGTCTGAATGTTTGGAGGAGTCCCTTCCCAGCTTGTGTGGTGCCCTGTCACAAGGAATCAACACTCTGCAGTATACCTTGGAGTGTGTGTGGTCACCTCCATGGGCACTACAACCGGGCCCTCACACTATGAACCTGTGTCACCAGCTTTTGTAGCCTTGCTGGAAGCTCAAACTGCTGCCATTTGGATTCTGGGTCCCAACGTCTGCTCTTCCTGGGACAGGCTGGTGAACCCCATGAAGGCTTTCCTGCAGATCAGTGGGAGTGATGAGCTGCAGCATCTCGAGACGGGCAATAGCACCATGGGAGTATCTCAGGGAGACCAACAGCAGCCTTCCACCAGCTGCACTGAAGTCCCTAGGAGAGCATCTCGTACAGGCAGCAGTTGGTTAAAAAAACATTGAAGAAAGACACCATGGGTTGACATGATTTCAACACAATTATTGCTTTTGCCATTAGAGAATTAACCATTTCAAATTTGTCACTTTTGTTTGCAGCATGGTTTTATAGCAGTTTGTGAGTCTGCACTGTCAGGTGTGGCTCTGAGTCAGAAGGTTGTGGGTTCACGTCTCTCTTCAGAAACTCAAGCGCACAATCCAGGCTAACATTTCAGTGTAGTACCGAGGGAGTGCTGCACTGTTGGGGGGTGCACTGTCTGCTCTCTGAGGTGGATATAAAAGATCCCATGATGCTACATTGAAGAAGAGCAGGGGCGTTATCCTTGGTGTCTCAGTCAATATTTATCCTGCCTTTGACATCACTGAAACAGTCATTATCATATTGCTGTTTTTGGGAGCTTGCTGTGTGCAAATTGGCTGCTGTGTTTCCCACATTACAGCAGTGACGATGTTTCAAAAGCACTTCATTGGCTGTAAACTGCTTTGGGACATTCTGAGGCTGGGAAAGGTGCTATATAAATGCAAGTCTTTCTTTTTCTTCTAGATAGTTGGTTGCATGGTTTTAATGTTCTTTATTGAAGGGTCGAGGGAGTGGTGAAGAAGATAATGTTAATGCAGAAGGGGATTGTTAAACAGCAGGTTAACTGAAACGCTGTACAATCAACAGATCCCTGCAAGGTGCTGTGGTGGTCCTCCCTCTTCTGTTCCTTCCTCACCTTCACCCAAGTCCTCCTTGTCAGATGAGGGGAGTTCCTCCTGTTATTGTTCCTCCATGTGTAAACTTGCTTAGATACTGAGATTGCGCAAGGTGCAGCACACTGCCACAGTTCATGAGAGACTCCCTCTGGGATGTACTGAACCAAGTCCTCTGACCTATCCAGGCACCTTAACCATTACTTCAGAAACCCTAAAGCAAAATGCTGTGAATGTTGAAAACCTGAAATAAGAACAGAACATGCTGGAAAGACTCAGCAGGTCTGGCAGCATCTGTGAAAAAAGAAACAGAGTTACAGGGCTGGATTTTCCCTGGAGGCTTCTGAAATCTGCCGTCAGGTTCAAATAGGGGTCAGTGGCCCTGACAATGTGGGAAACAATTATTCATTGTGATTTTCCCCAAGAGGGAAGGTTCACTGTCCAATTAAGTACGGTGGGTGGGTTCTTGAGGCTGGAGGGCCAATCAGAGGCTTTGCAGCTTGAAAGCAGCAGCAGGGTGCCATGATGGGTAATTGAGAGAGAGGGGGCTTCAGAATGGAGACAGCCCTATCCAACTTCATTAAAGTTTAAAAAATGGCTTTTGCACACAGGCCACCACTCTCGGGCTGGTGGGGGGGACAGGGGTGGGGGGAGCCCAGCTACAGGGTGGCTGGTGGTTTCTGCTGCACCCAAGCAGGCAGGGAAGGCCTTTAGGCCTGCCTGAAGTGTTAACCCTACAGTCTACTGTGGGGAGGCCACCTCCAGGCAGCTAAACTGGCCACGTGGCCTGCGAGAACCTGGAGGCCAACTGGAAAATCCAGGTTGGCCTCCTTCAATCGGCCTTAAGTGGCCCTTAATGAGCCTAATCAGCTACCCAACATGTGTAGGCAGTTCCCCCTGCCTCACCCCTCCCTCATCCTATCTCTGGGGAAATGGCCCAGGGGGCAGGATGGAGCTGGGGAACTGGCATGCAGGCCAGTGGCACTATCTTTAATGGCCACCTGCCTCCATTTCCAGCCCTGCAGGGCCTAAAAATCAGGCCCAATGTTGTAGGTCAATGGCCTTTCATCAGAACTCTTAACATCTGTCTGGACAAGCTCAGAGCTCCTCATCATCATTACTCATCAGACAGATGCAGGAAAATCACTCTGCCTGTAGACACTATGAGCTGATTAAGGTCAACGTGGAGCAGCCTCCATTCATCTTCTGTCTGCTGGGAGGCCCAACTACATCTCCTTGTGTCAAAGTAGCATGCTGCTCCTTTTCTTCCTCCCCTTTTTAAAAATTCTTTCATGGAATGTGGGCATTGCTGGCTAGGCTAGCATTTATTGCCCACCAAGAGAAGGTGGTGGTGAGCTGCCTTCTTGAACCACTGCAGTCCATTTGGTATGGGTACTCCCACACAATGCCGTTAGGAAGGGAGTTCCAGGATTTTGATCCAGCGACAGCGAAGGAACGGTGATATAGTTCCAAGTCAGGATGGTGTGTGTCTTGGAGGGGAACTTGCAGGTGGTGATGTTCCGATGTATCTGCTGTCTTTGTCCTTCTAGGTAGTAGAGGTCGCAGGTTTGGAAGGTGCTGTCAAAGGAGGCTTGGTGAGTTGCTGCAGTGCATCTTCTATATGGTACACACTGCTGCCACAGTGAGTCAATGGCGAAGGGAGTGAATGTTGAACGGTGGTGGGCTGCTTTGTCCTAGATGGTGTTGGACTTTCTGAGTGTTGTTGGAGCCGCACTCATCCAGGCAAGTGGAGAGTATTCCATCACACTCCTGACTTGTGCCTTGTAGATCGTGGACAGGCTTTAGGGAGTCAGGAGGTGAGTTACTCGCTGCAGAATTCCCAGTCTCTGACCTGCTCTTGTAGCCGTGGTATTTATATGGCTAGTCTAGTTCAGTTTCTGGTCAATGGTAACCCGCAGGATGTTGATAGTGGGGGATTCAGCAATGGTAATGCCATTGAATGTCGAGGGAAGATGGTTAGATTCTCTCTTATTGGAGATTGTCATTATCCAGCACTTGTGTGGTGCAAATGTTACTTGCCACTTATCAGCCCCAGCCTGAATGCAGGAAAATCAATGCAGCAGGAATGTCTTCTTGAGGGTGTGCAGGCTGTATCAATGCAGAATAAAAGCAATTTCCAAGGCAATCTTTCCTGTAGAAATCCACATTACAATAGCAAACCTATGATCTGAGGGCTTGTGGTGAATGCTCCTTTAAATGCTGCTTCCAATTGCTCTAGGAAACCAATCATACCAGATTCTATTTATTTATTTAGAGATACAGCACTGAAACAGGCCCTTCAGCCCACCGAGTCTGTGCTGACCAACAACCATGCATTTATACTAACCCTACAGTAATCCCATATTCCCTACCACCTACCTACACTAGGGGCAACTTACAATAGCCAATTTACCTATCACCTGCAAGTCTTTGGCTGTGGGAGGAAACCGGAGCACCCGGCGAAAACCCACACGGTCACAGGGAGAACTTGCAAACTCCGCACAGGCAATACCCAGAATCGAACCCGGGTCCCTGGAGCTGTGAGGCTGCGGTGCTAACCACTGCGCCACTGTACCACTGGGCGGGGCTTCCATTTTTGCACATTAAAATCACATTGGGATCCTAATTATATTGCGGACTCTGATTTGCATACATTCATGAGGGAATTTGCCTAATTCCGGCAAGCACCTTGGCCAGCTAAAAGAATTGTGCAATTAAAATGGTGGCAAGCGCGAAACTAGTGGGAACGGGACAGTAAGTCTTCCAAGTCAATTTTATCTCTTACCCCCTGCCCGGCAGGCAGAGTTAACCCTTTGTAAAAAAATCATTCTTCAGGATGTAGAGGTTGTTGACTTTCAACGTTTGTCTTATGAAGAGAGATTGAGCAGTTTAGGCCTTCACTCCCTAGAGTTTAGAAGAATGAGAGATCTAATTGAAGTATATAAGATGATTAAGGGGATTGACAAAGTAGACGTAGAGAGGATATTTCCTCTTGTGGGGCAATCTAGAACGAGAGGTCATAGTTTTAGGATAAGAGGTAGCAGATTTAAAACAGAGATGAGGAGAAATTACTTCTCTCAAAGGGTCGTGAGTCTGTGGAATTCACTACCCCAGAGTGCGGTGGATGCCGGGACATTGAATAAATTTAAGGAGGAGATAGACAGATTTTTAATTTTTAATGAGTTGAAGGGTTATGGAGAACAGGCAGGAAAGTGGAGCTGAGGCCGAGATGAGATCAGCCATGATCGTATTGAATGGCGGAGCAGACTCAAAGGGCTGAATTGCCTACTCCTGCTCTTAGTTCTTATGTTCTATCCCTAGCTGCCCTTGAGAAGGTGGTGGAGAACCACTCTTAGGGAACTGAGGCTCAGCATACCCACTGCTTTGTGTGACAACAAAGTGCAGGCTGTTGAAGCCCCTATCCAAGCTCTTCTTTCAGACTTGTAAGCCAGAGGAAACACTGGGTGGCAGAAGTATTATGGCAGTAGTCTGAGCTTCCATCGAAGCTGTCAGAGCTGTCACCAGCGGCTCCATCACAGTGCTCAGAGATGACCACTCACTCCATGTTTGACTGCATGGCCTCAATGCCATGCATGAAGACAGCTGACAAATTGGAACTGGTCTCCTCCATACTCTTCAACATTGTGTGCAAACTCGATGGCAGGCAGCTCAGTGCACTTAGAGGGTCCATGTGAATTGCCATCAGTCTTTGTGTATATGGGGGGGGGGTTGCCCTCGATATCTTCATCTGTACTCTGTGCAGCCAAGCTAGATTGTCAGCTGCTTCATGAAGGGATCTATCCCCCTGCCCTACCTCCGACACACTTGTGCTGGGTGCACCTACATGTTCGGACCCTTCTAGCTTACCCTCTGAACAAGGCATGGTGCCAGTCTCTGAACTGGTGCCTGCAAGTGCAAGGTCAAGTGACAACCCGTCTTCTGCAATGCTGCCTTTTTCTTCTCTTTCTGCTCCCTGAGGGCGGTGTGTATTTTCTGGTCCCGAAATGCAAGAAAGGGAGAAAAGTTAGCACTTTGTGGCATCTGATAGCAACCACAATCTGTCATGCATCACGCTTAAGGGTGGGATTTAAGTGAGAAGGAAGTACAGTGAAGTTTGCTGCAATGATTGGAGGAGAGTGCTGGTAATTGGGGGAAAGGAAGGGGTGGGAGTGCTGGGGAAACATGTAATATAAGGCTAAGCAGGGAGTAATGAGAGATATGCGTTAACAGGCTTACCTTAGCTATCCTTGTGAGGTCATTGAACTTCTTCCTGCACTGCAGTCATATCCAGAGGGCAGGGAGAGGGCGCAATACTTATGGCACTAATTCACTTGGCCATCTCTGCCACACATGCAGGGCAGCTTTCATTTGCATCTTCCTGTCACCAAAAAGTCCTTCCTCTAGCTGACCTCCTCCATAATACCTCCAAAGGAAGCTCCAAATAACGGAGGTTCTGTTGCAGCTTCTGTTGTGTCTGCCAGTGCCCACAATCCCCATTTATAGTTGCTCATATTCATACTATGCTATGTCAGCATGAGTGCCTTCAGTGTGGGAAAGGAGGGGAGATAACTGAGGGAAGAAGTACTCTCAGGGTCTGTTAATAACAAGGCTAATGTCCAACTGCAAAAAGTTTTTTTTCCTTCTTCCATGGGATGTGGGCGTTGCTGGCAAGGCCCGCGTTTGTTACCAAACCTTAATTGCCTTGACAACTGAGTGGCTTGCTAGGCCATTTCAGAGGGCAATTAAGAGTCAACCACATTGCTGTGGGTCTGGAGTCACATGAAGGCCAGACCAGGTAAGGATGGCAGATTTCCTTCCCTAAAGGACATTAGTGAACTAGATGGGTTTTTACAACAATCAATGACAGTTTCATGGCATCATTACTGAGACTCGCTTTCAATTCCAAGTTTTTATTAATTAATTGAATTTAAATTCTACCAGCTGCCGTGGTGAGATTTGAACCCGTGCTCCCAGGGCATTAAGGGGGGCCTCTGGATTACTAGTTACCCCTATGCCACTGTACTGTGCAAAATTGCGGTGGTAAAGGCTGCAGTGAGAACAGTGCAACAGACAAAATTGTAAAACAATATTAAACCGATTTTGTTACCTTTATCAAACTCACATAATAACACATGACAAAGGAGTCGGGCTGCAGATTCTCTGTAATGGTAGCACCTCTGAGAGGGAGAGTCATTGGCAGATCCTGTCCTCTACACACGGAGTGAAACAAACACTGTTTCTTTATTATTCCAATTTTTACTTTTGGCCAATACATTTCATTTTTATAATGAAAGGTACTTGTGTTACGGTATCTAATTTGTTTTGAATTATGCTTCAGATGGGATTCTGTTACATATGTAAAAGGATATCAATCTGCAGGAAACTTCTGACAGAAACAACTGGTCAGCACTATCCGCCAGTAAACCTGTTTTCTATATTATCTGTAAAGTTTTATGGTATGTACATCTCTCTGGTACGTCCTGTAAATTGAACTTTGCCAGGATGGGCTAAAAAGCAGGACTACAAATTATGCTGTGCGATATTAAGTATTAATATGTAATTACATTGGTCCTAATACTTATGGGGAGGGAGCAGGGGTGGAGTTGGGGATTGTAGCAATTGGGAAACCCGGAAATGTGGGTGATTTGTACACACTGCCGAATTTAACAGCAGCACCTTGTTTAATACCTTTTCTCCATTCCCCACCCAGTGGCCAGTCGGAGAGACTGTCTGGATTAGAGGGGGGATTGAGAGACTGTCAGATTAGAGAGGGGATTGAGAGACTGTCTGGATTAGAGGGGGGTTTGAGAGACTGTCTGGATTAGAGGGGGGATTGAGAGACTGTCTGGATTAGAGGAGGGGATTGAGAGACTGTCTGGATTAGAGGGGGGATTGAGAGACTGTCTGGATTAGAGGGAGATTGAGAGACTGTCTGGATTAGAGGGGGGATTGAGAGACTGTCTGGATTAGAGGGGGGGATTGAGAGACTGTCTGGATTAGAGGGGGGGATTGAGAGACTGTCTGGATTAGAGGGAGATTGAGAGACTGTCTGGATTAGAGGGGGGATTGAGAGACTGTCTGGATTAGAGGAGGGGATTGAGAGACTGTCTGGATTAGAGGGGGGATTGAGAGACTGTCTGGATTAGAGGGAGATTGAGAGACTGTCTGGATTAGAGGGGGGTATTGAGAGACTGTATGGATTAGAGGGGGGATTGAGAGACTGTCTGGATTAGAGGGAGATTGAGAGACTGTCTGGATTAGAGGGGGGATTGAGAGACTGTCTGGATTAGAGGGAGATTGAGAGACTGTCTGGATTAGAGGGGGGGATTGAGAGACTGTCTGGATTAGAGGGGGGATTGAGAGACTGTCTGGATTAGAGGGAGATTGAGAGACTGTCTGGATTAGAGGGGGTGTTGAGAGACTGTCTGGATTAGAGGGGGGATTGAGAGACTGTCTGGATTAGAGGGAGATTGAGAGACTGTCTGGATTAGAGGGGGGATTGAGAGACTGTCTGGATTAGAGGGAGATAGAGAGACTGTCAGGATTAGAGTGGGGATTGAGAGACTGTCTGGATTAGAGGGGGAGTGAGAGACTGTCTGGATTAGAGGGGTGTTGAGAGACTCTCTGGATTAGAGGGGGAGTGAGAGACTGTCAGGATTAGAGGGGGGATTGAGAGACTGTATTAGAGGGGGGATTGAGAGACAGTCTGTATTAGAGGGAGATTGAGAGACTGTCTGGAATAGAGGGAGATTGAGAGACTGTCTGGAATAGAGGTGGATTGAGAGACTGTCTGGATTAGTGGGGGGGGGGGGGGGTTGAGAGACTGTCTGGATTGGGGGGGCAGTTGAGAGACTGTCTGGATTAGAGGGGGATTGAGAGACTGTCTGGATTAGAGGGGGATTGAGAGACTGTCTGGATTAGTGGGGGGGGGGGGGGTGCGGGGGTTGAGAGACTGTCTGGATTAGAGGGGGATTGAAGACTGTCTGGATTAGAGTGGATATTGAGAGACTGTCTGGATTAGAGGGGGGATTCATAGACTGTGTGGATTAGAGGGGGATTGAGAGACTGTCTGGATTAGTGGGAGATTGAGAGACTGTCTGGATTAGAGGGAGATTAAGAGGTTTGCAGTCTGGTGGGATGGCCTGCCCTGGAAGGTTGCAGCCAGCAAGCAGTTCTGAGGGACAATTGATTATGGGGGAGCTCGGAGTGTTGATTGGAGGGACATCAGTGCATGTGCTGAGTGGGAGATCAGATTGTGTGTCGGGGAGATGGGGGTGTGTATAGGGGGGATCAGGGCGTGCGTCAGGGGGAGATCGGATGGTGGGACCAGGGGGAGATTGGAGCCTGTGTCGAGGGTGATTGGAAGGTGGATTGGGAGAGGTCGGAGTGTGTATCTGGGGGTATCGGTAGGTGTGTCTGGGGGGATCGGTGGGTGGGTCTGGGGTTATCGGTGGGTGGGTCTGGGGGGATCGGTGGGTGTGTCTGGGGGGATCGGTGGGTGTGTCTGGGGGGATCGGTGGGTGGGTCTGGGGGGATCGGTGGGAGGTTTGGGGGTGATCGGTGGGAGGGTCTGGGGGGATCGGTGGGTGTGTCTGGTGGAATCGGTGGGTGGGTCTGGGGGGATCGGTGGGAGGGTTGGGGGTGATCGGTGGGTGGGTCTGGGGGGATCGGTGGGAGGGTTGGGGGTGATCGGTGGTTGGGTCTGGGGTGATCGGTGGGAGGGTTGGGGGTGATCGGTGCGAGGGTTGGGGGTGATCGGTGGGAGGGTTGGGGGTGATCGGTGGGTGTGTCTGGGGGGATCGGTGGGTGGGTCTGGGGTGATCGGTGGGTGTGTCTGGGGTGGATCAGTGGGTGTGTCTGGGGGGATCCGTGGGTGTGTCTGGGGGGGATGAGGGTGTGTGTAGGGGGGATCAGGGCGTGCGTCAGGGGGAGATCGGATGGTGGGAGCGGGGACAGATTGGAGCCTGTGTCGAGGGTGATTGGAAGGTGGATTGGGAGAGGTCGGAGTGTGTGTCTGGGGGTATCGGTAGGTGTGTCTGGGGGAGATTGGAGGGAGGGTCTGGGGTGATTGGAGGGAGGGTCTGGGGGATATTGGTGGGAGGTTCTGGGGTGATTGGAGGGAGGGTCTGTGGGTGATCAGTGAGTGAATCTATGGGCATCAGAGCATGGATCATGAAGCAGTTTTGTTTATGGTGCTGGGGCTAGCACTCCTGATCCTCCTGACCCACAAGCAGTGCTGGAAAGACATTTACCTGATGGATCTGGCTGTTGCTGCCTCCCTCCAATTGCTGAGTTAACCCAGCCCTGGAAATCCTGCCCACAACCATTAATTCTGAAATCCTGTTAAAATTTGGGATTCACAGCTTCACTTACAGAACTATATAACAGACCCACCTCTGGAGAGGAGGTTAATGACCCATCCCCCAATCTGCCTCCGTTAAAACTGCAAGTTGGAATTGAGGTTGTGGTCAGGTTTCAAATTTTGGCAACTTTAGCTTCCTCTCCCATCTATCCTGGGAGGTTAAAATTTCTCCCATTGTCTGATAGTAAAGACATTAAAGTAGTGGACACAGAATTGTATTAAACACATGGAGCAGATATATGGCAATTCCATTCAGTGTCTTTAGGAGAGACTAAAGTGGGATGGTGGGGGCATGGGGGGTGAAATCTTGGAAGAAACTAATTACAAATTCTATCACAATGAGAAACCATTTCTTAAAATGAAAATTTGTCCCTTAATATCAGATGAGAGGCAAGAAGATCCAAGTCTAGGAGGCTCAGGAAAGAACCTAAACATCTGAATATCTGTGGAACGTCTTTCTGAGATTCCAGTTATATGTTTACAAAGTCATTCCTCTCCCACTCTCTGTTCTTTGAAATGGTGAGCAGGATGTTCTATTGTGGAATCGTCTACTGAGAGGCCAAAGGGAACCTCTGCAGTTCTACATCAGACTTGAGTTTGGAGTCTGCAATTGTCAAGCTGCAGAGAACCTCTTGAAAAGCAACATCAAATTGTAATGAAAAGCTTCTCCGCTAAGCAGAACCAGCCTGATTTCACAGCTGTGGATCATGCAGGTTTTATATCTCTTTCTGTCCACTTTCTCTGTTGATGCAGAACGTCATCAAGCTCAGAACACTTCAGCGTTACAAGCCAGCCTCAAAAGAAGTTTTTCCCTTAATGTTCAATTTTTGGCTTGAAACACAAAGGGGGGGGGGGGGGGTTCATTCCTGTGGGAGTTCTCCTGCTTGTCCACTGTAACTTTGGCTGAAGAGATGCAGAAACCCTGCAAAAATGGAATGAACTCCTCTTTTACTCCATTTTTTCAGGGTTTCTGTGAATCTTCTGTTGAAGTTACAGTAAATGATTGGAGAAACACCCCCATCTCCACCCCAACCCTGGATATTCACCGCCCCCCCCCCACCAAAAACAGAAAACTACTGGAAACATTCAAAGCATCAGCCAGCATCATTTCAATCATTTGAACGAGCTGCCGGTACCTGATGTGCCTCCAGAGGCAGTGCGCCTATTTTGAAAAAAAACATTAATTTGAGGTGGCTTGCATTGCTGGCTGATGCCCTCAGGTAAATCACCGGGGGAAGGACAACAGGAAGGGGGCCGATTGTGGGCCAGCAGCAGCCCTGAGGAGTGGTGTGGAGTCAGGTGAGCCTTCCTATTGCTTCTGGCTCCACATCAAGCTATACATATAAAAAAAGGATTTGTCTTTTTGGTGGGGCTGCTTGCTAGGCCGCATCCAAGTCTGAAAGACTGAGCAGAGCAGGCCCAGCCCCTGTACCACTCAGAGCAGCCCAACTTGGCAGCAGAGTCCTCAAATAGGCATTAGGCCCCCAAGTAACATATGCAAGGTACATAATGTCTACCTTAAGGCAGCTGGTAGCAGGTGCCTGGAAGATAGGCCCGAACACCTGTTCAGATTGGGTACTGCTATATTCATCAACCTGTGCTCCGATTTCACACTAAAAACAAAACAGGTGCAATGCACACCAATTTATATCCTGATGTCACAACAGCAAATGTATCAAACGATTGCCTCTCGTGTGTTCTGTGAATGCAGAGATAATTTAGTTTAGAGTTACAGCACTGAAACAGGCCCTTCAGCCCACCGAGTCTGTGCTGACCATCATCCACCCATTTATACTAATCCTACACTAATCCCATTTTCCTACCACATTCCCACCTGTCCCTATATTTCCCTACCACCTACCTATACTAGTGATAATTTATAATGGCCAATTTACCTACCAACCTGCAAGTCTTCTGGCTTGTGGGAGGAACCCGGAGCACCCGGAGAAAACCCACGCAGACACAGGGAGAACTTGCAAACTCCACACAGGCAGTACCTGGAATCGAACCCGGGTCGCTGGAGCTGTGAGGCTGCGGTGCTAACCACTGCGCCACTGTGCCGCCCTTTTGAAAATTGAAAATGCCAGTCTGATTTTTAGTTGGTGATGTGAGACAGTGATATTGAGCCATTGAGAAAACAAAGCTGTGATTGTTGTCTGAGCTGGAAGAAGAAATGACTGAGGGTGTATTGAATTTGTTCAAACGTTAAGATGTTCAGCAACCAATCTAAAAGTAAAAAAGTCAGCATGATTCTTGTAGGAATGTGGAGGCTAGCAGCACAGTAGGTAACTGCTGAATCCACATTACTTGTTGATAATACAAAAGCAATATGCTGCAGATGCTGGAAATCTGAAGTACAAAAAGAAAATGCTGGAAATACTCAGCAGGCCAGGCAGCATCTGAGGAGAGAGAAACAGAGTTAATGGTTCAGATCGATGATTTTTTAATATTGGCAGAACTGCTCTGGGTAAGAATTTCCAAGTGTCAACATCTACTTTTCAATCACCAGTTTTCTTGCAGTTTGTCACTCATTAAAACTGTTAACTTTTTTTTAAATGGCATGGTTACAGTTTGGGATTGTTCCCTAATACCGTTTCTTATGTTTATGGCTGGATGGCACATTCTGTAGACAAACCCCAGGTCCCTAATGAACCAATACCTGTGTGTATTTACTGCGCCATGTCTGGGTGAGTATAGTCCGTGCCTAACAATTAACTCTAAAACACAGTGAATCACTGACTATGTGCGGTGCCCTTAAGAAAGGGAAAAATGCAACTCTGACTATACATACTAAAACGACTTGGCTAGGTTTAGTTACAGTTAAACTAGCCATACAGAAGCAGAAAAATTGGCAAGATCCTAATGCAGTGCAATAGCAAGACTTACACTGCGTGCATGAATCAAGAACTCGTCACAAAGTCAATGCTTGGGGTCGGTACAAATCAGCAGTACTTAATTTGACAGTATCCAATTAAAGTGGCACAAGTACAAAGGCAAATGGTCGTCCATAAAGTCCAAGAACTCTGGAACCGTTCCATGATAGTTTAAAGAATAATCCTCTCTCTGGTGTTAAAGGACAGAATACTAAAATGTTTGGCTTCCCAGAAAGCATGAAATCACACTGGAAATTCACCGAGGAACTGGTTTACACATATAAACAGTACAGTTAGTGATGCTGTAATCAGAATCATTGCTGTAATTGTACTATGCAGCTTCTGCATGGAATCCGTCTGAGATGCAGGGACTAATTGAACAAATTGGTACAATTAATGTTTGTGATCTCTGCATCAACAGTAGAGGCTGAGAAGGGTTTGCGAAGCTTTCATTGAACGAGCTCAGGGCTCAAAAAACACCTGCACAGTTTGACATTTTCTCACAATCATCTGCACGGTTTAGCTGACGTGGAATGAAAACTGTCGTTGAGCTTGTGTTGTAAAGAGAAGCAGTGTGTTAAATTACCGGAAATAGTTAAATTGTGAATATTTTGCCCATACATTAGGAAATTGAGATATAGGGGCCTAAATTCACTAGCACCTGATAACAGTCACAAATTTGTCGGCGCACTGGTCTCACAAGTGAGACGAGCTAGGCCTGAGGATTGTCCTAAATTTGTCTTTGGGCTTCATTGGAATAAATCCACTGTAGCCGCAGGGGGCAGCTAGTCAGATGCCCCGATGCAACTGACTAGTTCAGACCCTTTGAACTTTGGCCAGCCTGGATGTCGAATCAGCCTGCAGCTAAGTCTAGGGGATTGGGATCAATTGCGGGGGGAGGGGGGGTGGGGGAGGTGGAGCGAGGGCAAGCATGGGCTGTCAGAAACCCACATTATTAGTATAGAGGCAAGAGGAGCACTTTGTTTCCCTCTGGCTTTAAATTAAGGTAAGTTTTTTCAAAATCTGCCTGCCAGTTGCTTTGTGGCCTAGAGCAGTCCCTTTAAGGACCTCTGGTTAGGCCACTGTACAGCCTGAAAAACTAGTTGGACCTTACACAGGGACTGTTCTAGTTTAAACAAATTTCTCACAAATGGATGCAGGATTCTTACTTTAATGTTGAAAATAGGTTTGTGCTCATTTCAGGTGGGCATCAGGGCAGTGCGGAGGGGTGTAGAGGGGTGAGCTGTGGAGTGATTTAGTGGGATGGGGTCAGGTGTGGTGTTGAATAGAGTAGTGTGGAGGGGAGGGGAATGGAGTGGAATGGTTTGGAGGAGTGTGGTTTGGAATGATTTAGTGGGGTGTGCTGCGGAATGGAGTGATGTGGTGTGAAGGGGTGTGATGTAGACTGGTGTGTTGTGGAGTGATGTAGAGGAGTGTGGTGTGGAGTGATGGTCTGTGGAGTGATTTAGTAAGGTGAGGTGAGGTGTAGAGTAGGTTAGGGTGGTGTGGAGGGGTATCAGATTGATATTGGAGGGGTATCAGATTGATATTGGATGGGTACCAGATTGATATTGGAGGGGTATCAGATTGATATTGGATGGGTACCAGATTGATATTGGAGGGGTATCAGATTGATATTGGATGGGTACCAGATTGATATTGGAGGGGTATCAGATTGATATTGGAGGGGTATCAGATTGATATTGGATGGGTACCAGATTGATATTGGAGGGGTACCAGATTGATATTGGATGGGTACCAGATTGATATTGGAGGGGTATCAGATTGATATTGGATGGGTACCAGATTGATATTGGAGGGGTATCAGATTGATATTGGAGGGGTATCAGATTGATATTGGATGGGTATCAGATTGATATTGGAGGGGTACCAGATTGATATTGGAGGGGTACCAGATTGATATTGGATGGGTACCAGATTGATATTGGAGGGGTATCAGATTGATATTGGATGGGTATCAGATTGATATTGGAGGGGTATCAGATTGATATTGGATGGGTACCAGATTGATATTGGAGGGGTACCAGATTGATATTGGAGGGGTATCAGATTGATATTGGAGGGGTATCAGATTGATATTGGATGGGTATCAGATTGATATTGGAGGGGTACCAGATTGATATTGGAGGGGTACCAGATTGATATTGGATGGGTACCAGATTGATATTGGAGGGGTATCAGATTGATATTGGATGGGTATCAGATTGATATTGGAGGGGTATCAGATTGATATTGGATGGGTACCAGATTGATATTGGAGGGGTACCAGATTGATATTGGAGGGGTATCAGATTGATATTGGATGGGTACCAGATTGATATTGGAGGGGTATCAGATTGATATTGGATGGGTACCAGATTGATATTGGAGGGGTACCAGATTGATATTGGATGGGTACCAGATTGATATTGGAGGGGTATCAGATTGATATTGGATGGGTATCAGATTGATATTGGAGGGGTATCAGATTGATATTGGATGGGTACCAGATTGATATTGGAGGGGTATCAGATTGATATTGGATGGGTACCAGATTGATATTGGAGGGGTATCAGATTGATATTGGATGGGTACCAGATTGATATTGGAGGGGTACCAGATTGATATTGGATGGGTACCAGATTGATATTGGAGGGGTATCAGATTGATATTGGATGGGTATCAGATTGATATTGGAGGGGTATCAGATTGATATTGGATGGGTACCAGATTGATATTGGAGGGGTATCAGATTGATATTGGATGGGTACCAGATTGATATTGGAGGGGTATCAGATTGATATTGGAGGGGTATCAGATTGATATTGGATGGGTACCAGATTGATATTGGAGGGGTATCAGATTGATATTGGAGGGGTATCAGATTGATATTGGATGGGTACCAGATTGATATTGGAGGGGTATCAGATTGATAGTTTTGCGTTCCATTTCATTGACCCATGAAGGCACAATCGATCCAATACTCTAATATTTTTGAGAATAGAATATTTCTTATTTTAGAGCATTTCAGACGTCACAACATCAGCTAATGTTTGTTTCTGCATTTCATCCCAAAGTAAGATGTATGGTCACTGCAGTGTGTACACTGCCAGCTTGTACACATAAATCAACGTGCTAATGATCAGATAATCTGTTTAATAGATGTTGATTGAGGGATAAATATTGTCCAGGATACTGGGGAGAACTCCATGGTTCTTCTTCAAGAAAGTGTCCGAGGATCATTTACATCCACCTCAGAGAGCAGATGGGGCCCCAGTTTAACATCTCATCCAAAGGGTGGCATCTCCAACAATGCAGCACTCTCTCAGTACTACACTGGAGTGTTAGCCTGGATTCTTGTACTCAAGTCCTTGGAGTGGGATATGAACCACCAACTAATAACTGGGCCATCACTTAACACCTGCAGGTCTGAAAAGGCGCCTGTTGGCAAAACATCAGAGGGGCATGAGGACCCTGGGCTCTATCAGCAGCAATTTGGAGCTTCTCGTGGGTATAGCCTCTGAGCTTGCTGTAATGGCCAGCACCAACATTGCACAAGTGATGTTCCAGGTGCAGGTGGCCTCTGCATTGGGACATGCAGCTGATGCCTCAGCCGGGGACAGTGAGGGTGCAGTCACCTTGATAGAAGCTCCAACGTGATCTTGAGGCTTTGGCTGACAGACTTGGAGGGCACAATAGTCGCTCTTGTGTCTTATTGAGGCCTTGCAGGAGCTGACGGCTGTCGCCATTCCATCCATCAGGCTCATGTCTGGGGCTGCAAATCAAGAGCACAGTGGAAGGACAGCAGGTGCAGTGCAGGTGCCTGCTGCTGCTGCCACCTTTCTGGGCAGTGGGACCAGCACGGGCTCTGGTCTTTCAACAGCAGGTATCAGTGCCATCTCTACATGGCAGACTGCACAAGGCAGCTGTAGATCCCTCCTGGGATGCAGGTAGTAGAAGCACCGGTCAAAGAGCGCACAGCCATCAGCATGGACTGACCAGAGGCCCACGACTCACTGGCCTGGCATCAATTTAGTGATAAGTAATGAGCCTGAATTAGTCAGCAATCTTGAGGTGAGGGACCACCTAGCTAACAGTGACCATAATATGATAGAATTCGATATTAGATTTGAGAAGGAGACGAGTGAGTGAGTCAACGAGCTAAGATTTTAAATTTAGTTAAGGCAAGACTTTGGAGGATCAAGGCAGGAAAAAACACAGTAGAGTGGGCAGAAATGTTAAAAAAAAGACTTGCATTTATATAGCGCCTTTCATTACCACAGTACGTCCCAAAGAGCTTTACAGCCAGTGAAGCACTTTTGAAGTGTAGTGGCTTTTGTAATGTAGGAAATGTGGCAGTCGATCTGCGCACAGCAAGCTCCCACAAACAGCAATGTGATAATAAGAACATAAGAAATAGGAACAGGAGTAGAGTAAATAATGACCAGATAATTTGCTGATGGATAAAACTACAGACGGACAGTGGGAGGTGTTCAAAGGAGGAATTGGTACAAGACCTGTAAATACCCTTAAAGGGAAAGAGCTCTACTTGTGTAATTAAACAACCTTGGTCAAAAAAAGAGGTGAGAGACTAAAAGAAAGAGCTTATACAAATGCGACAAACAGTAGCGACTGGGAGAGATATAAAGAACAGTAAAGAGATACAAGAAAGTATTAAGAGCTGCAAAAAGGGAATATGAGAAAAAACTTGCGAGGGCTGTCAAGGACAACAGTAACGATTTTACATCAAGAGAAAGAAAGTGGCAACGAAACCTTAAAGGCAGTTGTAATTGAAAATTAAGGAATGACAAACTCGCTAAATACATAGTTGGTGATTTTTCTGGATACTTTAGGCACTAAAGAATCTCCGAGGTGGCCAAGATGGGGTCTTGAGCTACAACACCGGTTTAGCCCTCACTTAGCGCACGATGCCATCTTGGTAAGGGAGTTTAAACCTGAGCTAGGTACGGCTGCCCGGAGGATTGTTAAGCAGCAGATCGTCACTTAATTTGCCTGCTAGCACTCACTAAGGAGGCTGCGTGGCATTTTGGTGGATGGTGCTTGACCTGTGCTCTCTCCTAACAGCAACCAGCTGATGAGGCATTGCGGAGGATTTTGAGTGCTCCTTAAAGGTATATCACCATTTACTGCTCACTTGCTGCTGGAGTTTTGAAGAGGACTTTTGAAATACATGGGGAGACTTTCTGGGATACTTTGTTAAGTCTTCACCAATACTTTTATCAACATTTATTCTAGAAATTATCTGAAGACTTCATGTAAAGAGAGTAAGTTCTGTGCTACTCCACCTTATTGGATGCCTGAAAGGAGTCACCAGGATTGTTTGGTCATCGCCATCTTGCTTTGGTCTGCAGAAAGAATGGGAGGAGGGTGTGAGGCCAGTTGGAATAGCACCAGGTGCTGCAAGATGGGGGGGACAGGAAGGTGAGGTGAACAACTTCCCTTCTACGGGTACAGGATGGCCCTCCTCCTCTGGACCTCCTCCACCAGGACCTCCAGTGCAACGTCTAAGAACCTGTGCGCCCTCTGATTTGGTTCGTGAGGCATCCTGAACCAGGCCACTGTGTGTCAGCTAGCCCACTCTGTGCTTCCAGTAGAAGTGGGTGTGTGGAGCCCACATATACTGCTCCACGAAAAATTATTCAGTAATAAGGACCAAAATGTCATGCTTAAACCAGACTTTCAAAGAGGCCTGTCTTATTATCACAACAACAATTTGGTGCATGTTTCCACCATTTCACCAAAATAACCTCATTACTTTGTATCAGTCATTTTAGTAAAGGATGAAGATAAATTACCAGAGATACAAAGAAAACTAAAAATAAATCAGGGAAGAACTTACTAAATTTTATGTATAAATAAAAAATGGTAATATAGAAAATAAAGATTGCCAAATCTCCAGGACCCAGTGGTTTCCACCCCAGGGTATTTAAAGAAGTAGGTGAGGAAATTGCAAATGTTTTAGTCCTGGTCTTCCAAAACTTTCTTGTCCCTTTGGATTGGAAAATTTCCAATGTCACTCCATTATTTAAAAAGGGTAGGAGAGATAAACTATTACAACAACAACTTATATTTATGTAGCTGCTTTAACGTAATAAAACGTCCCACGGTGCTTTTCAGTGGCATTATAAAAAAGTATGGCACAGAGCCACAAAAGGAGATATTGGGTCAGATGACTAAAAGTTTGGTCAAAGAGGTAGGTTTTAAGGAGTGGTTTAAAGGAGGAAAGCGAGGTGGAGAGGCAGAAAGGTGTAGCGAGGGAATTCCAGAGCTTGGGGCCTAGGCAACTGAAGGCGCGGTCACCAATGGTAGAGTAATTAAAATTGGGGATGTACAAGAGACATCTTTAGACATCAGAGAAGCACAGACATCTTGGAGGATTGTGGAACTGGAGGAGATTACAGAGATAGGGAGGGGGCGAGGCCATGGAGAGATTTGAAAACAAGGATGAGAATTTTTAAATCAAGTGGTTGCTCGACCAAGAGCCAATGTAAGTTAGTGAGCATAGGGATGATAGGCCTATAATTTCCTAGTTTTCCTATTAGTCAAACATCTGAGGTGGGGAAGTTACTAGAAGCTGTTATTAAGGACAGAGATACTGAGCACTTGGACAAATATGAACTGATCAGAAACAACCGAGCATGGATTTGTGAAGGATACGTCATGGCCTAGCTGAATTTTATGAAGATGTAGCTAACTTTATTTTTATGGAGTTTCAGTGGGCATTTGATAAGGCTCCACATAAGAGACTGTTAACAAAAAGGAGAGTGCATTTAATTGGAGGCAACCTATTGACATGAGTAAGGAATTGATTAGGAGGTAGGAGACAGAGTGTAGTACTCAAATTGGCAGGATGGGAAGACTGGTGTCCCACAGAGATCTGTACTGGGGCCTCAGCTTGGCACTATATTTATAAATGACTTAGGATAGTGGAAATCTGGAACTCTTCCCCCAAAGGATAGAGCAACTGAAAGTGTCAAACCTGAGATTGATTTTGTTAGGCAAGGGTATTAAGGGACATGGATCAAAGACGGGTAACTGGAGTTGGGGTACAGATCAACTGTTATATAACTGAATGATGGATCAGGGTCAAGGTGCTTAACGTCCTGTTCCTAATCCTATGTGACTGTTGATTCAGAACTGAAGCACAGTGAGGGACAATGATGCTTCCTTCGACCATGAGGTATTTAGTCACTTGATGTTCAACATAGAATTTTAGAGCATACAGTAAGGCCATTCAGCCCATAATGCCTATTCTGACTCTTTGCTAGAGCAATCCAAAATTAATCCCATTATTTTTCCTTCTCCCCACAGCCATGTATTCCTCCTGTGCTTCAAATAGTTATACAATTTCCCCTTACAGGATGCAAAGATTGCTGACTCAAACACTCCCTGTGATAAAGCATTCCAAGATGCCTCAGTGTAAAAAAACCTTTCTTCCTATACTCTCATTAATGTTATGTTGCTGGGCAGCAAAACCAGGGTTTGTGGCAGCAACTTTCAGAGGAACATTGTAATGGGAGGAGGCTATTCAGCACCTCAATAATGTTGCACCATTCAATGAGATCACGGCTGATCTGTTTCTTAACTCCATCCACCTGCCTTCACTATATCCGGTAATAACCTTGTCTAGCAAAAATATCTTGATCCCATGCAGGGAGTTTCATTCTGCACCATGTGGTCCAGGAGGTTGTAAGTGGAGGGCAGATGCTTCCTGGTGAGGAGGAGGAAAAAGCAATGGTATAGCCATGCATTACAGCTGAAGAGTAGGTCTGTACCTAACTTCTCTTTAAGTAGCTGTGTGATGGAACAGGCACAATGGTAAAGAAGGGAGGAAAATAAAATGCAGGAGATGAATTTCTGCAGGTCTTCTCCTAATTGGCCACTGTAACTTCAAAAACCTTGTTTTCATGCATAAAAAGGTTGATCACTAATCTTCCAACAAAGTCACTGAGACTGACCAGCAGAACTCTCGAGAAAAATCCTGGCACTTGTTCTCTACTTAAAAAAAGACAGTTGCCATTGTACAAATAAATGCCGCTGTGCTAAAATATCCACATGACTCATGGGCATTACACACTTGCGTTATTTGTCCCTTGTGTGTTGGATCCACTCACTAATACAAATGTGTGACCATGACGTGTGATGGCCTCTGCTGTATGCAATATATAACAGTTAACCCTGAGACCTGATTCCAACTGTTTTCAGGATTACATATGGCATGCTGGCTTAAACCAATGTCACTCTCCAAGAAATTATTTTTCAAGAAAATAAACTGGATTATACCATGGAACATAAGGAAACTGCATTTTTTCTGAGATATAACAGGATGGTTTCTATGTGAAGCAATAGATTAGGAGACTTAAGTAAAACCTGTGACTTAAAAAAACTTGGAAAACCTATTTGATCATTTTGTACTGCCTCACGTTATGATAAGATCAGCCAAGCAACAAAAGGATTGTAAACCTTGGCACCAGTCCATTGAAGATCATTTTCCTTCTTTGTGCAATAGATAATTACAGCAGCTATTTCAGTTGTTTGCTGTTTTTAAATACATGTTTAGATGACTCATGAATCTGACTGTCTTGCTGACTGCTACTTAGCAGACCTTCCAATTTGTTTGAGGATTATGGGCTGGATTTTATACGGGCCTCGATCTCGGGATCTGTGGCGGGGGGCGGGGGGAGGGGGTCATGAAGATTGCCCCAGATGAGGCCCGCCACGGACATCAACGCTGGCAGGGCCCCTCCTGACCTTGCCAGCGGCGGCGAGGACTTGTGGCGGACCCCCCCCCCCCCCCCCACCCGCCGCCGATCCGTGACGGAACCTTAATTTAAATATGTAAATCAATTAATGTACCTGCATTAATGAAGTTCCCATCGCCTCCTGACACATGCCGCGATCTTCATCCTGACGGCCGGCACTGACGCGCCTTCAGATCCCCGTCCAGGGAGACGAGGCGCAACACCTGTGGGGAGGGGGGAGGAGGTAGGTTTATCAGTACGGGAGGGGGAGTGGGTCAAACTTATTTGATTCGTCTAGGGGGTGATGGGAAGAGGAAAAGTTAAAAGTGTCTGACCTTTGGGGGCGGGGAAGGACAGGTACAGAAGGTGAGTATTTTTGGGGGGAGAGGACAAGTGATGAAATGTAAACTTATTGGGGAGGTGGGAGAGGGGCTGGGAACATTTATTTTATTATTTGTACTAACCTTTCAAGTAACGTCTCTTTAAAAATTTAAAGTAAATGTAAGGGCTTGAAGCCCTTTAAAAATAGTGCCACTGCCTGTGCCTGTCATCAGTGGGGAGGGTGCAGTCCAACTTGACCATGTTAATGAGCTGCTGCGTATAAGATCGCAGCGGCTCCGTGGAGAGAAACGCACACGTGCGGGTCCCAATCTTTCACGGCCGTCACCATACTCGGCGGTGGCAACATAAAATCCTCGATCTATTTAATCACATCCCCTAACCGTGCTTTCATATCCCAATATTTCCATATAGTGAAAATACAAATAACAATGCACACGTGTGAAAGTATCACTGAACTGTCAGTCCCTCACATTCTGTCAATGACTAAGGGAGCGCTACACTGTCGAGGTTCTGTCTTTCAGATGCGACATCAGACCGAGGCCCCGTCTGCTCTCTCAGGTGGATAGAAAGAAAACCCATTGCACTATTTTGAAGAAGAGCAAGGGGAAGTTCTCCCCAGTGGCCTCGCCAATGTTTATCCCTCAATCAACATCACTAAAACAGATTGTCTGGTCATTACTGCATTGCTGTTTGTGGGAGCTTGCTGTGCACAAATTTCCTACATTACAACAGTGACTACACTTCAAAAGTATATCATTGACTGTAAAGTGTTTTTGGACATCCTGAGCTCTTGAAAGGTTCTATATAAATGCAATTTTTAAATTCCATGTTCAACTGGAAGCAATAAAAGCTGACATCTAAGAACTGTACGCTCCATAGCAGATGCAGGTCAAAGGTGACATTGGATAAATATGTGCCCAAAGGTGGGGACTCACCTCATTGCATACAAGAGTTCCACACTCTGAACCTTAGTCTTAGTAACAGAATAATAAGGAAAAGAACACAGTGCAAGTTTGGGATAGGAGTATACAATGAAACAAAGCGTGCAAGTGCATCATAGTGAGGATTAAGGAAATGCTGTAGACAGATAAGATAATAAAAAAAAGACTTAGCTATCTATCCTGATCCAGCGATGTCAAATTCTCAATCTCCCAATAATTAGACTTTTAATTTTCTGGTTGGCATTACCAAACTGATGGCATTGTGACATCAACTTCATATCTCTTTTGTTCATTATTACAAATGCAGCTTGCTTATAAATTCCATAGAATTACAGAGCTCATTAACCATTCATACAATCTGAAGAAATCTTGGTAGAAGGTGGGAAGAGCCTGGCTTGTAAATGAATAAATGCACTGAATGTATCTGCTTCCTGCAAATTCCTAGTGTTAGTGGAATTTTATGTCATTTTGGAATCACCATCATGGCATTGTGAATTTCTGTGTGTGCTTAGCTATTAGCAATTATGAAAAGAAAAACTGACATATTTCTATCATAAATAGAACCTACTGGATATTCATTGCCATTGCTTATGATTGACATAATTTAAAGTAAATTATAATTGCCACAATCTCCCAGCCTCTCTCCATTCTCCCTTGCCACTCACCATATTTACTCACTGACAAATTAGAAAACGTTCTTAGGTCTTTTACAGTGGTGTATATTAAGGTGGGTTACATGTGCATACGCTTTAGCCCCAAGTTTCCTTAGACATCCTGCCATCGTGTAAGCCGTGACTTCGTTGGAATTGTGGCAGATTTATGTCACACTTGTGATGAAGCTAAACAGCACAGCAGCAGAAAGTTTGAGAGGTTTCGGGGCTAAATTTTATTGCCTGTCCATCAATTTGGTACGTCTTGTGCAACCCTTGCAGTTTATATTATTTCTAATTGTTGGTGCAGAGGTGGTTCAAATGAGTTGTTGGCCTTTTGAGCATCCCCAATTTTCATCACTCCACCATTGGTGGCCTTGCCTTCAGCTGCCAAGGTCCTAAACTCCGCAATTCCCTCCATAAGTCTCTCCACCTCTCTTTTTTGCTTTCCTCCTTTAAGACACTCCTTAAAACCTACCTCTTTTACCAAGCTTTTGGTCATCTGCCTTAATATCTCCTTATGTGGCTAGGTGACCTGTTCAAGCAGCTTGGGATGTTTTATTATGTTAAAGGCACTATATAAATACAGGTTGTTGTTGTTGTTTCCAGTTCATAGTCCTAGACAGGTGGGGTGATTTTGGAATTCAATTATCCCTTTGTTGAGCTTGGCATAAGTGTTCTGCCTGTTTCTGTCACCTTAATTTTCATTCCATTTCGATACAATTTCACTGCATAGATACAGATTTACACAAGCTTTTACCATATTAATATTCAAACAGTAATTAACTTTTAATCTCCAGTCAATGACTGGAGTTCAGTAACTGATGTCAATACTGTAATGAACTCCAAAGAATTTGTGCCAAAGCATTGCTTTTAAAGGAACATTGATTGGATTTTCTTTGGAGGGGGCAAAAATTCTGGCATGTTCACTGACTTCCCTCCCTCCCCACTCCAATTTTCTCCCAAGATTTGTTTAATCTGGGATACATTACAATAAAGGTTTAGAAAGCTCGGGAGGAAAGACTAACTGCAACAGTTCAGTCTAATTCACACAGCTATGCATCGAGCATATGAGATTTAGATGGGATTTTCCTCACAGGCTTTTGTGCACCATTATGAATGTTTGCTTCTTGTCTTTCCCAGATCAGTCTGACCTCAACTAGCAGGTCTGCTGGCTGGTGATTTTGTAACTGAACAGCCCCTTGACTAAGAAGGATCCTGCGAGAATGCAACAATTGTTCATTCTGAATGAATTGTAAAAGAGGGAGCGTTTATTGATTTGTGGCATTTTGCAAATAGAGGGCTGGATTGGACTGAGTGGGAACTGCCATCCTACAGTTGGTCTAACGTGCTGATGCCTGGTGGACAAAGTAGCAAAAAGCACGAATGGTAAAATGAAATACCTTGAAAATAATCACAGTAAAAAGAACTGCAGGAATTGAAACATAAAGGAATGTTATATCGAGTAGGCTCACTAGCTTACAGCAAATATAACATTTTGCCTCATTTCTGGCCAATCTGGGCCAACTGCAAAAATATTTAAGCGCATTTCTATAATCAGTTGCGGCAGAGACTGTTGTATCTTTTAAAGGCAAGATGGGGGAGAAAGATTGAAGTAAAAAATGAAACAAGGTTATGGGGACAGAAAGAAAGTCTTGCATTTATATAGCACCTCTCACGATCTCAGGATGTTCCAAAGCACTTTACAGGCAATGAAGAGCTTTTGAAATGTAGTAATGTAGGAAACACAACAGCCAGTTTGCACATAGCAGGCTCCCACAAACAGCAATGTGATAATGACCAGATAATCTGTTTTTGTGATGTTGATTGAGGGATAAATCTTGGCCAGGACACCGGGAATAACTCCCCTGCTCTTCTTCAAAATAGTGCCATGGGATTTTTTATGTCCACCCAAGAGATGGGGCTTCAGATTTAACGTCTCACCCAAAAGACAAGGAAGCAGAGCAGTGGGATTACTTTAGAATTGTTCTAGCAAAAAGCTAGACTGAAGGCTTCCTCCTGTGCTGAAAACTTCTATAGTTTTATAGTTGACCATCGAGTCAACTAAAACCTTAAGGTGGGGGGGAGTGGGGGGGAGGGGGGGGGGTGGTGAAAGGGAGCAGTAGCACAAATGAGCAACAGTGAATTAGCAGTGGCCAGGGTAGGGTACAGTACCATTGTGGTTGTGTTACTGGACTAATGATGCAGGAACATAAGATCAAATATCACCACAGCAGCTGGAGAGTTTCAATTCAGTTAATTAAAATGCTTGCTGAAGATCGAGCAAGGATATTGACTGTCCATTTGGGATGCTTCTTCCTCAAGCAAATCAAGTTGGATGAGTTAAGATCCTCTTCTGAGTCCATTTAGCGGCTGTGGAGCAGATTCACCAGAATGACACCAGGGTTAAATTACAAGGACAGGTTGGCTTGAGTTTAGAAGCTTGAGGGGTGATCTCATTGAAGATCAATTGATTAAAATGATAAAAGGATTCAATAGGGTCACAATATAGAGAATCTACTTCCTCTAGTTGGGAAATCCAGAACAAGAGGGCAGAATCTTAAAATTAGAGCTAGGCCATTTAAGGGGAGAATCAGGAATCACTTTTCACACAAAGTGGGGATGGAAATCTCCCACTCTCTTTTCCAAAAGGCTGTGGATACTGGGCCAATTGAAATATTCAGCACTGAGATCAATTTCTTTTGTCAGGTAAGGGTTTCAAGAGATATGGATTAAAGTTGGGTAACTGGATCGAGATCAGCCATGATACAATTGAATGGCAGAATAGGCTCGATGGGGCTTAATGGAAGTCCTGTTCCTATGTAGGTAATCTTTCAGTGATGAAAACCTAATAGGTCTCTATTCTGTCACTTCTTTCCAAAATGAATCTGTTTTCCCAGAGGTTCCTAAACTTTAGTTATAGCATACCTCCTTCCAGATCTACTAGCTGCCTACGTACCCTTACCAGCATAAAGGTTTAATATGTTAACCCCTCTAATTCCCAAGCATTGTAGAAAATGTACAAATTATAATACACATGTACAACTTAAACATAGGAACATAAGAGCAGGAGTAGGCCATTCAGCCCATCGAGCCTGTCCCACCATTCAATATGATCATTGCTGATCATCTACTTCAATGCCTTTATTCCCACACTATCCTCATATCCTCTTATGTCATTGGTATTTAGAAATCTGTCAATCTCTGCTTTAAACATAATGACTGAGCTTCCAAGCTCTCTGGGGTAGAGAATTCCAAAGATTCACAACCCTCTGCTTAAAGAAATTTCCCCTCATCTCTGTCCTAAATGGCTTCCCCCTTATTTTGAAATTGTATCTCCTGATTCTGGACTCCCCAATCAGGCGAAAGATCTTAGCTGCATCTACCCTGTCTATCCCTTTAAGTATTTTGTCGGTTTCATTGAGATCTCCTCTCATTCTTTGAAACTCTAGAGAATACAGGCCCAGTTTCCCCAATCTCTCTTCATCGGACAGTCCCGCCATCCCGGGAACAAGTCTGGTGAACCTTTGTTGCACTCCCTCTATGGCAATAATATCCTTCTTAAGGTAAGGGGACCAAAACTGCACACAGTACTCCAAGTACGGTCTAACCAAGGTTCTATACAACTGAAGCAAGACTTCACTACTCCTGTACTCAAATCCTCTTGCGATAAAGGCTAACATACTATTAGCCTTCCTAATTGCTTGCTGCACCTGCATGTTAGCTTTCAGTGACTTATTGACAAGGACACCCAGGTCCCTTTGTACATTTACACTTTCTAATCTCTTACCATTTAAGAAATAATCTGCACATCTATTCCTCCTACCAAAGTGGATAACCTCACATTTTTCCACATTATATTCCATCTGCCACATTCTTGCCCACTCACTAAGTCTGTCCGGATCCCCTTGAAGCTGCTTTGCATCTTCCTCACAACACACATTCCCACCTAGTTTTGTGTCATCCGCTTAGAAATTAGAAATACGATATTTTGGTCTCCACATCCAAATCATTGATATATATTGTGAACAGCTGGGGCCCAAGCCCTGATCCCTGCGGTACCCTACTAGTGACAGCCTGCCAATGCAAGAATGACCCGTTTATTCCTACTCTCTGCTTTCTGCCTGTTAACCAATTCTTAATCCATACCAGTATATTACCTCCTATCCCATATGCTTTAATTTTGCTAACCGACCTCCTGTGGGGGACTTTATCAAAAGCCTTCTGAAAATCCAAATATACCACGTCCACTGACTCCCCTTTATCAATTCTGTTGCTAACAATGCCCTAATGGTACAACTCACCATTAATGTGACACATGAGCTTATTTGTTTGAGCACAGGTGCATAATGCTTGGAGTGATAGGCGATAGCTTGAGTTGTAAGTTGTTGTTTACACAAAGGCACTGACAATGCTTTGAATTCATTCCAATGAGTGTTGAAAATCCATTTTTAGCACAGGAACATTGCAGCAAACGCTATCAAAACCATGACAGCTGATAACTTGGGAAACTTTGCTCACATTTGGACCCAAAACTCAGCCAACTGCTTTCTTTGGAACTCAATCTTGAGTCCGCCGTTATTTGGGATGTCCAGGAGCTTCCCTTATTCTTCTATTGACAAGTTTTGTGGCGTTGGTTCTGCAGAAAAAATTACGAAAAACTTGCATTTCCCATTGAGGGAAAGTACTCACATTACGTCCAGACAATAATAGTTACTGCGCAACATATAGATCCAGATAAAACTGACTTAGTACTGAGCTCAGTTAGACTGGACAGCTGCTAGACAACTGAAACTAGGCTATAGTGTACAGTGATTGGAGGTGAGGGCTCTGTATGTCATTGTCTTTGTGTATCTTTGTTCTCATTGTACATCCTGAAGTAAATTTGCTACATAATATAACAAATTCTCACAGAACTGATTACTAAAATGCAATAATTAAATAAATAAACGAACTAACTAATGCATGTGAGACCTGTGGCTCAGTTGGTAGCAATCTTTGCCTATAATGCAGAAGGGTGTGGGTTCACATCCTGCTCCAAGGTTTGAGCGTAACAGTCTAAGCTGACATGCCCAGTGCAATCCCACCGAACATCAAGCCACCGTCCAAAGGACTGTCACTGACCTCATCTCCTCTGGAGATCTTCCCTCTACAGCTTCCAACCTCATAGTCCCACAACCCCGGACAGCCCGCTTCTACCTCCTTCCCAAAATCCACAAACGGGACTGTCCCGGCAGACCCATTGTGTCAGCCTGCTCCTGCCCCACTGAACTTATTTCTTCCTATCTAGACTCTATCTTTTCTCCGCTGGTCCAGTCTCTTCCCACCTACATCCGTGGCTCTTCTGATGCCCTGCGTCATTTTGACAATTTCCAGTTTCCTGGTCCCAACCGCCTCCTCTTCACTATGGACGTCCAATCGCTCTACACCTCCATCCCCCACCAGGATGGTTTGAGGGCTCTCCGCTTCTTCCTGGAACAGAGGCCCAACCAGTCCCCATCCACCACCACCCTCCTCCGCCTGGCTGAACTTGTTCTCACATTGAACAACTTCTCCTTCAACTCCACGCACTTCCCTCAAGTAAAAGGTGTCGCTATGGGTACCCGCATGGGTCCTAGTTATGCCTGTCTTTTTGTGGGATATGTCGAGCATTCTTTGTTTCAGTCCTACTCAGGCCCCCTCCCCCAACTCTTTTTCTGGTACATTGATGACTGTATCGGTGCCGTTTCCTGCTCCCGCCCCGAACTGGAAAACTTTATCAACTTTGCTTCCAATTTCCACCCTTCTCTCACCTTTACATGGTCCATCTCTGACACTTCCCTTCCCTTCCTCAACTTCTCTGTCTCCATCTCTGGGGATAGGTTGTCTACCAATATCCATTATAAGCCCACTGACTCCCACAGCTACCTCGACTACACATCTTCACACCCTACCTCCTGTAAGGACTCCATTCCATTCTCCCAGTTTCTCCGTCTCCGACACATCTGCTCTTATGATGCTACCTTCCATGACGGTGCTTCTGATATGACCTCCTTTTTCCTCAACCGAGGATTTCTCCCCACTGTGGTTGACAGGGCCCTCAACCGTGTCCGACTCATTCCCCGCACCTCTACCCTCACCCCTTCCCCTCCCTCCCAGAACTGTGACAGGGTTCCCCTTGTTCTCACTTTTCACCCCACCAGCCTCCATATCCAAAGGATCATCCTCCGCCATTTCCGCCACCTCCAGCGTGATGCCACTACCAGTCACATCTTCCCCTCCCTTCCCCTGTCAGCATTCCGAAGGGATCATTCCCTCCGCGACACCCTGGTCCACTCCTCCATTACCCCCACCACCTCGTCCCCGTCCCAGGGCACCTTCCCCTGCAATCGCAGGAGGTGTAATACCTGCCCATTTACCTCCTCTCTCCTCACTATCCCAGGCCCCAAACACTCCTTTCAGGTGAAGCAGCGATTTACTTGTACTTCTTTCAATGTAGTATACTGTATTCGCTGCTCACAGTGTGGTCTCCTCTACATTGGGGAGACCAAGCGCAGACTGGGTGACCGCTTTGCGGAACATCTCCGCTCAGTCCGCAAGCAGGACCCTGAGCTTCCGGTTGCTTGCCATTTCAACACTCCCCCCTGCTCTCATGCTCACATCTCTGTCCTGGGATTGCTGCAGTGTTCCAGTGAACATCAACGCAAGCTCGAGGAACAGCATCTCATTTACCGATTAGGCACACTACAGCCTGCCGGACTGAACATTGAGTTCAATAATTTCAGAGCATGACAGACCCCCATTTTACTTTCATTTTTAGTTATTTTTTCTTCCTTTTTTTTAACATTCTTTTTTACATTTTTTACAATCAAAAAAGATTTATTTCATTTCATCTTTGTTTGTTCAGTTTGCTTACCCACTGTTTTTTTTCAGGTTTGCACTTGCTGCTGTTCAATATTCAGTGTATTTACACCTAATCTGTACTAATGCTTTGTCTTTCAACACACCATTAACATATTGTTTGCCTTTGCTCCGTGACCTTTTGGTCAGCTATGTGGCCTGGTCCAATCTAGACCTCCTTTGTTATCTCTTGCCCCACCCCCACCTCACTTGCTTATAACCTGTGACTTTTCTAATATTTGTCAGTTCCGATGAAGGGTCACTGACCCGAAACGTTAACTCTGCTTCTCTTTCCACAGATGCTGCCAGACCTGCTGAGTGATTCCAGCATTTCTTGTTTTTATGCCCAGTGCAATATTGAGGGAGTGTTGCACTGTCAGAGGTGCTGTCTCTCAGACGAGACCTTAACCAAGGCCCTTTCTGCTCTCTCAGGTGGCTGTAAATGATTCCATTGTATTATTCTGAAGAAGAGCAGGGGTGTTCTCCCCAGTGTCCTGGCCAATATTTATCCCTCAGTCAACATCACAAAAACAGATTATCTGGTCATTATTGCATTGCTGTTTGTGGGAGCTTGCTGTGTGCAAATTAGCAGCCATATTTCCTACATTGCAACAGTGGTTACACTTCAAAAAAGTACCTCATTGGTTGTAAAGCACTTTGGGAAGTCCGGTGGTCATGAAAGGTGCTAATATCAATGCAAGTGTTTGTGTTTCTTTAATTAAATCCACCATTAGACTATCTCTCCTGCGTACCCTCCAGAGTTGTCTCGCTTACCCCCAGCAGTACACATACCCCTACTTTGTTCAACCTCTTGGGACAACATGCACCAACTCCATCATTAAATAAGATCACCGCCTCGGAATCTCGTCCTTCCCTGCAGCCAGCGTGTTATGGTAATGGTTCCACTTTTATTTTTTGGTTGTCAGTGCTCAGGTTGGAAAGCTGAATCAATGAATAAGCAGGATGTGGTACATTGATCTGAAAATGAACTATTATCTGCAGTTGATAGAGGTCCTGAGATCAGCACAGAATCAGCTGCTGTACTATTTTCCTGCTAAACAGAGAAGTGTCTGCTGTTATGTTGCAATACAAGGATGAATGGCCATTATAATTCTGCTGCTAAACCTACATGTCCTGTCTTATGACATGAGACTCCTGATCCTGCTGGAGTATAGTTCCAGAGATACCAGGAGTCCTCCAATACCTTCATCCAAGTAGCCATTCTTCAAAAGAGGATCTAAACAGTGACTAGGGCCAGGCTATTCAACTATAGAGGGCTTTCCAGCCAAACCTAATCATCTCCTCCTCCGCCATTCATAATTTTCACTTGGGCAATAATCAGGTGTATGAATCCTCGGGATAGATTTTGAGGCCTTCAGCTTGGCAGATGTGGGTTGGCCTCAATAAACGGTGGAGATAGACTGAAGTCTCCTTTTCCGCAATCACTGTGGCTGCAACAATCTTTCCCTAAGTCTACTGAGAGTTCACCTGAGTCAGGAGGTAGGCTCTTTTAAAATGCAAATTGGGATCCCATGATGTACCTAAGACCCTGAATGGCATTTTAGGACAGTACTGGTTGGACCATGTGCCCCTCTGCTGGAGATCACCGTCCTGCCTATCGCCACCACAGACCTAGCCTCCGATCTGCAGCTTGGCCAGCCAGCTGATATTGGGGCAGACTGGAGCCAACGGCCAGCCTGCCCACAGCACTAGCTGAATGCTAGTGAGGCCTCGCCCTCAAACTGGACCGTGCCTCCTGCTGGAACTATCAGTCAGCTGGCTGTCACACTCTATCGACGGGCAACCCCGCGGGGTGAAAAGCTACCCTCCCCCGGTTGATTTTCCTCTCTGTAATCGAAGGGGATGGGGTCAATTGTAAAGCTTCAAACTGCTGCCTTGTTGAGATCAAGTCAATAAAGACAGGGAATCAAACCTGAGACTTTCTGTTTAGCAATAGTGGTGCCTTTAATCATGAACCACTTTGGAAGCTTTTTCCATCTTTAAATGACCGCCAGTCAGTCCCACCATCGATCTTTATATCGATTGAAAGTCAAATGGAAAATCCCTGGCTGGTGCTTTGAAGTTGGTGCTATGTGATATTTGTAATGGAAGTGTGAATGCATTTGTATAAAAAAATGTATCTACTAATTTAACAAAGACTTTCATTTGAAACGGGTTATTTGCTTAGTTAAAGTAGTGAACATATGAATTTCATACAATGTGTTTGTTACTAATATCTCACAGCCCAATTTCAAAGGCATTGGTTTAAAAATGCCAATACTCTCCTAGCTGTAGTTTTTAAAAAAATGGTTTTAAAAGCATTAGATGATCCCCATTAATGGACTGAAAATGTCAACTGAGACAATTATGAGGTAGTGGATCAAATCAGCTGCAGTAATGTGCTATTTCTGGCTAATATAAAAAGGTAGGGCTACACAGTAGATTTTGCGAGGCTTCACTCACAGTGTAAAACCTCACTCGATTGGAACGCAGATCAAACAACTTGGTGCAGGCAGAAGTAGAAAATTAGGGAGCATCAGGACTGGGATGCATTACTCCACATCCAACTCCCCTAATTGTACTCCCATTGAGTGAGGGTCTCTGCTGAGAGCGGCTTCAAGCAAAATTTACCCTCATCCATGCCTTTCATACCTCTAGACTTGACTTTTCCAATGCACTCCTGGCTGGCCTCCCACAATCTACCCTCAGTAAGCTCAAGGTCACAGCCCTGTGCTCGCTGGCCTACATTGGCTCCCGGCCAAGCAACGCATTGATTTTAAAATTCTCATCCTTATTTTCAAATCCCTCCATGGCCTCGATCCTCCTTATGTCTGAAATCTCCTCCAGCCCCACAACCCTCCGAGATATCAGGCTTCAGCTAACTCTGGCCTCTTGTGCACCCCGATTTTAATCGCTCCATGATTGACGGCCGTGCCTTCAGCTGCCGAGGCCCTAAGCTGTGGAATTCCCTCCCCACGCCTCTCCACCTCTCCACCTCTCTTTCTTCCTTTAAGATGCTCCTTAAAACCTCCCGCTTTGACCAAGCTTTTGGCCATCTGCCCTAATATCATCTTATGCATCTTGGTGTCTAATTTTGTGAAGAACCTTGGGAATTTTATTACTTTGAAGGTGCTATATAAATATAAGTTGTTGTTGTTTAGTTTAGAGATACAGCACTGAAACAGGCCCTTCGGCCCACCAAGTCTGTGCCGACCATCAACCACCCATTTATACTAATCCTGCACTAATCCCATATTCCGACCACATCCCCACCTGTCCCTATATTTCCCTACCACCTACCTATACTAGGGGCAATTTATAATGGCCAATTTACCTATCAACCTGCAAGTCTTTGGCATGTGGGAGGAAACCGGAGCACCCGGAGGAAACCCACGCAGACACAGGGAGAACTTGCAAACTCCACACAGGCAGTACCCGGAATTGAACCCGGGTCGCTGGAGCTGTGAGGCTGCAGTGCTAACCACTGTGCCACTGTGCCTACATTGGCTCCCGGCCAAGCAACGCATTGATTTTAAAATTGGATGTTATGCATCCAATAGTTTACATTCTGAGGAGGATTTAATCTACAGTGAGAAGAAAGCGCCAATATCACCCCCATAATAAAATAGTTAATATGGCATCTTAAGGTACAGAAAAGGAATTTGTTATATGTCTCCACTGATGCTTCCTCACTGCATTTGTTTGTTTGGGTATTTTTAATACATATATTTCCCTCCACCAAATCTTTTTAATTCATTCACAGAATACAGGCATTGCTGGTAAGGCCAGCATTTATTGTCCATCACTAATTGTCCTTGAGAAATGGTAGTGAGCCACCTACTTAAACCGCTGCAATCTGTCTGGTATAGGTACACCCGCAGTGCTGTTAGGGAGGGAGTAACAGGATTTTGACCCAGTGATGATGAGGGAACAGCAATATAGTTCCGAATCAGGATAGTGTGTGACTTGGAGGGGGACTTGCAAGTGGTGGTTTTCCCATGCACCTGTTGCCCTTGTTCTTCTATGTAGTAGAAGAAGCTGTGGGTTGCTGCAGTGTATCTTGCAGATGATACACACTGCAGCCACGGTGCACCAGTTTTGGGAGGAGTGAATGATTAAGGTGGTAAATGGGGTGCCAATCAAGTGGGCTGCCTTGTCCTGGATGGTGTTGAGTTTCTTGAGTGTTGTTGCAGCTGCACTCATCCAGGCAAGTGGAGAGTATTCCATCACACTCCTGACTTGTGCCTTTAGATAGTGGAAGGGCTTTGGGAAGTTAGGAGGTGAGTTACTCACTGCAGAATTCCCAGCCTCTGACCTGCTCTTGTAGCCACAGCATTTATGTGGCAAATCCAGTTAGATTTCTAGTCAGTGGTAACGCCACGCCACCCCCACCCCCCAGGATGTTGATTGTGGGGAAATTCAGTGTTGGTAATGCCATTGAATATCAAGAGGAGATGGTTAGATTCTCTCTTGTTGGAGATGGTCATTGCCTGGCACTTGTGTGGCACACGTTACTTACCACTACTCAGCCAAAGTCTGAAAGTTGTCCAGGTCTTTCTGCATGCAGGCACTGACTATTTCAGTATCTGAGGAGTTGCAAATGTAATGAATACCGTGCAATTAGCGAACATCCCCACTTTTGATCTTATGATGTAGGGAAGGTCATTAATGAAGCAGCTGAAAATGGTTGGATCCAGTACACTACCCTGAGGAACTCCTGCAGTAATGTCCTGGGGCTGAGATGATTGGCTTGCAACAATCACAATCATCTACATTTGTGCTAGGTATGACTCCAACCAATGGAGAGTTTTTCCCCTGATTCCCATTGACTTCAATTTTGCTAAGGCTCCTTGATGCCGTCCTCGGTCAAATGCTTGGACCAAGGCTGTAATTAGGAGTTGAGTGGTCCTAGTGGAACCTAAACTGAGCATCAGTGAGCAGCTTATTGGTGAGTGTCACTTAATAGTGTTTGACAGCACTTTCCATCACTTTGCTGAAGATTGAGAACAGACTGATGTTGCGGTAATTGGTCAGATTGGATTTGTCCTAATTTGTTATGGACAGGACATACCTAGGCAATTTTCCACATTGTCGGGCAGACAATCTTTTGTTTATATTTCAGATTTCAAGTAACTGTAGTATTTTTCTTTTCTCTTCCAGAGCTGTTGAGTTTACGATACCCGATGTGGAGAGATCCTCAGTGATTTCAATTATTCTGTCGATAAAAATGACAACCACAATAATAAATGACTCCTGCCTATGGAATCATTCCAGATACCAGGAGTGATTTTACTGGCTATAGTTAAAGCACTATACATTCAACTAGCAGCTTTTCCAGAAAATACTCGAGTTCTATTTGCCAGGAATCCTCAAAAACAGCCAGCAAACTCCTTATGCTGATATTGCCATTCCCAGAATCCTAACTGATGGGGGAATATTTCCTTTGTCACTGTGTGTCAGCGATATTATAAATGCAACAGGAATATTTGACCTGATCGTTATTTCTAACGAAACTATAAGCACAATCCATTAGCAATTGCCGACATATGTAGTAACCGTAAGTGCTGTAAACCAATAAAATGGCATACGTCAACTCTGAAAGCTTCCTATTGCTTATCATGCAGGTGGTATGCAAAGCTATGTAAAGTATCCATGTGTGAACAGTGTCAAATTCCTTGGATAGCACATCACTCATTCATCCGGAAGTCACTTTGAGCTGGGTAAGATGACTGACTCCATTGAAACTGTGGCTAATGACATCATTAGCCAATCAAGCACTGCTAGAAACAGGCACATGCCACTACATGCTCTTTTCCTGATTACACATTTAATATCCTGACGTACAGGTTTTGGTGCCTGGTTAACTCTGAGCGGGACATCTTCAGAGCAGGTTAGTGGTGTAGTTGTGGTATACTGTACATAGCAATAATGGGGCATGTTCACCTAGACATTATAGATGGGGCCATACAATCCATATAATAGATGAGGAGTTGCCTCTGAGGGAAGAGAGGTTGTGCCTGTATATTTGGCAAGAGAAGTTTTCATTTACATCTGAGACACATTTTAATTGAGGGAATCACTCTTGTTGACACTATCTCTGTCCCCCGCTCTACCTGTTCATTGTCCTTTGCTGCATAGCATACCTCAGTCCACTAATTGTGCACTTGTTTTATGAAGAATAGGCATACTCAGGTTATTTCTATTGTCACAAAAGATAGGCAGATGATGTGCCCGCATTCACTTCATTGGACATAAAAATGATCATAAACAGAACTCAGAAGTAAATTAATTCTCCAAACTATTTAGGTAGGTGACTAAAGTGTGTATTTCAATGATTTACCCCACGTCATTCTTGAAATCTATACATTCAGTGTCTATGCCTGCCTGGCTCTTAATTTGCTGAGGCAGGAATGTTGGTGAAGACACTAGAAGAACTCCTGTTCTTCACACAATATAATGGCATCTTTAATGTCTCCCTGAACAAGCAAGAGAGGACCTCAGTTTAACATCTGAAGCACAGCAACTTCCTCAATGCAGGAGTTTCTTGCTAGCTTTCTATTATATTCTGAAATCCACAATTTTCTAATCCTGAGGTGAGAGTGCTACCAACTGAGCTATAGTGACACACTCAAACATTACACCCTGGATATTGCGGTAGTAATGACGACTAAACTGTCCATCATTACTCCTTTGAAATGGACAACAATTACATGCGGAATTCCAGAAGTTGCTAACAGTGATTCTATGCTTCCCCAGGGGCTATGCCTTTGAAGACTGCAATCAATTAGAAATCACTGAACTGATGAGAAAGTCCACACTTACGCTGTTAGGTTCGCTGTAAGGACCCCTGAAAATGTTTTACCTTGTTGAATGAGGTGTAGCTGGTTTTTTAACATCATACTAGATTCATAATTATGACTAAACAACCTCATTGGCCCTGAAAAGCTAATTTTATTTGTTGAATGTCAGTTTCTCCATTACGATAAAAATAAACTTCCGCATATTTTTAAATTCCTGGTTTGCTGTCTGTGAGAATACTTCAATGTGATTGGCTGCTTATCTTTCTTGCTGGCACCACTGTTGCCGGAAGCCTGGAGATCCCCTTGACTTGGTGCCAGAAAGAAACTGATGTCAGGAAAGGGGAAATCCAAGTCACTGGTATCGTTAGATCTTTCTGAGCAGTCCTGACCACGAAATCCAGCCTTTAGGTGTGTCTGGTCAATCGAACTAAGAAGAGTAAGGGGCACCTAAGGGCTAATGTCATGTTTTCCGAATCTTTCAACCAATTTCCCACAAAAAAGATTTGAAAGAAAAGAGTTAACCTTAAGTGTTACATTTGTAAAGCAATGTTAAATACAAGCTGCTGAGATGGAAGGGGATTCTAATACTAATAAACTAAGCTTTGATGTTGGCATCCCAAAAACTGTAAACAATAAGAAATTTGTTAACTTGTTCTAGTAATCGATAAACATCTGCCATATATGAATTTGGTAAATCTCTAGTCCTGCATGCTCGTAGTGATGATCCAGCAAGACTGGCTGTAACACAGGAGATGGAAAAAGAGAAGGCAGGATTTTATAGAGGGCTTCACGATCTCAACGTTGGGCCAAAAGGAGCTTCTGAGCCCGCGCTTGCTGGGAGACAGACCAGGAGAGCTATTCTCCCAGAGGCAGCCTCCTGAGTGCCTGCCACCGAGCTCGCCATCCAATTAAGGAGAGTGGGTGGGCTCCAGTTGCTGCTCCAGAGCTTTGGCAGCCCCATTGAGAGAGGAGGGTGCTGCTGAGGCAGCGAGGAGAATGCGCCGGCACCTCAAAATGGAGGTGCCTGCAGAGGTGAAAAAGAATTAAATATTTTAGAGGGGCCAAGCAGGCAGGCCCCACTGATCAGAGGAGAAAACTCTCCAGCGGCAGCGTTGGGGCCACAAGTGTGGCCTTTGCTGCCAGTGGCCCCCTCTTTGGGGGAAGGAGCTTCCGGTTCTGCTAGCCCCCGGACTGCCGCAGGGAGGATGCTTCCATTAAGTGGGAGAAGAGAGGGTTGGGGCGGGGGGAGCACATCACTGCCAGTAAATGCCAGTGAGCGCTCTAAGTGGCCACTAATTCAGGTCTTAAATATGCAGATTGGCTGCCTGCTACCTTGTAGTGGGCAGGTGATCCGCATATCAGCCCACTCCCAGGAATGCGTCGGGGAGATGTCTGACCTGGCTCCCTGCTATTTTCCTGGCTCACCCACCTCCTAGCTCGAAACCCCAAGGCTGGGAAAATTCTGCCCAGAGACACAGGTTGTCAGTCAGATTTTTAAACAGAAGCTGCAAGTTCAAGTTTTGGTCAGGCTCAAAAGAAGACTAGGTAGGAAGTAGTTAGAAGTTATTTTGTTTAGGTCAAGTAAGATGACCCATTGATGTGGGGTAATGTTGCGTGTTAGTTTTTTTATATTATTACTTTAAGACAGTTGTACTAATTGAATAAGTCCATTCATAACTATTGGCCTGTATGTTCACTTGCTGTGAAATTATCTTGTCCCACCTGGTGTTTTTCTCAATTTCCTTTGGAGAGATGCACAGGACATAAATATCTCACTCAGATAACAAGGTGGTTCCATTCTTACATCTCTGGTTGTGCTATTGTATAGATATTGGGTAGTGCAGGTGCATAAGACATCAGACCACTTATGTGTTTGGCCAGCATTGCTGTACCTGAGACAACATCGAAGGCAAGACTTTCAATTTGTAACTTGTGATAAAGTCCATAGAGATAGATTGCGGTCACAGGGTAGGTAAAATGGTAATGAGAAGACGCAAATTTATTTTTATTTAGAGATACAGCACTGAACCAGGCCCTTCGGCCCACCGAGTCTGTGCCGACCAACAAACACCCATTTATACTAACCCTACAGTAATCTCATTCCCTACCACCTACCTACACTAGGGGCAATTTACAACAGCCAATTTACCTATCACCTGCAAGTCTTTGGCTGTGGGAGGAAACCAGAGCACCCGGCGAAAACCCACGCGGTCACAGGGAGAACTTGCAAATCCCGCACAGGCAGTACCCAGAACTGAACCCGGGTCTCTGAAACTGTGAGGCTGTGGTGCTAACCACTTAGACAGAAGGGAGATTAGAGAAAAGATGCTATATAGAGGGTGAATAGAATTTGGAAATCTCTGCCACAAAACATTGCTGAAGTCAAATCAAAACAGATTATGGAAGAATGTTCATCTAAACGTTGATGCAGCACTGAGTCATGGGGAAAGTCCTGCTTAGTCAGGCTTTTAGAACTGCCTTGTGCACCTGATCTACCTGAATGTTATGCACAGATGTGAAAACTAAGCAACAAGTCAACCAGGTACACATCAAGCGGAAGTCATGTCATGCCAAGGCGAAACCACATTCAGGCCAGGTCACCTATAATTTTGTGTGGGGTGGAAAATACCTCCAAACTGGTCATTGCCCAGGAAAAGGCAAAGGACGCTGTGCATGCAGGAAACAAAACAACTTCTCCTGGTGCTGTCAGTGATCCAACTGTAGACGTCAACAAAATCTGGTGGCAGGAAACCACAGCCGGGGACCTGTGTCTGCGCCAGTCAGTGGGAGGTGAAAGTCTGCAGGCAGGAATCTGATGTGGTCAGGGGTGCATGGGGACAGGAAAAGGGATGGGGTCTGTCAAGGGAAAAGGGAGGCCCGAGGCTTCCTTGGGAAGACAGTAGGAGGAATCCTGCTCCCTCCTGGCCCACAAGAAAGCCTTAAATAAAATTTTAAAACTTTCTGGGCTTCTTCTGGCCCAGTAGCCAGATGTGTTTGCCCAACATACCACGCTGCAGTCTCAGGTTAAAGTTGCAGATTGGACTCTAATGGCACCAACCGGATCAGGACTGCATATTTAAAGTAGAATCCCGCTTCCTTCCTCCTGTTTGGCTGCCCAAAATATTGGACCACAATGGAAAGGCAGTACGATCAGTGGTGGGGAGGGCTGGGGGGTGTAAGGGCTCGGCCTTATTTTAACTGCTCCCCACCACCCCACAGTTAAAACTGGAGCCATGATGTCACCCATGTATGTATCCATGGAAATATAACCAGCCAAAACAGCACAACGTGCAGTGAGTCTTTGAAACAGGACCTGCTGTATGCAGCACTGGAGATTATGCCACATGTTTATTTATCATATCAGAGCATCAAATCAGTAATCAGCAACAAGCCAACCTCAATAGTATATTTTCAAGAGCTTTGTCATTGTTGATTCTGCTTCTCACAGGATATTATAGTCTATTCAGTCTATAGTTATCAGTCTATCTTTGCTAGTTGGGAATCTCGACACCATGTGCAAACCCAGTTATTTCTAAGGTACAAAGACACCCCTTCCAGTTCATGGTAAATTTATTGCTCATATTGAGCCCGGCTAGCTAACAGTTTCAGTTGATGTGTTTGTTGCAGAGGGAAAGCTTAGACAGCAGCTTGTACATCATGCAGCACAAGCACTATAACTCATTAGTCTGCCCTCAGCAGTTTCTATCAATCATTGCGTCAACATCAGAGTATGTTGTTTGCAATTAATTCTTTCAAGTATTCAATTGTATAGCCAAAGTGAAGGGGTAGGGAGCTCAAACTGCATCTTAATAAGTCTGTTGTTCTGAGGGTTGCTCAGTGTCTATGCAAGGTATTATTTCCTCCATGAAAGAAAATTGAGACAATGCTGAAAGAGTTGAAGGACACTGGTACAATTGAAGACACAAGTGATCCTACAACCAGGGGCTTGATTTTGTGTAGGAGGCAGGGCTCCCGGCTTTGGGAAGTAAGGATGGGGGGAACACCGCCTCTGCATTTTCATGGCCCCCCAGAGCGATCCTCTGGTGTTTTTCAATGAAAGATTCATGAGCTGGTATCCCCGTCCTTTTAAAGATGGGGATCCCGCCTCCATGAGCTGCTGGCCAATCAGAGTGCCGGCAGCTCAGCAATATCAGCAACGTCACCGGGAGCGGTGGCCACTGCCAGCACTACAGAAGCCTCGGACCCAGGCACAGCGCTGGAACACCAGACGAGAGGTAGATGAGGTGCTGGCCCCGGCAAGGGTGTGTGGAGGGATGGTCATGAAGTCCAGGGGGAGAGGTGTCCCAGGGGGTAAAGTTGTTCCTGGTGGGTGTCCTCTGTGGGCCACAAATTGTCCACGGAGGAGGCCATCTCCCCCCAGCCCCCCAAGCCCACTGGGAGGGCACTTCCTGTTGCAAGGCATCCTCCCCGCATGGCAGAGGGCCCTTCCCCCCCACTGCTGGTAAGATCCCAACGGCGGTGGGACATGGCCCTTAATTGGCTATTAATGGGCCACTTAAGGGCCTCATTGGCCTCTGGGCGGGAAGGCCTTTGTCAGCCTATCCAGCCCGCAGGAAGATTGCTTGGGGACGGGAAGATGACAGACCCTTTGCCCCGGAACCCTTCGCCACCCATCGCAATACTACGTGCCCCTCGGCCTCCTTCCCACCTCGGGCAGCCCATAAAATTTCAGCCCTTGGGTCTCACATCCAGTAATTGTCCCCATACCCACCAATCTACTTGTGTTGATATCCAAGCAGCAAACAAAGTAATGAAGTGCGAATAACTTGATAATTAAACCTTGGATGATAATGTTTTTTATGCATTCATGGGATATGGGTGTCGCTGACTCAGCCAGTATTTATTGCCCATCCCTAATTGCCCTGAGAAGGTGGTGGTGAGCTGTCATCTAGAACCGCTGCAGTCCATGTGGGGTAAGTACACCCAGAGTGCTGTTCGGAAGGGAGTTCAAGGATTTTGACGCAGCGACAGTGAAGGAACGGTGATATAGTTCCAAGTCAGGATGGTGTGTGGCTTGGAGGGGAACTTGCAGGTGGTGGTGTTCCCATGCATTTGCTGCCCTTGTCCTTCTAGGTGGTAGAGGTTGTGGGTTTGGAAGGTGCAGTTTAAGGAGCCTTGGTGCGTTGCTGCAGTGCATCTTGTAGATGGTACAGACTGCTGCCACTGTGTGTCAGTGGTGGAGGGAGTGAATGTTGAAGTTGGTGGATGGGGTGCCAATCAATTTTGCCACTTATCAGCCCAAGCCTGGATATTGTCCAGGTCTTGCTGCATTTCCACATGGACTGCTTCAGTATCTGAGGAGTTGCGAATGGTGCTGAACATTGTGCAATCATCAGCGAACATCCCCACTTCTGACCTTATGATTAAAGGAAGGTCATTGATGAAGCAGCTGAAGATGGTTGGACCTAGGACACTGTCCTGCGGAACTCAGAAGTAAGTGAATCATGCCTTTTCTGAAAGCTAGACTTGAAATTGGGAAATCACCATCTGGAGCTCAATGAGAAGATTTGTGATAGCACAAATTTTGCAAATACATTGACCTGTGGGACTGTGTTGCTGTTTGCCATTTTCTTGAAGATTTGGATATAAGTACAATCCTTAAGTTTGTCAATGGCACATGGACGTGTGCAGGAGGTAGGAGTTTAGAATGAATGAATGAATTTGGAATGGATACACTGAGGGAATGGGCCCATTCTTTCTGGTGTTCTTCAATGTCGATAAATGCAGCGTGAAGCTTTTCGGTCGCACTATTTCCGGCATGTGTTTATCATGCAAGGTTACCCACTTAAGGCTACAGAGCAGGAGAAGGAGCAGAAGGATCTGGATGGTCGTAGTTCAAGAAACACTAAACATCCATGAAGTTGTGCAGTAAGCGAATAGGGTGTTAGGATGTATTGCTAGGACAGTTTAATACAAAACTAGAAATACATTACTTACCATATAGAGAGTTGCGATACAATCTCATCAACTCCTATGCCCAGTTTTGGGCCTCCCACATAGTGGGTGATATCAAGGTGCTGGGGAAGGTCCAAACGAGGGTTACCAGATGAATATTTAGTGTTGGGTGTAATAAGTTCTTTATGTTGTCTGATGCAACATAAATGAAATGTGTGGGGTCCAGTTTGCTGAAGATCTCAAACAGGTTTATTAACAGCTAAACTATTATGTACAGTACAGAGCAAACTATTTACAGAATCATCTTCTAGGTGTTACAGTTGCAGAGTGACGCTAGCTTCGAGTCACATGACTACATCCTGGTCCTTAGCTCATTAGCATACTGAGCTCTTAAAGGGACATCACTTTTAAGGCAATCATACAACATCCCCTTTCTTTCCAAAGGTAAGTCTTGTATGCTACAAGTTAAAAAAAACACATAAAATTAGATAACATCAAAATTAGTTATACGGGATAGAGATTATAAAATTTACAAGTATGGAAGCTTAAGAGTCCATATGTCGTTTCGGTGGTTTGACAACTCTTCCAGATCTGGTTATGGTAAAGCCGTCTGGGGATGTGGATTTTACTCTTGGCTGTTTTTGGTTTGCATATGTGTTGTCAATGTGTTGGTCGTTGTCCTGTTGTTCCATCATACCCTCATCATTGGAATGCATTCTTTTGAGTCCGCTGTGCACAATTGGAGCATTGCACACTTCTCTTAGGTGGCTTCGGTTCCTTCTCAACACCGCTCCGATAGATGTTGTAATCTTGTAGGACCTGGGCTCACTGCATACTTTGGACACCTCTGTGGGTAACCATATTCTCATTGTGGGGTGTATGACCCTGACCTTTTGCCCTACGTGTAGTTGAGGTAGTTCCGCCCCTGCATGTCAGTCATGCACCATCTTCATTCTCCCTTGTTTTTCGAACAGTGTCTCCTGCACCTTGGAGAATTTGGATAGATGGTGGCTTGGCAGAGTCATTTGCACTTGTCTGCCAAACATGACCTCTGCTGGTGACGGTAAGCATTTGAGGGTTTCTGGCACCTCTTTTACTGTATCAGGCCAATCTTCTGTGATGACTCTCCACACTGCCTTCAGCTGTGTGTCATTGGCTGTTTCTGATTGTAGTTGGTCACATTTGTGTTGACCAAAATGCAGTAAATTGATTTTGAGCACATCTTCCACCTCGATGTCCATGCTGTCTACTTGTAAATACAGTGGAACTTCTTCATACTTGTTCGTGTTTGGCAATCTGCTCAGCGTATCTGAGGTGACCATTTTGGTACCCGGTTTGTAGCAGATGTCAAAGTCGTACCCCATACTTTCACTAAGAGTCGCTGTAGTCGAGGTGGTGTGCTTGTCAATGGTTTGCGCCAGATCAGTGGTTTGTGGTCAGTTTCCACAGTGAACTGCCTACCAAACAGGTAGGTATGGAACCTCATGATCCCAAACCCCAGAGCAAGTGTTTCACACTCTATGTTTGAGTAATTGGATTGTGCTGAGGATAAACATTTGGAACCGAATACAATTGGTTTGCCATCCTGCAGGATGCATGTTCCTAGCCCTTTCAGTGAGGCTTCGACTTCCAGGATTGTCTTCTTCCTTGGATCGTAGTACTGCAGGGTACAGGTTTCTGCTGACAATGCACGTTTGAGAGACTCAAACATATGCTGATGGTCCTCCTGCCATACAAATGGTACGTCTTTCTTTAAGAGCTCTCTCAGTGATGATGCTTTGTCAGAGAAAATTGGAATGTATGGTGTCAAGAAGTTGAAAAATCCAAGAATCTCTGTAGATCTTCCTTGTTTTGTGGGGTAGGGATATGTCTTACATCTTCAACTTTGCCTGGGTCAGAATGGATTCCGCAACCTGTATAGATGGAGCCAAAGAAATTGATCTGACTTAGATTCACCTGGCACTTCTTGCTGTTAAAATGAGCCCTTCATGAAGAGCTACTGCCATCAGTGAATGAAGATTTCGATCATGCTGTTCTTTGGTTTTGCCCATTTACCGCAATATCTTCAGCAATGCAAATGCATCCAGGCACATTTTCTGTAATTCTGTCCCTGTGCTGCTGAAACAGATCTTGACTGACAGATAAGCCAAAGGGTAGTCTCTGGAAGCAGTATCTTCCAAATGGTGTTCTGAAGGTGGTGACTTCCTGAGATTCCTTAGCTCGGTATGCTGACCAATATCCATGTTTAGCATCCAAATTGGAGAAGAATTTGGCTCCTGTGAACTTGGGATTCAATTCCTCTACAGTCTGAATCTCTTTAGGGAAAGCTTTAGACGCCCCAGGTCCAGACACACCCAGATAGCTCCATCCTTCTTCGGTACACACGTAATTGAGCTGCACCAGTCTGTGTGATGATGCACACGACGGATGATTCCATTGCATTCCATGTCATCTAACTTGTGCTTAAGCTTTTCTTGTATGTGCACGCTGTACTTTCTGGGAGGGTCGATTGATGGAATTGCATCTTCTCTAAGGTGCAGTACGGCATCGTCTTTGACATCTCCTATGCCGTCGGACCTGTCCAGGTACATTTGTTGTAGTTCGTGGACTGACTCAATTCAGGTACCATTGGTCTCTTCTGCTATAATGGGTACATTGGTGACTTCATGGATAGTCACAACGTTGAGGTCCCTACACTCTGGTAATTCTGCCACTGCTGGTCTACTCGTGTCTCCCAGGTAAAATATTTGTGGTTTCCATGCCAACTTACCATAGCTGCATTGCATTGTCAGTGTGCCACTGCAAGGGATGGGTGACCTGTTGTTTGCAGATAACTTTGCAGTTTCAGTTGTATCATTGATTTCCAATGACTCCGGTACATATCCTTCAGGATTTGGACTGGTAGGATATTTGCACTAGCTCTGGTGTTAATCCCTGAGTGTGTGTTTGCCAACTTTCCTTGGACACATGTTATTAATGGTAACAAAAACTTCCAGTTGTTTGACTTCATCAACACAATGTGTCAGGTTCACAATGTGTCAGGTTCACAATGTGGAACATCTGCTCGTCTTCTGGCTGAGAATTACTCTACTCTGAGTCTTATCTCAGGTCTGTTTTGCTGTGGACTTCGTGTCTCAGTTTGCATTTACATAGGACTCGGGCTGCTATTGCCCTGTTGCTATGCCTGTCTTCCATTTGCTTGTGTCCTATTGTGACTTCTGGCTGTGTCTTTGGAGCCAGACTTCTTGCATTGGTGGGCCCAGTGTCCTTTTGTACCACATGCGTTGCACAGGTCTTGAACTGCAAGACAGCTTTCCAGTGAGTGAGACAAACCGCACTTACCACACAGCTTGCTTGCTTTTTGTGACCTGGTTATCGTGCCGATACTGTTGGCTGTACCTAGTGCTTGCAGATGCTGTTGTTCAGCAACAATGGCTTTATATTTCCTGCCATCTTTTAGCAGCGCATCAATGCTGTGACCTTTCTTTTTCCCCAAGAGGTCTTTCTGAAATGCTTCAACGGGTGTTGAGACATCACCAGCTCCATTAGACGCTCCGACAGCTCAGTTTCTGAAAAATAACATTCGTTGCCCTTACTACAGCATCTACTGACAAACTGATCAATTGATTCCTGCGGCTGCTGCCTGTAGGACATCAATTCCAGGTGGTGAATTCTAAAATTCACTCTTAATTGGAGCTGATCCTCCAGCACTTTCTATATCTTTGTGGGATCTTTCTGGTCCTCTTCAGGTGTTGATTAAGTGTAACCCCTCATTTCCAACTGCTATCATTATTTTTACAGACTGTTTCCCTGGTTCTACAACCACTTGGTCTGTGAAGCATAACTGCATTCTTTGTTTAAAAAGTTTGAACCCCGATAGGATATCAATGACCTTCCAGTTCATGCTGGGAAATTTGGTATCCATCTTTTTGCTATTTATTTAACTGTATTCTATTCACACTGCACTGTTTCCCTTTAGGAAATTCTCTGTTATTTAGATGAGCTGCTTGGATGGAGAGGAGCAGGTGTTTGATAGTGTTCTGTGTTTATTTGGCTCTCAGTACTTACGTTTGTCTGTTTACTAGCTGTTCAATAGGCAGTTCAATTGCTTTTTTTGCTAGAGTTTGCTTATGTTCTTCATGCTCGAATGGTATAATTTTTTTTTTAACTTTGGCTGTGTGAATGGAGACTCTGCAGTGATCAGGGTTTTCCCGTACTTTTTTGCTATTGTAATAGCACTGACCTCAATCAGCCTGGGAGAGGAATAGGGTTTTCCACGTTTTTTTTCTCTCCCATGGAGCCTTTGAAAAAAATCAATTCCTTAAGCACTTCATAGTTGGGTTTTTTTAAAACTAGGATTCACAATGACTCACCCAATCACAGGAATTAATTTGCAGCCTGTTGTTCTGTGCCCTGTCTTCTGCAGCTGGAGGTAGGTTCTTTCTTCTTTGCACTTTTGGGCCAGTATTTCTTTTGAACTTTCTCTCTGGCTGTAGGAAGGGTCGTTTTCAAAGTTGTTTTACCTGCGGTCTTCAAGCTTAGTTCTTGTGTTTTCACCACAGCTGCCACCATGTAATGAGTTCTTTACGTTGTCTGATGTAACATAAATGAGATGCGTGGAGTCCAGTTTGCTGAAGATCTCAAACAGGTTTATTAACAGCTAAACTATTGTATACAGTACAGAGCAAACTATTTACAGAACCTTCGTCGGGGTATTACAGTTACAGCGTGAATCTGGCTTTGAGTCACATGACTCAGCTCATTATCATACTAAGATCTTAAAGGGACATCACTCTTCAGGCAATCATTCAACACTGGGATCTTAGTTATCAAAATAGACTAGAGAACAGGCTCTTTTTTCTGGGAAAAAACATAGACTCTGGAGAGGTCTGCTTGAGGTCTGTAAAATGATGAGGGTAATAGGTTCTGTTTGGGTGGGTAGATTATTTGAACTGGATAGGGAGGGGAGGACTAGGAGGCATTAATACAAAATAAGAAAACGTGGAGTCATGTTGGATGTCAAGAAATACTTCTTCCCGTAAGAATAGATTGCAGAAACATATGGTGACCATGGATTTACTACAGGGCTTCAGAGAGGGGGTTGGACGGTTTCCTGCGAGTTGAAGCCATTTTAAGTTATCGAAGTAGATTATGTTAACTGTGAATAGTGATGTCAGTCAATGCAGTCTCATGGAGTTTGGAGAGGAATCTCCAAGAGAATATTTCTAAATTGGTCGAAATTGATGGGGATGGTGGGGGATTATTAGGGGGGGGTGTAGCTGATAAACTGTGCACATAAACTGTACCATATCCGGAAGAAACAATTGTCTTTTCCAATCTTTTACTCATAGGTTTCCTAGTTTGTCATTTTTCAAGCAGTCTGAGTAATAGTAATATTACAGCTAAACTTTCTACATCCAAAGCAATCACTGTAGCTGATATTTAGCAGGTTGTATATCAGGATCTTACACTGAAAGTAGCCATGTCTGCTTCTTCATGAGTTATTAGTCACCGCGGATCATACAATTCATCACAGTATCTGTATAGTCATCCCCCGGAAGCTACAGGATTAAGGATTACCTTTTGCTCACATTGGCTCACATAAGAGTAGTCAAAAACAAAGCTCTCCTCCAAACCTAGTGGCTGTCACCAGGCATTGACAATGAGGTATAAGAAGCAGCAGAAAGCTACACTGCCAGTAAAGGAAGGAAGGGATGGAGCACATTCATCCAGGCATCAGAGTGAGATCTAGGAGTTTTCTTATATTGACAGAAAAACAACTGAGGGCTGGGTGGCTCTGACAAATCTCCCATTTTTCCTGCTTCCTCCCCTAACCATACCTTGGCTCTACCCATCTTAGAGCAATATTATTAAGGTGTTTTTAAGATCCTGGTGAGTGGTCTCACACTGCATTGGTGGCCTGAGTAGTTTCCCCAAACACACTCTGGGAAGGATAAGAGTTATCTGTTACAGAATTTCTGAAAAGTCTGGGATCCTTACTCACACTCACAAGTTATGATAACCACAGGATCTGATTGATCCATAATTTGAAATCAATTTTCTACTATCAATTGCCTGATCTAGTACATAGGAAATGGGGGAGGTGTTGGGAGTGACTGAGGAGAGGATTAGGGTGTCGCAGAGGGAATGGTCCCTTCAGAATGCAGAAAGGGGAAGGGAGGGGAAGATGTGTTTGGGATGATGGCATCATGCTGGAGGTGGTGGAAATGGCAGAGGATGATCCATTGAATACAGAGGCTGGTGGGGTGGAAGGTGAGGACAATGGAACTCTTTCATTGTTCTGAGAAGGAGGGGAAGGGGTAAAAGCAGAACTGCAGGAAATAGACAGGACACAGTTGAGGGCCCTATCCACAACCGTGGGGGGTGGGGAGGGGGTATCCTCAATTGAGGGAAAAGGAAGACATATCAGAAGCACTAGTACGGAAGGTTGCATTGTCCAAACAGCTGCGATGGAGATGGAGAAACTAGGATAATGGAATAGAGTCCTCGCAAGAAGTTGGGTGTGAGGCAGTTGTGGGAATCCATGGGCTTATAGTAAATATTGGTTGATAGCCTATCTCCAGAAATGGAGACAGAGAAGTCGAGAAAGGGAAGAGAAGAGTCGGAGATGGACTATGTGAAGGTGAGAGAAGGGTGGAAAATAGAAACAAAGTCAATTAAATTTTCCAGTTCAGGGTGAAAGCGGGAATTGGCACCGATACAGTCATCAATGTTCTGGAAGAAGAGGTGAGGGAGGAGGCCTGAGTAGGACTGGAACAAGGAATGTTCCAGATATCCCACAAAAAGGCAGGCATAGCTCAGACCCATGCAGATACCAATAGCAGCACCTTATATGTGGAGGAAGTGAGTGGAGTTGAAGGAGAAGTTGTTCAATGTTAGAACAAGTTCAGCCAGGTGGAGGAGGGTGGTGGTGGTGGATGGGGCACGGTTGGGCCTTTGTTCAAGGAAGTAGCGGAGAGCCCTCAGACCATTCTGGTGGGGGATGGAAGTGTAGAGAGATTGGATGTCCATGGTGAATAGGAGACAGTAAGGGCCAGGAAACTGGAAACTGTTGAAGTGAAGCAGAGCATTGGAAGATTCATGGATGTAGGTGGGAAGAGACTGGACAAGGGGAGTACAAACAGAATTGAGATAGGAAGAAATCAGTTCATTGGAACAGGAACAAATGAAACAATGGGTCTGCCAGGGCAGCTTTGTTTCTGGATTTTGGGATGGAGGCAGAAGCAGGCTGTATGGGGTTGGGAAATTATGAGGTTGAGGCTGTGGAGGGAAGCTCTCAGAGGAGATGAGGTCAGTGACAGTCCTGGATACAATGGCTTGATGTTCAGTAATGGGGTCATGCTCCAGGGGGAGGTAGGAGGAAGTGTCAGAGAGTTGGTGTTTGGTCTCTGCTAGATAGAGGTCGGTAGGCCAGACAACAACAGCACCACCCATGTCAGCAGGGTTGATGACAATGTTATTGTTGGATCTGAGTGAACTGAGTGCAGCATGTTTAGAGGGAGAGAGGTTAGAGTGAGTGAGGGCAGCAGAGAAATTGAGACAGCCGATCTTACACCGGCAGTTCTCAATGAAATGATTGAGGGAGGGGTCCAGCTGGGGGGAGAATATTGGAGACGGGTAAAAGTATCCACTGAGCAGGGGAATGATTCCTGGCCAAAGACGTGGGCCCAGCGGCGGAGGCAACAGAAGAAGAGCTCAGCGTCATTACGAGCCTGAAATTCATTGAGGCAGGGGTGTAGGGGATGAAGCTGAGTCCTTTGCTGAGGACAGATCGTTCGGAGTCAGAGAGGGGAAGGTCAGAGGGTATCATGAATGCACAACAAGGGCTGAGATTCAAAGAAGGGCTGGGGTCAGAGTGGGTGAAGAGGAAAAAACGATACAGAGGGGTGTTGGTACCCCTCTTTTGTCTTTTGTCTCTGAACATGTCCCATTACCACTCCCCTTGGCTTTGCACCATGGAGCTGTATGTCATTTAATCCCGCCTGCCCTCGACCCTATCATAGACCTCCCCATTTGTTCTTCTTTCCCCCTCCCTCCTTTCACTTGCTCAAAACCTATTACATTTCTAACTTTTGCCAGTTCTGATGAAAGGTCACACAGACCTGAAACATTAACTTGTGTTGATTTGCATTTGGGTTTGATTGTTAAAATAAAAGTTCTAAAAGTGAAATCTTGTCCTTTTTTTTAATTGGGGTCATTCGATTCTTTTGGTTTGTTGATCTCCCTGGGGATCATTACAGCAAGTACATATAACTGTATGCCGAATGTCATGCTTTTAAACCAGAAACTCCTGATAATACCTTTTCAATGATCAGGGCTCCATTGAATGGTTTTAAAATATGCAGTTTTGGATTATTTACAAAAGTAAAATGATGAGCAGAGCATGTTGTTACTGTGTGGTCTGTGAGGAAGCCAGGCAGTCATGGAGTGGCTGTTGTGTATCAAAGAACATCAGTCTTTCCAGCCAATAGTCTATACTTGTCGTCTTATGGCAGGATGCCTGTGAGATGATGTCACCATCTAAATCCAAAGGCCTTTCCCTGTTGTTTTCCTTTGACACACGAATGAAGAAAACTGAAACAAGTAATGGGACACCAAGCTCATACGCACACCCATTGGAAGAAGGAGGCCATTCAGCCCCTCAAGCCTGTTCCACCACTCAATTAGATCATGGTTCCTCACCCAACACACAGACTATTATTTCAGCCTGGAAGCCTTTGCTTTCAGCAGAGTTAGAGTTGGAAGAGTCCTACTGAGTTTTACTTGTACATGTGAAATTCTGCTCCTTAGTTTCATTCAAACAACAACTTCTAGTGGAATGTAATTATTTCTCCTTAGTTCTGGAGCTCGGTAGCTTATTCTGAGTCATACATAAAATTAAACTTTGTGTTTTGATTTTTTGCAATTTTATATGCATTATGCTTGTTATAAATAAAAAAACAAGACATTTTTCTGAAAGAAACCATATTGTTTAATTTATGTTGTAAATGTCTTACGACACTCTTGTCAAGCACTTCCTCTGAAGTTTTTCCGATCAACCATCGTGATTTTGACAGAAACATACGAACATACAAATTAGGAGCAGGAGTAGGCCACTCGGCCCCTCGAGCCTGCTGGGTCATTCAATAAGATCATGGCTGATCTGATTGTAACCTCAACTCCACATTCCTGCCTACCCCCAATCACCTTTCACCCCCTTGCTTATCAAGAATCTATCTACCTCTGCCTTAAAAATATTCAAACACTCTGCTTCCACTGCCTTTTGAGGAAGAGTTCCAAAGCCTCATGACCCTCTGAGAGAAAAACATTTCTCCTCATCTCTGTCTTAAATGGGTGACCCCTCATTTTTAAACAGTGACCCCTAGTTCTAGATTCTCCCACAAGAGGAAACATCCTTTCCACATCCACCCTGTCAAGACCCCTCAGAATCTTATATGTTTGAATCAAGTCACCCTCTTACTCTTCTAAACTCCAGCGGATACAAGCCTAGCCTGTCCAACCTTTCCTCACAAGACAACCTGCCCATTCCAGGTCTTAGTCTGGTAAACCTTCTCTGAACTGCTTCCAACGCATTTACATCCTTCCTTAAATTAGGACACCAATACTGTACACAGTACTCCAGATGTGGTCTCACCAATGCCCTGTACAACTCAAGCATAACCTCCCTAATTTTGTGTTCAATTCCCCTCGTAATAAACAACAGCATTCTATTAGATTTTCTAATTACTTGATGAACCTGCATACTAACCTTTTGTGATCCATGCACTAGGACACCCAGATCCCTCTGCATCTCAGAGCTCTGCAGTCTCACCATTTAGATAATATGCTTTTTTATTCTTCCTGCCAAAAAGGACAATTTCACATTTTCCCACATTATAGTCATTTGCCAGATCTTTGCCCACTCTCTTAATCTATCTATATCCTTTTGTAGCCTCCTTATGTCCTTTTCACAACTTACATTCCTACCTATCTTTGTGTCATCAGCAAATTTAGCAACCATGCCTTCGGTCCCTTCATCTAAGTCATTTATATAAATTGGAAAAGGTTGAGGCCCCAGCACGGATCCCTGTGGCACACTATTCATTACATCTTGCCAACTAGAAAATGACCCATTGATGCCTACTCTCTGTTTCCTGTTAACTAGCCAATCTTCTATCCATGCCAAAATGTTACCCCTTACACCATGAGCTTTTATTTTCTGTAATAACCTTTGATGTGGCACCTTATCAAATGCTTTCTGGAAATTCAAGTACAATACATCCACTGGTTCCCCTTTATCCACAGCACATGCTACTTCTTCAAAGAACTCCAATAAATTGGTTAAACATGATTTCCCTTTCATAAAACCATGTTGACTCTGCCTGAATACCTTGAATTTTTCTAGCTGCCCTGCTATAATGTCTTTAATTATTGCTTCTAACATTTTCCCTATGACCAATGTTAAGCTAACTGGCCTGTAGCTTCCTGCTTTCTGTTTCCATCCCTTTTTGAATAAAGGAGTTACATTGGCTATTTTCCAATCTAATGGAACCTTCCCGAGTCTAGGGAATTTTGGAAGATTAAAACCAACGCATCAACTATCTCACTAGCCACTTCTTTTAAGACCCTAGGATGAAGTCCATCAGCAGCTCACAGCTTCAACAATTTGCTCATTACTACTTCCCTGGTGATTGTAATTTTGTTGAGATCCTCCTTCCCTTCCATTTCCTGATTTATAGCTATTTCTGGGATGTTACTTGTATCCTCTATGGTTAAGACTGATGCAAAATACCTGTTCAATTCATCTGCCATCTCCTTATTTTCATGCATGTTACTATTCTGGGTTATTGTGCTATATTTTCTTTGGCTGCAGCATCACTGGCCACTTACATAAGCAAATCTCACATCCCTTACCAGCTAGAGCCGATCTTTTTCTGCCCACTCTCTAGGTAAATGTAGTGTTGTGCTGTAGGGCCCTTGTCATTGCCTGGCGTTTATTGGAATATATCACAAGCCAGTACATAATCATCTTGACTTTCATAGGCAGAGAATAATATTCTACCAGATCACGGCTCTGGCTATAAAACCACAAGACAATATTATTGAATGCTAAAACAGGTAAATGAACAGTGCTACAAAAGTGCTTTCTTTTTTTAATATTTTATTTTTTGAGGACTTGTGTTAAAACTGAAAGATTCCATGAATGTGTTCTTTTTACCAAATTCACCAAAGGGGCACAAGAGTTTGAAAAAGACCTGTGCTGGAAATCATGTGCTTTGGGTTCTGTAAACAACAGAACCCTGAGTGACTTGGGGAAAATAGTTACAGAGAAGCCACATGTCAAGGTTTATGGCGGTCAGGAGGTTGACTCTCTGTTTGGTGTTTGGACATTGTTGTCAGTGCAGTTAGGTGTGAACTGCTTGATGACAGTTGCTGTTTTCCTGCCAAGGAGAAAAGAAACCACCCAGCTTACTTCTTTCTCTACCTCTTTGAAGAAATCCTGCAAAGATCCAGTGTGGGAGAGTTAAAATCCCTGGTGCTGCATAGCTCCTGAGAAACTGGATACCCAGACGCCACAGCAAAAAGGGACAACTGATATCCTTCTATATCTTCTTTTTTTTTTCATCAAGAATTAGCAAGTATTTGGCCAAAGTATTATTTTTTGTCTTTTTTTTTGTAACAGACCTCTGCAGAGAGAACTTCTGTATTTTTTTCCAGTGTGTGTGTGTGTGTGTGAGTGTAATTGGGGAATTTTAAAAAGGGAACTTTCATATTTCAATCTGTGTGTTAATGCTTTGCTTCATTACTGATAAAGTCTTGTCTTACAATAAACTGATGATTTTGTTTTTTAAAGAAACCTGGCTGCTGTATTTTGTTCTGGGATAAAAAATAAAGTGTATGATTGGCTGTACCAGTAACTGGGTAAACATTTAAATATATGCTGTGACCTGTGGAGAAGTGGAACTAGAAAAGACAGTGCACTCCTCCCACCTCGATCGTAACAAAAGTACTAAAACCAGTAGATTTATAGTAGTTGCAGATTTCCCCAGAATCCAAAATAATTAAGGCATTAGCTTTCAACACAAGACTGATCCTGAAAACCTTAAGGGGTTAAATTGTGCCACTCAGTGCCTGTTTTTCACATGCTCTGGACTTCAACCCCACCACGATTCCTTTAACTTTTACGTGCCGGTGCATGATCACGATATCTCTGCTGGCTTCAGGATGTCTGTTGTTTGATTGTAAAACAGCCATGATATAGCTCCAAATTTCTTTGAAGATAAAGATGATGGTAGCATTGTGGTAATGTTACTGTAATATCAATCCAGAGGCCTGGACTAATGCTCTAGAGACATGAGTTCAAATCCCACCATGGCAGCTGGGGGAATTTAAATTCAATTAATAAATCTGGAATAAAAAGCTAGTTTCATTAATAATAATCATGAAACTACTGGATTGTGGTTTAAAACCCCATCTGGTTCACTACTGTCCTTTATGGAGGGAAATGGCCATCTTTACCTGGTCTGGCCTACACATAACTCCATACCCACTGCAATGTGGTTGACTTTTACCTGCCCTCTGAAATGGCCTAGCAAGCCACTCAGTTATATCAAAGTTCTACAAAAAGCACTAAACCTGTTGCTCAATCACATGAACTGCAGTGGTTCAAGAAGGCAGCTCACCAACACATTCTCAAGGGCAATTAGGGATGGGAAATAAATGCTGGCCTTGCCAGTGATGCTCACATCCCAGGAACAGATTTTAAAAAAAGGCCAAAACACAATGAATTAAAAATGATATTTCTCTTAATTATGTGAGATGGTCATCCATTCACAGGATTCGAAAAGGTTTTTGTCCAAACAAGTGCAGTTGCCAAGCAAACATAGTAGAGGTCATTTTAACTTCACCCAAGCAGCAGTAAATTATGTATAGATTAGTTCTGTCACCCTTACATAGGTTCCCATTCAACAATAACAGCAGCAATTAGCAAACACATATCTGCTACTCTGGGATTTGTATTCACCACAGCCTGTGGAAATACCTGTGCACTATGACCAGCAAGAAAGACACTAAATAAATAATCCATCATCGACAAAAGTGCTTCACTTTTTTGCCACAATCTGTCAGCCTTCACAGTAAATGTCAGCAGGCTAATTGCCTGTTCATTATATCACAGCCAAGTCTGATCCTGCTTTCACTCACATATCTGTGAATCTCCATCCAAAGCCATTAGGTTATGATCAGGAGTGGCCATGGGCCTCTTTTCTGCCATTTAGCCCAGAATCATTGAGGGTAGATTATTACTGCTTCAAATGCAGCCCCGCCTGACATCAGCTAACTTTACAAAGATCAATTCTCCTTCTTCTCAAATTGGCTTCCTATTACAGGCCACTTGTTAGTGCAGGAAAAATGAAGTTTCAGGACTGTTCATGACTCCAGAATGAAATTTGTATTCATGTATTAAGTCTAGCAAGCGTTTCAATATCAAACTTGAATCCATGACAAATGTTACCATCAATTTCAGCATTCATTTGCAAGTGTGATACATTTAATGTTATTAAAATTATTAAAGGGCTTTATGCGGTGCTTGTGGACTGATGTCTCTATGTGGACATCTGGAATATGTACATCACTATTTTTGGACATTATGGTGCATGAACCACATGTTTGCTGTCACTAATTACCCATTGAAATCACTTACTTTTTGTCATGACCATGAGTAAATTACATTGGTCATCGTTTCATTCAGAGTATTTATAGATTCACACTTAACTCGTGAGAACTCATTGCTTGGCAGTGGGACCCTCTGAATTTCATGGTGACTCCATGCTGGATTTAGGGATGAATGCTTCCATTTTTTAGTTTTAGATTTGGTTTAAAAGCACATAAACATCAAAAAGTTATAAAGCTGAAATATCAGCCTCACCCTTACAGTCCCATACCCATCCGCTGTAATCCCCATGAAACACGAACACACATCCTCCCACTGACCCCACCATGCAGCTAGCAAATCTGAGCACAGACTCACCAATCTACTGGGCACCAGGGCAGATCATAGCCATCCCACTGCTGGCAATAAAAATCCAGACACATTTCCTAGACCCAGCACCAGAATGCTAAGGGAATTAGACACAGGACTGCCAGTAATACGAGCTTGGTATCTATTTTGGTGAATTCTCTTGACATGTCTCAAACAGTTAAAATAAAGAGTAAAGTTGGAATCAATGGTTGCCATTGTCCAAATTTACATGGCTGGTGAGGAGCCATACTCACCAGCTGTACCACAACCTCCAGCTACGCATATCAGCAAAACATGGGCATATTGCCTGTTTTCAGCTCGCAGTCCATGAAAATGAATGGACGGAAAAGTCAGCAACAGAAATCCGGTGGAGAGGACCACCTACTTGTAGCAGAGCCATGGTGATTTTTCTTTCATTCCAATGGAACGACAATCAGCCAGGGTCTGTGATGATCATTTTTGTCTTTGAGCAATCTTCTCTTCTTAGGCAGTGCCTCAGGAATGAGGATGACTTTCTTCCAATCCAGGGTTGTGGGTCCTTAGGTGACTGAATAGTCCAATTCTGAATCCACACACTGTGCCACAGATGGGGCAGGTGGTGTTTGGTGAGGCTAGTGAATGGGATGCTCAAAATTCCGAACGCTCCTTCCGCTGTCTGCACTTGGTCGCTGCCTGGGCATGTTGACATTCTTCGAACTGACTGACACCTTTGCAAATGCTTCTTCTCCATTTTGGGCAGTCTCAGGCAAGAGGTTCCCACGCATCAATGGAGATGTCACATTTTTTCAGGGATGCTTTAAGGACATCCTTGTAGTGTTTCCTCTGCCCTCCTGGTAACCTCTTGCTGTAACAGAGTTCGGAGTAGAAAGCTTGTTTTGGGAGTCTTGTGTCAGGCATGCAGACAATGTGGCCCGCCCAGCGTAACTGACTAGCCATGACCAGTGTCTCAATACTGGGGATGTTGGCCTGAGAGAGGACACTGATATTGGAGCATCTGGCCTGCCACTGAATTTGCAGGATCTTGTGGAGGCACCACTGGTGATATCTCTCCAGGGCTTTGAGATGTCTGCTGTACAGTGTCCATGTTTCCAACACATACAGGAGGGCAGGTAACACTGCCTCCCTGTATACCATGAGCTTGGTACCAGAATTGAGGTCTTTGTCGTCAAAACTCTTTCCCTCAGATGACCAAAGGCTGCACTGGCACACAGGAGGCGATGCTGAGTTTTATTGTCCATGTCTGCCTTTGCTGAGAGGAGGCTCCAAAGGTATGGGAATTGATCCACACTGTCCGATGACTTTCAGCAATAGTGTGAAATGCACAATATCAGCTCAGTTAAACAGCTGTCCCGATTTTTGATTCTAACTGGGATCATGGCCGTATAACTACCTCTGCTCAGCCCAATGCTCATGGATACCATTAACTTCCTTCCAGGCACGTAGGCCCGATTTTAACTCTGCGTAAGTGGATGGGCTTTGAGTGAGTTAAAACCTCACTTATTGTTTCCCCTGCTTTCAATACTGCTGTCATCACCCCACTGCCCTGTCCTTTTATCCTTTGTCCTCTCAAACATTTCACCTCAACTTTACCACAGCCACATCCCCCTACCATTTACTGTTCAGCTCTCTTCAGTTTGGCTTCTAAAACTACCCTAATCAAGGTCACCAATGACATCCTGGATAACTGTAACCGCGACGGGTTATTAATCCTCCTCTTTGACTGCTATTCTGGTATAGTTGCCCACGGATTCATTTCAAAATGCATCAATTCCTCTAATATAGTTCATTCAACTCCCACACTGTTTTATAAGTGAGACTAGTTTGCCCAATAATATTCATCACTCACTGTTTGATTTTTCAGACAACACTTTAATGACACAACTGCAATTTCTACTTCAAACTCGTTTGAAGAAATGCAGTTTTTAATAAATGATGAGACTGGAGTCCTAACAGGGAGACTGAATGTTTTATTTCTGCAGAATATGTGCCTTGTAAATCGTAAACACAAGAAGGGGAAAGGAAAGTACTATGGCTGGTCATTTCTCCCTCCGCACCCCCAATTCCCTGCACTGATTTCAAAGAGGAGACTTGTGGCACAGTGACACAGTGGAAACTATTCAATGTTTTAGATAAGAATAAACAAAATGGATACAATGACACCAAAATTCACTGCTTGTGCTGCACCAGATCTGGAATTAATCGCAAGTAAAGAAGTTGGGCCCATGATCCCATGGGCCCGTTAAATCAATGTGATTTTTACATCTTATGGATCAGTGATAAAGATATTGACCCAGACACTGACATTTTATCACAGAAAAGGAGCAATTAGGATCTGAGCTTCAGCTCTGAGAATGGTGCTGCCTCTGACAGACTAGATTTACCAGTTCAGTATTCAGGAAGAGCCCCTCATTATGTGACTGTGAGCTGCTGGTATCACTTTCTCTTATTTGAATGTTATCACCAACCATAGACTCATATTATCAGAATGAATAGATGGTGTTCGCACAAGTACCGGCTAGGGGAAGAATAATGCAGCAGACCTGCTCCCCCACTCCACAAATATTTTTTGGCATAGGTTGTGGCTCACTTTTTCCCCCTGCTCTGAATTCCACAATTGGTATTCCCTTCCAACTCTATACATGGTTGAACCTCTGTTAAACGCACTGGAATGGCACAATATAATGGGGTATGAAAATTCCGTGCCATGATGCAGACTTGCACTTGTTGATTTACGTCATGGTGAATTATTGATTTGGACGAGAGAAGGTTTGAAGCTGTGAAATGCTTCCCCACTGCAACAACAAAACAACTTATATTTGTGTAGCACCTTTAACATAATAAAACTTCCTAAGGCCTTTCAAAGGAGTGTTACGAAACAGAATTAGACACCAAGCCACATAAGGAGATAAGGAGACAGATGGCCAAAAGATTGATCAAAGAGGTAGGTTTTAGGGAGCACCTTAAAGGCAGAAAGAAAGGTAGAGAGGCAGAGAGGTGTAGGGTGGAATTCCAGAGCTTTTGGACCCAGGCAGCTGAAAGCATGGCCACCAATGGTGGGGCAATTAAAACCAGGGATGCCAGAATTAGAGGATTGCAGATATTTTGACGGTTGTGGGACCGGAGAAGATTACAGAGATAGGGAGGGGCCGGGCCATGGAGTGATTTGAAAACAAGGATAAGAATTTTAAAATCCGAAGTGCTGCTTGACTGGGAGCCAATGAAGGTCAGCGAGCACAGGGGTAATAGGTGAACAGGACTGTGTGTGAGTAAGGACAAGGGCTGCAGAATTTTGGATGACTTCAGGTTTACGGAGGGTAGAATGTGGGAGACCAGCCAGGAGTCTGTTGGAATAGTCAAGTCTAGAGGTAGCAAAGGCATGAATGAGGGTTTCAGGAGAAGATTAGCTGAGGCAGGGGCGAAGTTTGGCAAAGTTATGAAGGTGGAAATAGGCGGTCTTAGTGATGGAGTGGATATGTGTTCAAAAGCTCATCTCGGTCAAATATGACACCAAGGTTGCGAACAGTCTGGTTTAGTCTCTGTCTGTTGCTAGGGAGAGGGATGGAGTCAGTAGCTAGGGAACGGAATTTGGAGTTTCAGTCTTCCCAATATTTAATCGGAGGAAAATTCTGCTCATCCAGTAGTGGTTGTCAGATAAACACTCTGATAAGTTAGCAACAGTGGAGGAGTCTAAAGAGGTGGTGGTGAGCTAGATCTGGGTATCATCAGCATGGATGAGAAAACTGACACTGTGCTTTCAGATGATGTTGCCGAGGGGCAGTATGTAGATGAGCAATAGAAGGGAGCCAAGGAAAGTACCTTGGGGGACACCAGAGGTAACGTGTGGGAGCGTGTGATGGAAACCACACCTGCCAGAATGAGATATATTAATTTCGTCATATGGAACATTATTTTTGAACTGTTACTGGACATGGAAATGACTTGTTTAAAAAGACCACAACTGTGGCTGAAAACATGGCTGCACATTTGTATTCTAGAAGACAGTTGCATGAAGAAGACAATGAGAGTACTCTCTGTTTCAATTAGCCAGATGGGTTTTGTCAATAGTGGTGATCAAGAGACATTGAGAGTCATTGAGCCAGCATGCAAACCCCCTCCATTCCCCCCCCCCCCCCCGCCCCCCAATCCACCACTGAGAGTGTCTGGTAAGCTTGAAGGAATCCACAAATCTCGCAGGCGAGGCTGCTGTAAACAAGGAGCTAGTCACATGACTAGCCTGCTGGCCAATCTGAGGTTTTTTGAATTGTGCCTGACACAGAACAGTTTTGGGAAGAGACTGCAACTGAACTTCAAGAAGAGAGCATCTCTCTCTCTCTCTCTCTCTCTATCTCTCATGCAAGGTTCCAGGGACCCACAGAAGTAACTTAAGTCTCAAGACAGAAGACCACTGAAACAAGTTTGAAAGTGTGCACTGGGCCCCAATGAGAACTGCAAGACTTAACTTCAATCAAAGACTTTACATCCAACCCAAAGCCAGTAACGGAACTGTAGTTATTGCTTCAAATCTTTCCCCTTTCATTCTTTCTCCTTCTCTGTCTCTATTTGCATGTGTGTTTACCGCATATGCATGCTAACATATGCCTTACATAACTTTAGTGGTTTTAACTGTTAGAGTTTTAAGATTAATAAGCTTACACCTTTCTTGTTTTAATCTGAGAAAATCTGTCTGGTTGATTTCTTTGCAATCACAATTAGAGAGCAGTGAGCAAGGACCCACTGAGGGGAAGCTAAAAACACAGTGTTTTAAAAAATTAAACCCTGTTACGGCCAATCCAGGAAAAGGCTGAAAGGGAAGCCCTGCCTCACCTGGTCATAACAGAGCAGGAAGAGAAGTCATTGCAAGTGATTCTCTGGCTATGATTAGATAGATGAGAAGGGAACCAGGCAAATCAGTCCCAACCAGCTGGACGACAGTGGAGAGGTGTTGGAGGAGGATGGTGTGGTCAACCACGTCAAAGGCTGCAGACAGGTCATGAAGGACAAGAGGGGAGAGTTTACCTTTATCACAGTCGCTTAGGGTGTCATCTGAAACTTTGTTACTATGCCTGCCAATTCTAGTTGGATGTATTCTAGGAGATTTGATTACCCGCCATCGAATCTCATGACATCTGGTCACATGATATTTGGCCGCATGTTAACACAAAAAATTAAACCCCACATGCTAAACACTTTCCTCTGTCACTTCTGAAAGGAAAACCTTTCAATCTGTTTCTCCATGTCTAAACCATTCAAAATAACTTGTGAGACATGTTAATATATCCAATGAAGCATTAAACTTTTGAAGATTTATGTCTAAACTGTCACATTAAATGAAAAACATAATTAACCCTCTAATTTTTGGATACAGCAGCCTAGCAGTTATGTTACTAGACTAGTAAATTTCATGCTCTCCCCTGTGCGAAATTTGGAGATGGGGAGAGCATATAATCAGGTGGGAAGGTGGCTGAGGGGGGGCTTCGATACCTTCCCGCTTCCACCCAAATTAAGTCCGGGACTGGAAGGCCTGTGAATGGCCTTCCTGCCCCACCACCAATTGAGGCCCTTAAGTGGGCAATTAATGCCCAATTAAGGGCTTCATTCTGCCACCGCCGGAATTAGCCGAGTGGCAGGTGGGCCTGTCGCTGCACAGGGAGCACAGGCCTGTGGGCCTGCACAGGCCAAGCAAACCCGTGCGGGCTGCTTGCTGGTTCTTGGGGGATCGGGGGGGGGGGGGCAGCGGGGAGGGGGCCCCTCATTAAAACGCACTTAGTGCCTGATCGAGGGACCCAACATCGGGAATGGGTGGGTCCCACTGAGAGCCACTCCCCTGCCATTGCTGCTGACCCCCCTTACACCCCCTGTCCCCATGAAACCCCTCCCGCCCTAGCTTACCTGTTGCCTAATTCCAGGGCCTCGGGTGAGTGCTGTACCAGCAATAGCCGCTGCTCGATTGAAGAGCTCCCCGTCTCTGATTGGCAGGCAGTTCTCAGCAGGCGGGACTTTACCACTGGGGTCCTTGATCCCGGGGAAGGCCCACCACTGTCCACTTAAGTGCCCAATTGGCATTTGATCCAGCAGGGTTTCCCCAGAGGAGGTGACGCAGGGTTCTCACTGGCACTTTTACCAGTGGTCGAGTCCCCCCGTCGCCTGGATAAAATCTTAGCCGTGAGTCCTTGGCAGCTGGGGAATTGAAATTCAGTTCATCAAACAAATCTGGAATAAAAAGTTAGTTTTTGTAACGGTGACCATAAAACTACTGGATTATCATGAAAGCCTATTTGTTTCACGAATGTCCTTCAGGGAAGGAAATCTGCTGTCCTTTTCTGGTCTGGCCTATATGTGACTCCAGACCCACAGCAATGTGGTTGACTCTTAATTGCCCTTTGAATTGGCCTAGGAAGCCACCGGGTTGGCATTAACACCTTCTCAAGGGCAATTAGGGATGGGCAACAAATGCTGACCTTGCTGGTGACACACACATCCCATGAATGAATAAGTAAATTAATTTCTTGTGGAGTTCTCAGTCAGCTTTGTCACTAGAGCATTTCGGGATTTTAAGATGAAACCTACAGGGTATTTATTATAATTAATTATTATTAATATTTATTTATTTTTCCATCTCTTTAATACACAGTTGTGAAAAAGGAATTTTTTTCTTTTAAAACAAAACAATTATCTAAAAGCAAGGGAACTGTTTCGGCATCTCATTGATAAATGGGCTATCTCCTCTCAACCTGCTGGAAAGTAAGAAAGATTTGCATTTATATAATGTCTTACAGGACCTCAGGACATCCCCAAGGTGTTTTAGGACTAATTAAGTACTTATGAAGTGTAGTCACTGCTGTAATGCAAGAAACTTAGCAACCAATTTGCACACAGCAAGGTCCCACAAACAGCAATGTGATAATGACCCAAGATTATCTATTTTGAAGTGTTGGATGAAGGATAAATGATGACCAGGACACTAGAAAGAATTCCCCAATTCTTCTTCAAATAGTGCCTATCCACTTTTATATCCACCTGAGAGTGCCTTGGTTTAATGCCTCATCCAAAAGGCAGCACCTCCAACAGTGCAGCACCCCTTCAATATTACACTGGAAAGTGAGCCTCAGTTTTATGAAATGGGATTATGAACCGACAATCTTCTGACTCAGAAGGTGGAAGTGCTATCACTGAGCCACTGCTGACACAATGTAATTTAACATGAGAAACCAAAGCCAAGTTATCTTTTTGATATACTAAATTATAATTGATTGGCATCCTTCCATCTACAAAAGGTGATGGACACGCAGCAAACAATCCATTTAGGTGGGGTGTCTTCTCTTGATGCACCTTTGATGATGGCTGTAAAGGCCAATCCTCGAGAGGCAGGTTCTGCCACAAGTGCCGCACCTGAAGCTGCCAAGTGATGCTGTAAGTTGTTGTTTTTGATGTTGGTGCCTGTTGCCAAGCTGCTGTAGCCACTGGTTGTGGTGGTAGTGAACACCAGTCCACTGGATGTGTCGCCATTTCCCTCTTTCACCAGCTCGTGACTCCCAGGTGAGATAGTCAACATTTAGGGCCTTCATGTCACGCTTGCATGCATTCTTGAAGCGGAGCTTTGGGCGCTTCACTGGTCGGTTGGCCCCGGCTACCTCACCATACAGAAGGTCTTTGGATATGTAACTGTCTTCCATCCTGTGGACGTGTCCAATCCACCAAAGCCATCTCTGTTTGATTAGTGCCAAAACACTTGGGAGTTCTGCCTTTGAGAGGACGGCCACATTTGTGATTTTGTCCTGCCAGGATATACCCATAATGCACTGTAGATAGTGAAGATGGACATTAATGAGCTTCTTTTCCTGGTAGCTGTAAGTTGCCCATGTTTCACAGCCATACAGCAAAGTGCTGAGAACACAGGTCTTATAAACCATCAGCTTGGTCCTAAGGGTCAGCTTGGTGTTATTCCATGTGCGTTTCCTGAGTTGGCCAAAGGTGGTAGCTGCTTTCCCTATGCGTGTATTATTGTTAGATCCTGTGGAATTAAACATATTAGCCTTTTCGCTGTCCTCAATTATTTCTAGACATAAGTTCAAACTTTTGGAAGAACTAATTTTCTCCACAGTTAAGAGGGTGCAAATTGCCTATTACTACCTTGCCTCATACAAATCTGAATTTTGATAGGAAGAAGTGTTGATGTTAAATCATAACATCGCTCTTTTCCTCCATACAGTAGCATGGGTTACTAAATTGACCAGCAGACATACAAAGAGCCCCTTCTTCAGCTGCACACCATTTTTCTCTAAATTCTAGCACGGTGTGCATTCTCAGCAATTACAGAAAGGATCCTATTAAGATTGGGGCCAGGGAGGATCACATTTGGAGCAGTCAATGGAGAGGCAGGTCCAGTCATAAATAAAATAAACAGAAACCTGAGTGCCCAGGAGCCCACATGGGTTCTACCCACATGTAATGACACAAGTACTGATTACCCTGAAAAACAGGCACCTCACAGTGGAATCTCTAGGGCAAGAGGATTTAAACAAAAACATAGTTTGAATTTATTTTTATTTTATTGGGACTTTTTCAGTATATAAATCGAATGAATTATTGCTGTGTGTTTCCTGCCTGCAGTGCAGGCCCATCTCTGAACCATGAGAGATGTGAATGTACACAGACACAAATCACAACTGCAAAGTGCTCTTCTCCCAGATTGCCTGTGGCCAGCGGATCAATCCTCCATTCCTGGAGTCTCCCAGGCATCCGGGAGAGTTGGCAACCTTATTCCCCACAGAAAGAGAGGAAAATCTCAGTCGAATCAACCTCACACACCTCCCTGCAACCAGTTACCAAGTCCTGTATCTTATATTTTGGGAAAGAGACTCACAATAACAACTGACACCAAATGATAGTTTTCCGTAGGAAGAAAGAACAGGGGAGGTTAAAACAAGAAAGAAAATGGGGATAGTTATGAGTTTGTACAAAAGTATAAAACCAGTGATGGAAATGCAAATCAAGAGAGATGTAAAACGGGCAGCCAATTCGCTATCATACAACGTCAAAGTCAAAATTGCCCCCAAAAACTTTTAAATGAGCGAATTAAGAAAGAGAGCAAAGTAGCTGATAATGTTCAAAGAAAGATAGCCTGCAGCTGTATGAAGATTTACCTCAGGTGTCACAGAGCTGGTCAGAATGGAAAGATTTGTCCAGCACAATTTACAATGCAACCATTCACTCCTGACATTTAATCTATCAATACAAATCACTGTGAAGACTTATCATTCTCTATTACTCTTTAGTGTGGCCAGTGGGCATGCAAAGCTTTACTAAACGGCTCTTACAACCTCCTGCATTGTGCAACGTCATCAAAGCCACATGCGATAACATTTTCAATGCATTAAACACTAAAACGTTATATGCCGGAGGACCCATGCATTTCCCAGGCAATATTTAGAAACTTTCCAAGATAAAATGAAAGTGGCTGCCTTGCTATAATTGAACACCCTCCTATTTGTAAATTAAAAGGTAGCCTTTCATCTCCGTATAATGGAATCAATCTTGCTCATTCTACGCTATCACCAAAATCAAAATTATGCCCAAAGGGTGTGAAGTCAACCAGAACTAGATGAGCCCTGCTTCATTGATGTTTTAGAGTGGCGCAGTGGTTAGCACCACAGCCTCACAGCTCCAGTGACCCAGGTTCAGTTCTGAGTACTGACTGTGCAGAGTTTGTAAGTTCTCACTGTGACCGCGTGGGTTTCGGCCAGGTGCTCCGGTTTCCTCCCACAGCCGAAGACTTGCAGGTTGATAGGTAAATTGGCCATGGTAAATTGCCCCTAGTGTAGGTAGGAGAATTGAGGGAAGGTGGGGATGTGGTAGGGAATATGGGATTAATGTAGGATTAGTATAAATGGGTGGTTGTTGGTCAGCACAGACTCGGTGGGCCAAAGGCCTTGTTTCAGTGCTGTAGGTCTCTCTAACTGATTTCCATTTAACTTACCATTCCATTCTGCCCCATCTGTGATCATTTAGGGGATGCAGTGAAGACAAGAACTGCCCCACCCTCTTGTTTGACACATGAATTTTGCATCCTTGATGAGGGACTAGGAAGCTCCAGGTAACTCTGCAACGGTGATTCCATATCTTTGCGAGAGGAGAGGAGAAACTGAAGGGCAAAGTTGGTTTCAAAAAAAATCTGGAAAACAAATTGAGAAGTATTAAGGTATTTTCAAAGTCCATAGTTATTAATGGAGCCTATTGAAGGCTAATGATAAGCTACAGAACAAATTGTAACTGTCAACAAATTTCAGGACTTGCAGCTATCATGAATTCGCCTGTTAACTGTTATTAATTGATTGGAGAGTGAATGCTTTATGATACACTGCTTGTAAACCAGGTGGTTTTAATTGAGAAATCTATCAAGTACAGTACAATGACTATCCAAAGGCTGTTACATCAGCAGCCACCAGTGAGACATCTAACTCAGTTAATCTGATATTCCTTGTCAAGGGAATTTAGTATAGCCTGACAATGGAAGTAATAGCTTGCTCTTGTCAAGAGTGTTCCGGTGAAATTAATGGCCAAAAATCCAGCCGTGCAACAAATCCAATGGCAGATGTTGCTCCTAGCGATAACTGTAGCTGATTTAAATAGAGTATTTATACATGCAATTATACAGCAGATACGAAATAGTCCCAGCTGCAAATCGCCTGAGCCAAGAAGTTGCCCCTTTAGCAGCCAGACATGATGAACCATCTACCCCATCATGGAGAGTATAAATTAAACATGAAGTACACAGCTATCTCAGAGTCATTCACCTGCAAGCAAGCAGAAAAGTTTTGTTGCGTTTACATTTTCCATTCGAGTTAGGTGTGACAAGCTGAGGTGTTTCAATGTAGAAAATATCCTTTGCAGTTTTCAATACATGCACATCTTTGCATCACAGAAACATGTTATTTCTAACACTGGATATTGGATTTTAAAAATGCACAGAATCAAAGTCCTTTAAAAATTGGGAGAGGGGAGAATTTGTGTTTATTAAATTAAAAGGTGCTGTTGATCCAAGTGATCATTTGTCACTAATAGCAGCATTAAGCATTTCGAGTCAAGCACAAATACCGGCCTGAATTTTATTTGGGCACCATGCTCCGTGGCGGCGTCCTTTGAACTCGGCGGCATGCCCGCATTCAGCAGCCGCTGCCGAGGCCCCGCGATATTACACACGGGGCCTCATTAGCATCACTGTGACCAGCCGCACCGTGCCCCCCCCACCCCCCACAAATATTAGGTGGGGAGAGGCAGGACATCAGGAGCAGTGAGGAACCTTTTGACAGCTGTGTGGCAGGTGCTGGGGCCCTATTTAAAGCGCCCAGCACCTGCTTCTTGACAGCCGTCAAAGAAATACTTCCATCACTGCTGAAGAGTGGGGCGGCTGTCAATATGGCAGCAAAGCAGGAAGTGCTGGAGAAACTGATCAGGTCAGGCAGCATCTGTGGGGAGAGAAGCAGAGTTAATTTTCAGGTCTCTCACCAAGTTTACAGACCTGAAAGGTAACTCTGCTTCTCTCTCCACAGATGCTGCCTGATCTGCTGAGTGACCCCAGTACTTTCCACTTTGCTGCCACATACTTACCCCGCTGTGTCCCAGTGTCCTGTGACGTTGTGATCCTCTTCTTCTACTCAAGTGTTACATTGCTTCTTGTAGGCGTGCCGCACCTGGGTGAATAATCTTAATTCTGCACATTCCAGGACGTGAGACTTAAATGTACCATAAAAGACAAATACACAACAGAAATAAAACCATAATTGAAGAATATTTACATACTCTGGGCTTCTAATCATCTGACTGTGAAAAGCTGCAGATTAATAAGCATTTGGAATCTGTATTCATTTCTCTGCTAAAAGTTATGTGAAAATACATGTAACTGCAATTAAATGATCTTTGTTAAAAAATAGGAAAATATGTTCATTTTCTATCTGCATTGCCAACTAGAAATATTACATCAATAACTATGGTTAGCTGCTGCAGAAGCAAAGTGTTCGAGAACATGAGCCAATGTGTAATAGTTAAAAAACCATGACAACAGCACAGATTTCCTCACTAATCCTGCATTGGTTTTCAAACGTGTGCAAGACAAACTTTGCAGCCAGAAGTTAGAGCAGTTACACGGAGTCACCTTTGCATTTAAAGGACCACACCAAAAGCCCAGGATGGCAGAGGGGTGATCTAGAGTGACCCCGCAGTTCAGCGAAGCATCCCTGCTCGCTCTCCTCCAGACTGTGCGGGCAAGGCAGGAGGTCCTTTTCACCAGTGACAGTAAGAAGAGGCCCTCCTGCCTGAACAAGGCAGTCTGGCTGGAGATGGCAGAGGAGGTGAGTAGCCTTGGGGCCATCTGGCGTCAAAGGGTCCAATGCCAGAAGGGGATGAACGAGCACTCCCCCAGCCAGCCGGGGCCCGCTAGGCCTCGTGTGCACAGGGTACAAGTGCCAAAGCCATCCGCAGCCAAAGGGCAATCAGATCAGCAGCCTTCCTCCAGTCAGGCTGCTAGCGCAGAGGTTGCACCGAGAAAGGGCACTCTCAAGCGTTTGCAAAGAACACACTGAAACAAAGGGAATGCACGGGTGTCACAGCAATGTAAATATGTCTTTCACAAAATGTTCCTCACCAACATGTGTGTCCTTTTCTCTGTGTGAATGATGTGTGCCAGCATGTAACGCCAATGTCACATCCCTTTGCACCATTGGCCCTTCAGGAGAGCCAACATATGCAATAACAAATAACATCATTGCCATGCTACCATTACTCATGAGCGTTTCCGTGGACATTGGCTGAGTCAGCTGCTGCCTCCAATGGTTTACACAGGGACGCTGCACATGTGGACTGCCACACAGCAGGTGAGCGAGGGTGATGTGTGGCTTGCAGAGCTCATGTCGGTTCCTATGGAGCAGAGAGCCTTTATCTGATAAGCCACTGCCGTACATTCTTAGCTCACTGCTAGCCTTGCATGCCGAGCTTGGGTGCCATCTGCCCTCCCATGCGCCTTTCCTGTTGTAGGTCCTCAGCATCCTCATAGTCGGTGAAGGAATTCTGTTGACGTCTCTCCTCATCCTGCCAGGCCTGCCCCCTATTGGGTGGGTAGTTGTGCAGAGCACAGCGAGCAGCAAAGAAAGGAGCTGGCCTTTTCAGTCCATAGTACAGGCCATCACCCTATCCATCCAGGCATTGGAAGCACTTTTTCAGCTTGTTGATCGCCTGCTCAATGGTGGCTCTTGTAGCTCAGTGGCTGGTGTTGTATCTCTCCTCTGCAGCAGTGATGGGATCTCCCACTGGTGTTGGGAGCCATGTCTGCAAGGGATAGCCTTTGTCTCCAAGAAGCCACCCCTCCATCTTAGCTAGTTCAGTGAACAGCAGTTGCAGCTGGGACTGGCGCAGGGCCCAAGTGTCATGGCAGCTGCCTGAGAAGTGGGCACAGATTTGCATGACGCATCTCCGGCGATCACATACCAGGTTCAACTAGATTGAGAGGATTCCTTTAATGGTGCTGTCTGTAGGTGGTAGCCTGGCGGGAGGCCTGATGGCCACATGGGTGCAGTCTATGAACATTAAAACCTATGGTTCTCCGGCAATGTTGCTGAAACCGATGGCCCTCTGGGCCTGGCTGTGAGAGTCAATCCTGAAGCGGACATACTCACTGGCCCTCCAGTGCAGGGCATCGGTGACTTCCCTGATGCAGCGGTGCACTGCTGACTGTGTGACCCCACAAAGGCCTCCGATGGGCCCCTGAAAAGCTGCATAGGCGTTAACCTTGAGAACCGCTGCCACTATGAGGATCGCAGGCATAGGATGTCGACTGAAGCCCATGGGCTGCAGCTCATCTTTGAGCAGGGCACAGAGACGCATCACCACCCACCCAACCTGCACAATCGCCTCTGACACTGGTGCTCTGACATCCGATGGCATGTCATGTGGGGCCTGTAGATGCACGGCGACTGTAATGGCGAGCTCTCCTTGGGGGCTGCTGCTCACGACTAGGGGCCTCTACGTGGACTGCACCTGCCTGTTGATTTTGGCACCGGTGCATACAAACCCTCAGAAGAAGCGGATCACACAATCTAGAATGAGCCATACCCATTTCCATGTGATAAATAAAGTTGAACCCTTCATTCATTCGAAGGCTCCTAACAAGGCAGGGATCAGTGTTGATGGCTACATCAGGTGCTTTCATGGATCAACTATGTGGTGTGGCATAGCACTGCCCATCATAGCCAACACTGAGAGTGGCACAGCATGACCACATCAAGATCCTATCAGCTGCGTCAATTGCCCCCACCATCCATATATCCTTTCTGGCACCCTCCCCACACACAGGGTGACTAGAGTGCCATTGCTCCATCACACAAACAAACGCAGACCGTACACTGTTTACGGAGGGAGGGTACACAGTACCTCCCTTCATACCTTCAGAGCTTTCCCTCCAGTAATCACAGCAACCACCCCCCCTTACAGAATGCAGAGTGAGACCCCTGTAATTCCCTCCCCTACCTCCTCCCTTACAGAATGCAGAGTGAGACCCCTGTAATTCCCTCCCCTACCTCCTCCCTTACAGAATGCAGAGTGAGACCCCTGTAATCCCCCCCCCTCCTCCCTTACAGAATGCAGAGTGAGACCCCTGTAATTCCCTCCCCTACCTCCTCCCTTACAGAATGCAGAGTGAGACCCCTGTAATTCCCCCCCCCCTCCTCCCTTACAGAATGCAGAGTGAGACCCCTGTAATTCCCCCCCCCCCCTCCTCCCTTACAGAATGCAGAGCTAAGACCGCTATAAATCTGCACTTTCCTTCACTGTACAATGCTCCTGCTTCTAGTTTTTTGTTTGTGAACAGGACAGCACATGACAGCCGCCCGTTCTACATAAAATGAGGAAGTGTGGAGTAAGAGGCGGCGGGATGCATAATCCTTAGAGGTAAATAGCGTTTTATATATTCTAATTGGGGTGCTGCCGCTGAGTGGCGGGGAGCCACACCAAGGCCTCCCGCCGCCGGTAATATGTGGCGGGCCCTTCTCGAAAATCGCAGGTTGAGGCGGGCCTCTCCCCGCAGAATTGTACCGGCCCCCACACCGATTTATTTAAATCAGGCCCTGTCATTGATTGGCATCTTGCCCCCCACCAATCCCCGACTACCATCTCACCCCCAACCACCATCTCATGCCCTTCCCATCATCTCTCCTCCCTACCCCAGAACTCCCCCCCTCCCCGCACTCCGATGGCGATCCCTCCCTTCCTGCTCCTCTGCTGCAGGTGGTCCACCCAGGCTGCCTGCCTTGCCAATCAGGCTTTGTTCGACGGGAAACCTGCAGAAAATATTTAAAAGTGCTCCGACAGTTAAAAACTGCAGGACATTCAAGAAACACGGGTTTTCCGTCCATAACTGACTCCTCAACCCCCACCAACCCCATTGCTTTGAACATGTGGTTCAGTAAATATCAGAGCAGCCCTGGCTATATGGCTTGGCTACTCACAAACTAGGTTTACTGAGTCACATGTTTACATTAAACATGTTTACTATTGCAGACTGATACAGCCAGTTCCAAGAATATATGTGGTTGAGCTAAATGGCCTGTAGTACGCCCTGTAACCTGAGCTTTATAATTGTTCATTACTTGGGTTGTCCTACGTTCCAATGAAAATTTTAGTTTGTATCATTTGCATCCAACACGCCAGCTAAACCAGGCAATAAATGCGCAATAAGGCTTATGGTTAGAGTTGGCTGCACAATTTAAGCCTGAACCACAGGCAATAGAGAGGATGTGGAATGCCTCCCACTATGCACCCACAGTGCCACTCTCACCAAACGGCAGATTTCTTTTAAAGGTGTAATCGTGCTTGGCCGCAGAGTGGGGCAGGGTCTGGACACGAACCTGTAATACTGCACCCGGCAAGTTTCTGATCGCAGTCAACCGCAGCGGCAGTGGAAGAAGGGGCGAAATTAGAAGATGAGTCACTCCGTCCTGCTAACGGGCATCTTCTGTCAGTCATCGGAAGAGAGGCACTGGCTGGAGCCTGAGAGGAGACCGCCTGCTTGCCTTCTCATCTAGCGATGGCCGAGGGAGACCTGAAAGGGGTGGTATTGACAGGTAAGAGTAAGCAAAATTGGATAAGAAAATAAAAAGTAACATAAATGTTCTTTGTTAACAATAGGAGTGACGTGAAGAAAAACGATGAAGTTTGAAATATTACCATAGCTGTACAAAGGTTTGAAGAAAACCAATTTAAGTATCAAAGGCCCTGAAATTACTGTTGCCAATATTAATGAGCAAACACATTCATATGGCAGCATTCTCCTGAGCATTATTTTAAAGCTGGGTTTTAAATCAGTTAACACATCTGCTGAAATAGATGGCATATGAACACATTAAGCATTCATCTGCTGATATCACCAAACATAATTTCTAGGCTAATCTGTCCATTTTGTAAAGGGGAAATGGAAATAAAAAGCAGAAGAAATTGGATTTAAATCTGTATGGTAGTTGCCAACTGAAAATTCAATCATCACACGATATGCTATTTCCATTTTGAGCTCTACCATGAGCTACATTGGCTAGAGTTTCAGTACAAACGTCCTACAATACGTGTATAACCTGAATTTGCTTTTGGTTATTACTTCATTCTGCTTGGTTCAATACCCAGATGTCCCCCTTGAGATAAGCCATAAAGGCTTTCCTTCACACTGTGCTGCAGGAATGAATCACAGATTTCTGCTGTTCTGGTAAAGTTCTCAACTTGTACCGAAATAAAGGAGCGAAAACCCAAGAGAAATCCAGAAACATTGTTTCATCTCTCATTGAGGGAAAATAAATCCTAAAACAGAATACAGCTTCTACATCTGTGGCACATGCCAGATGCTTTCTGCTCAGAGGATGCTGCTCTATTTCAGCTTCAGGCCATAAACCAGCCAAAACAAAGAAAGGATGCATCTGTTGAGGCACAAAGAATGTCTGCTGTATCCCCGGCAGTCAGGTCATAACCTCTCAATCCACTCGAAACCCTAAACTGACCACTGCGGTCTTTAGCACTATGATGATCCAGTGACCTGCATATGGAAGGGCCCAGCAGCTACAGATGAGTGCAGTTCCTTATTTTTAATCAATGTATATCCCACTGTCTGATTAATAGAAAAGATAATAACAGCACACATTGAGGTTACACGAAGAGTAGCTTCGGCCTGGAGTTATCTGCAAGTATATAGCACAGAGGTACAGAGTTAGGTCAGATTGTCGCTCATGCACAGATGAACCTGAATCTAAGGGATCACCCACTCCCACCCCAGCCCCTCTCCCCCCCCCACCGCCCTCATCCCCCCTAATGTGTAATTTATCCCCAGGCCATCTGTTGTTTTGTATAACACACACAATGTACTCCTTCCCTGGTTATTGTTGTGGAAAATAAGCACCAAGGAATCAGGGAAAACTCACTTCTCAGGTGAGTAGATCATTTATAATGAAGAGGAATAGACTATGGTACAAAGGACTCCAAGCAAAACTAAGGTCAATGGAGGTCATAGGGAAATCTCTCCAGTGGCTGAAGTCATATCTGACACAAAGAAGGATGTTTATTGTTATTAGAAGCCAATCATCACAGCCCCAGGACATCTCTGCAGCTGTTCCTCCAGGCAACATCCTCAGCTCAGCCACCTTCAGCTGCTTCATCAAAGAATCATAACGGCGCAGAAGCAGTCCATTCGATCCATCGGGTGGAATTTTACACTCTCCCCCCCGGCGGCTTTGCAGGCAAGGAGAGCGTAAAATCGGGTGGAATGGTGGTGGCGTGGGGGGTCCCCGTCACCATCCCGCCTCCTCTGAAATTTAGTCCAGGGTGGAAAGGCCTGTGAATGATCTTCCCACCCCACTGCCAATTGAGGCTCTTAACTGGGTAATTAATTGCAAATTAATGTCCTCTTCCCACCACAGCTACAATTGCCCAGGTGACAGGCGGCCCTGTCACCACACGGAGAGCATGGCACGAGAAACCGTGCGGGCTGCTTCCCGGCTTCGGGATGGTGGGGAGGTTTCCTCCTTCAAAGGCACAGTGCCTGAACGGGAGAGCTGGTATCAGGAAGGGGGGCCTGCTGAGAGCCACCCCCTGCCCTTGTTGCCCTTGCTGCTGACCCTCCCCCCTGGACCCTCACCCCGCGAGACCCCTCCTGACCTGACCTACCTTGAGCCTAGTTCCAGTGCCGTTCCTCAGTGTCCAGTCGCTGCAGCTACAGCAGCAGCCACTGCCTCCATTGGCTGGCAGCTCTGCAAGGCCGGGACTTCTGGCGGTAGGGTCCTAAATCATACGGAAGGCCCGCCACTGTCCAGTTAAGTGCCTGATTGGAACTTAATTTGGCAGGCCTTCCATAGAAGAGGCGACACGAGGATCTCAGCGTCGGTTTCCTCCGACGTCAAGACCCCTGCTACCAGCATAAAATTCCACCCATCATGTCCGTGCTGGCTCTCCTAAGGAGCAATTCATGTACTGCCACTCCCCCGCCCTCTCCCCACATCCCTGCACATTCCTCTTCTTCAGATATTTAGAAAATGTAGAAAAGTTTATAGCACAGAAAGAGGCCACTCTGCCCATCGTGTCTGCACCGGCTGAAAAACTAGCCCCCATCCTAATCCCATTTTCCAGCACTTGATCCGTATCCCTGGAGGATACAGGACTTCAGGTGCATATCCAAACACCTTTGAAATGAGTTGGGGCTTTTTGCCTCTACTACCCTTTCAGGCAGTGAGTTCCAGACCGCTATCACTCTCTAGGTGAAAAAATCTTTCCTCATCTCCCCTCTAATCCTTCTACCAATCACTTTAAATCTAAGCCCCCTCGTCACTGACCCCTCTACTAAGGGAAATAGGTCCTTCCTATCCTCTCTATACAGGCCCCAAACAATCTTGTACACCTCAATCATATCTCCCCTCCGCCTCCACTGTTCCAAAGAAAACAACCCCAGCCTATCCAATCTTTCCTCATAGCTGCAGTTTTCCAGTCCTGGCAACATCCTCATAAATCTCCTCTGTACCCTCTCTCGGGCAATTACATCCTTGCTCTAATGAGATGACCAGAACTGCACACAGTACTCAAATTGTGGCCTAACTAGTGTTTCATATATCTCCAGCATAACTTCCTATATTCTATGCCTTGGCTCATAAAGGAAAGTATTCATCTGCCTTCTTAACCACCTTATCGACCTGTCCTGCTACCTTCAGGGATCTGTGGACATTTACTCCAAGGTCCCTCACTTACTCTACATCTCTCAGTATCTTCACAATTATTGTGTATTCCTTTTCCTTATTTGACCTCCCCAAATGCATCACCTCACATTTCTCTGGGTTGAATTCTATTTGCCACATTTCTGCCCACCTGACCAGTCCATTGACACCTTCCTGCAGTTTACAGTTTCCCTCCTCACTATCAACCACGTGGCCAGCTTTTGTGTCTGCAAACGTCTTGATCATGTTTCCTACATTTAAGTCCAAATCATTAATATATACCACAAAAAGCAGGGGATCCAGTACTGAGCCCTGCGGAACCCCACTGGAAACAGTTGCAAAAACACCCATCAACCATTACGTTTTGTTTCCTGTCACTGAGCCAATTTTGTATGCAGCTTGTTACATTCCTCTGGATCCCATGAGCTTTTTTTCCCTCATCCATCCTCCTTGTTACCTCCTCAAAAAACTCAATCAAGTTGGTCAGAGACGATCTTCCCTTAACAAATCCATGCTGACTATCCTTGATTAATCCGTACCTTTCTAAGTGACAGTTTGTCCTGTCTCTCAGAATTTCCAATAATTTTCCCACTACCGAGGTGAGACTGACTGGCCTGTAATTATTCGGTCTATCCCTCGCTCCCTTTTTAAACAACAGTACAACATTAGCAGTCCTCCAATCCTTTGGCACCACACCTGCAGCCAGTGAGGATTGGAAAATGATGGTCAGAGCAGCCACTATTTCCTCTCTAGCTTCTTTTAACAGCCTGGGGTACATTTCATCTGGCCCTGGTGATTTATCCACTTTCAAGGATGCTAATCTCCTTAATACTTCCTCCCTCCCTATGTTTACCACATCCAATATTTCACACTCTTCCTTCTTAACTACAATGCATGCATCTTCCTGCTCATTTGTGAAGACAGACACAAAGTATTCATTAAGAACCATGCCCACATCTTCCACCTCTACACATAGGTTACTTTTTTGGTCTATTATGAGCCCTACTCTTTCCTTAATTATTCTCTTACTCTTAATGTATTGATAAAATCTTTGGGTTCTCCCTAATTTTACTTAGCAATATTATTTCATGCTCTCTCTTTGCTTTCCTAATTTCCCTTTTGTTTTCACCCCTGCACTTTTTATACTCCTCTCGGCTTTCTCGGTGTCATATGATCTTTAAGATTATTAAAACGTTTGATAGTGTAGACGTAGAGAAGACATTTACAATTGCAGGCAAAACGAGAACTATTGACCATAAATAAATATAGTTACTGATAAATGCAACAGGGAATTCAGGAGAAACCTCTTTACCCAGAGAGAGGTGAGAATATGGAACTCACTACCTCATGGAGTAGTTGACACAAATACTATTGATGCATTTAAGGGAAAGCTAGAAAAACACAATGAATGGAAGGATGTGTAGATGAAGAAGGGTGGGAGGAGGCTCATGTGGAGCACAAATACCAGCAACAACCTTTTTCTATGGTGTAAGTACTTTGTAATACTTTGTAATAAGGGCAGGAATGGAGCAATTTTGCTGAAGATTTCAGAGTGTTCAGCCCCATTTACTACACCTCGGCTAATGAAACAGTTCATGCCAGTCTGCAGCAGGACCTGGAAAGCACCCAAACTTGGGTTGACAAACGGCACATAACATTTGCATCACATAATTGCCAGGCAATGACCATCCTCAACAAGAAAAGTTCCAACTTCCCCTGACCTTCAGCAGCACAACTAAAAGTGGGTCCCCTGTCCTGGAGATCATCCTTCCAGAAATTTAACAGAACCAGCCATATTAACAATGTGGCTAGAGGGCCGGGCAATGGATGAATACTCTGTGACTAGTGGCTCAGCTCCAAATTCCTCAAATCTTCTCCACCACCTACAGGTCTCAAGTTAGAAGTGTGATGGAATTCTTCAATGCTATACAGGACAAAGCAGTTTGCTTCATCCGTTCCTCTGCCACTGGACTCAACATCCACCACCGACAAACTGTGTGTGCAATATGTACAATCTGCAGGATACACTGCCACAATTACCAAGATTAATTTGACAACACTTCCCTCCCCTTGATCACCATCAGCAAGAAGAACAAGAACAATATTGTCATGGGAACACCATCACTTTCAGGTCACATCCCATCCTGACATTGACATCCATCACTATTCTTTCATGGTCATTAGGTCAATATCCTGAAATTCTCTACCTAACATCACTGTGGTTGGCACTATTATCACAAGGACTGCTGAGGTTCAAGGAGAGGGCCCAGGATTACCTTCCTAGTGAAACTAGGGATGGGTGATAAATGTAGCCTTGCCGGTGCCAGTCACATTCCAAGCACAAACGGGAAAAAAGACCTCTGCTCAAAAAAATTCAGCTCTTAATTTTATAGGCAGAAAAATACTGAGGCAGAAGAGCAGTTGTACATGTTGGTGTACTTTTCTAAAGTTACCTCATTATAGTCAGCACAATGCTTAAATAGAGCACTAATCAGCTACCTCCACAGTATTGAACTGTGCACTCATTAGCTTTTCAAGGAGGAAATGCTCAAAGGCCACTTACTGGAATTCTGCAATATTCTGTCCTACACATTGATGGAACTCGATTACACACTTGAAATTTCAATCATGCCACTTTGGGTAACCATCTCATGAGAAGTAAAAGTAGTTACAGGTCCAATAGTTTTATTCAATGGTTCTATTTAAATATGGATCTTTCACCGCAAGCTGGAGCAACCATACAGACTATATAACATTCTCTTATCTTTTGGAAGAGAAGAAGAAAACTTGAGGGAACTAAATTTCAGCCCAGAGTAAATATCACTGGGTATGCTGTGAATGAAGGGCAGAGAAACATATAGCAGTATATTTGCATTTGCCAAGGTCAGGCATTGTCTCTGGGCCATTTTCTGACCCTGGCAATGTATAAACTGCAGAAACTGGTAACTACAATGGACAATGCAGAACAGTGGTTTTTTGAAAATGTCCTTCCATCTCTCCCCTCCCCCTTATATTTGACACCCTTAATCTTTCCATAATGGGAAAAACAGGCAGATGGCTCTGCTGTGACCAATAAAGCCGTCCATCAGCAGATTAGTATGTAATGTGTTCTTTATGTTGTCTGACACAACATAAATAAGATATGTGGAGTCCAGTTGGTTGAAGATCTCAAACAGGTTTATTACAGCTAAACTAATATATACAGTACAGAGCTAATTATTTACAGAACCTTACTCTGGGTGTTACAGTTGCAGAGTGACTTTGGCTTTGAGTCACATGACTGCATCCTGGTACATAGCTCATTAGCATAGTAAGATCTTAAAGGGATATCACTCTTAAAGGCAATCATACAACATCTCCCTTCTTTCCAGAGATACATCTTGGATGCTAAAAGTAAAGATACATAAAATTAGATGACATCAAAATTATTTACGCATGGATAGAGATTGTGAAATTTACATGTGCAGAAGCTTAAGAGTCCGCCCATCGTTTCGGTAGTTTAACAACCCTTGCTCAGAGAATTTGTATCTCAGCTGTTGCTGTTTTTCCTGAGGTTTCTCCCTTTCTGCATTCAGTTTCTGTTGCTCTGCATTCAGCCTGCTAACATACTCTGTTGCCTTTCTCAAGGTGACCACTTTTGAGGCCTTCTCATTTTCGGAAAGTTCCAGCACCTCATCTCAAAGAACCAACAGACATTGCTTCAATTCATTCCTCCCCTGCCTCCTCAGGGCACTACGTGTCCATCGCCCCTCCTCATCCTCTGCGTCTGAAGGACTTGGGCTCAAGGTCAAGGACTTATTGGGGGAGAAGTACTTGGCCTCGTGGAGGTACCTGCCTGTTCTGACTTGCTGTGGTGCTGGCTGTTCTCTAGAGTGCAGAAGTGAGGGCATGGCTTAGTTGTGCTGTTGCTGGATTTCCAGACTGCACCATTTGATGCTGGCCAGAGTCTGCGAGCGGGTTCCGATCATTGGAGATTTCCCCTTGGCAATGCTCCCTACTGCCAGCCTTTGCTCTCAGTAGTGACAACACCAATCTCTTCTTCTGGGTCGCTGGAGCGTGAAGAGACAGTGCCTGTAGACGAAGAATTTTCACCATCTGAGTTTGGATCTTCATCCTCTTGGTGTGATGTCTCTGAGAAGGGGTTGATACTCTCCAAACCAGAACTACTGAGATCCTGGAGGAACTTTGACTCAATGCAGGTACCCTTGATCTCTTCTGCTGCAATTGGTACCTAGGTGATCTCGTGGATAGTTATGATGTGAGGTTTTTACGTTCTGGTTGTCCTGCCACTGCTGGTCTGCTCGTGTCTATCAGGTAGAATATTTATTGTTTCCATGCCCACTTGCCATAGCTGCATTGCATTGTAAGTGTGCCACTACAAGGAATGGGTGACCCATTATAGAGTCATAGAGTCGTACAGCATAAAAACAGGCCCTTCGCTCCACCGCGTCCATGCCGACCATAATGCCTATCTATACTAATCCCACCTACCTGCATTAATTCCATATCCCTCTATGCCTTGCTCATTCAAGTACCTGTCCAGATGACTCTTAAATGTCACTACTGTTCCTGCCTCCACCACCTCCTCTGGCAGCTCATTCCAGATACCCACTATTCTTTGCGTGAAAAATTTACCCCTTCGATCCCCTTTAAACCTCTTTCCTCTCACCATAAATCTATGCCCTCTAGTTTTAGTCACCCCTACCATGGGAAACAGACTCTTGCTATCTACCCTATCTATGCCTCTCATAATTTTATACACCTTTATCATGTCCCCTTTCAGCCTCCTTCGCTCCAGGGAAAACAGACCCAGCCTATCCAATCTCTCTTTATAACTCAAGCCCTCCAAACCAGGCAACATCCTTGTGAATCTTTTCTGCACCCTCTCTAGCGTAATCACATCTTTCCTGTAGTGCGACAACCAGAACTGCACACAGTACTCCAATTGTGGCCTAACCAACGTTATGTACAATTGTAACATGACGTCGCGACTCTTGTACTCAATGCCTTGGCCAATGAAGGCAAGCATGCCATATGCCTTCTTCACTACACTGTCTACCTGTGTTGACACTTTCAGGGAACTATGTTCTTGCACCCCAAGGTCTCTCTGCTCAACAACACTCCCCAGGGCCCTGCCATTCACTGGATATGTCCTGCCCTGGTTTAACTTCCCAAAATGCATCACTACGCACTTGTCTACGTTAAATTCCATTTGCCAATCCCTTGCCCACTTTCCCAGTTTATCTATATCCTGTTGTAACCTTAGACAACCTTCTTCACGGTCCACTATACCACAATTTTGGTGTCATCTGCAAACTTACTAATCATGTCCCCTACATTCACATCCAAGTCATTAATATATATGACAAACAACAGAGGGCCCAGCACTGATCCCTGCGGCACACCACTGGTCACCGGCTTCCAATCTGAAAAACAACCCTCCACTACCACCCCTTGCCTCCTGTCACCAAGCCAATTTTGTATCCAATTGGCTAGCTCACCCTGGATCCCATGTGTTCGAACCTTCTGGACCAGCCTACCATGCAGGACCTTGTCAAAGGCCTTGCTAAGGTCCATGTAGACAACGTCCATCGCCCTGCCCTCGTCAATCCTCTTGGTCACCTCCTCAAAAAATTCAATCAAATTCGTGAGACATGATTTCCCACGCACAAAGCCATGCTGACTATCCCTAATTAGACCTTGCCTTTCCAAATGCATTTAAATCCTGTCTCTCAGAATCCCTTCCAATAACTTTCCCACCACTGATGTAAGGTTCACCGGCCTGTAGTTCCCTGGTTTATCCCTGCTGCCCTTCTCAAATAAAGGCACATTAGCTATCCTCCAGTCTTCCAGTATCTCACCCGTGGCTAACGATGATACAAAGATCTCTGCAGGGCCCCAGCAATCTCCTCCCTTGCTTCCCATAGCATCCTAGGATACACCTGGTCAGGCCCTGGGGATTTATTCACCTTAATGCACTTCAAAACCTCCAACACCTCCTCCTTTGTAATGTTGATATGCTCCAGGATATCGCTGTTCCCTCCCTATATGCAGATAACTTTGCAGTTGTCGGTTGTATCCTTGACTTCCAACGATCCGGTACATATCTTTCAGGATTTGAACTGGTAGGATATTTGCGCTAGCTCCAGTGTCAATCTTAGCCCTGAGTGTATGTTTGCCAGCTTTCTTTGGGGACATGATGTTAATAGTGACAAAAGCTTCCAGTTGTTTGACTTCATCAACATGTTGTGTCAGGTTCACAATGTGAAATGCCTTCTCGTCTTTTGGCTGAGAATTGCTTCTCTCTGAGTCTTGTCTCAGATCAAATTTGCTGTGGTCTTCATGTATCGGCTTACTTTTACACAGGTCTCTGGTGCTTTCCTTGCTGCTGCTGCCCTGTTTTCCATTTGTTTGTGTCCTGCCGTGATTGCTGGCTGCATCTTTGGAGCCAGAATTCCTGCATAGGTGGACCCAGTGTCCTTTTGCAGTGCACGCCTTGCATAGGTCTTGAAATGCAGGACAACTGTGCAGTGAGTAGGACCAAACACACTTAACACACAGCTTGCTTGCTGTTTTTGACCTGGTTATTGTGCCTATATTGTTGCCTGCATCTAGTGCTTGCAGGTGCCATTGTCCAGCTACAATGGCTTCGTATTTCCTGCCATCTTCTAGCAGAGCATCAATGCTATGGCATGCTTTTTTCCCCCAGGAGGTCTTTCTGAAATGCTTCAATGGGTGTTGATAAAATCACCAGCTCCGTTATTTGGTCTGACAGCTCAGCTTCTGAAAAATCACATTCGTTGCCCTTACGACGGCATCTACAATTGATTCCTGTGGCTGTTGCCTGTAGGACATTAATTCCAGGTGGTGAATTTGAAAATTCATTCTTAATTGGAGCTGATCATCTAGCACTTTCCATATCTTTGTAGGATCTTTCTGGTACTCGTCAGATAAGCCAGAGGTATTGATTCTGTGTAATCTCTCATTTCCAACTGCTATTAGTATTTTTGCAGCCTGTTTTTCTGGTTCTGCAATCACTTGGTCTGTGAAGTGAAACTGCATTCTTTGTTTGAAAAGTTGGAACTTGGATAGAATATCCATGGCCTTCCAGTTCATGCTGGAAAATCTGGAATCCATCTTCCTGCTGTTCTTTTGCTTAAAACTTGCTTTAAGACTTGTTCTATGACTCTACACACTTTCACTTTTAATAAACTCTTTGTTATTTAGACTGCTTGGATTGAGAGGGGCAGGTGTTTGGCAGTGCTCAATGTTTATCTTGCTTGCAGCACTTAAGCCTGTCTGTTTATGTAGCTGTTCATTAGTCAGTTCAATTACTTATTTTTAGAGTTTGTTCATTTCTTCATGCTCGAGTGGTTTAATGGTATTTTAAAGCTGGAGCTGCGTTAATGGAAGCTCTTCTTCATGCTCGAGTTTAATGAGTTTTTTTAAACTTTGGCTGCATGGATGCAGGTTCTGCAGTGATCAGGGTTTTCCCGCTTTTTGCAATTGAGCGCCTCCTGTAAAGGCGCCGACCTCAAGCAGCCTGGGAGAGGTGTTGGGTCTTCCCTGTTTTTTTAGAGTCTTTAGAAAAAATCAATCTTTCAAGCACTTCAAAGCTTGTTTTTTTTCTCCTTAAAACAGTATCCCTTGATGATTGGCACAATGACTTGTCTGATTTAGTTGCAGCCTGTTGCTCTGAGCTCTGTCTTCTACAGTTTGAGGTAAGTTCTTTTTTTCTTTCTACTGTTTGGGCCAGTATTTCTCTTGAACTTTCTCTCTTCTGGCTGCAGGAAGGGTTTTTTTCAGAGCTGTTTTACCCATGGTATTTTACTTAGCTTTTTTTTTCTCTTCTCATCACAGCTGCCACCATGTAATGCATTCTTTATGTTGTCTGATGCAACATAAATGAGATGCATGGAGTCCAGTTGGTTGAAGATTTATTACAGCTAAACTATTATATACAGTACAGAGCTAATTATTTACAGAACTTTACTCTGGGTGTTACAGTTGCAGAGTGACTCTGGCTTCGAATCACATGATTGCACCCTGATACGTAGCTCATTAGCATAGTAAGATCTTAAAAGGATATCATTCTTAAAGGCAATTATACAACCAGTGACAGCAATATAAAATGGCGTACTTCCCAGTTATCTTTCCTCAAGGAATGGCCTAGTCACTGCTTGGTGCTTGACCTCCCAATAGCCTTGACTGAGGCTTGAGGTTTCATCAAATGAAGGAGCTGTATCAACAGATCAGTGCAATCTGTCAACATATCACATTGATCAGCTTTAACAGTCAACTGCACATAAGTTAAGGCCTCCATTAAAATAATGGAGAGAGGAATTTGATCTGAGCGCGTTAAGTTTATCGCACAATTATATCAGCCACTCATCTATGGCTAAGAAAAAGTGAAACTGAATGAGTGCAGAACTAATGGAGCAAAGGATGCAAACTGTAAAAGTTGTAACCTCTCTGTCTTTTCTTCATTAATGTTTTATGCCCAAGTATACACTCTAAGACACAATACAGGAGACTCTGCTACTAGTGACGATTTTTATGTTGTTGCTAGGGGCGTCAGACTGGGCAAAACTTTAACTCACTCAAAACCCATTCACTTGCACAGGTTAAAATCAGGCCTGGTACGACCTCTGGAAGAACTAGTCAAAACAATCATTTTAGGTGAGTCTTAAAGACCTTAGAGGAAGCAGCACTACCCTGGTTTACCTGCACTGTCAACTAAGCCAGATGCGTATTCTGTGTAAGTGATAATCTTTCTAAAGTCTTCATTCATCTTAGTAGATTCCCATTGATATTTTTAAACCTGCAATATCACTAATTGTCAAAGCTTAGCCATTGTTTCTTTCCATTCATCAAATTTACACATACATGTGTAGTTTCCATTCTCATTTCCCTGTAATGTTCCAACCAGACAATTTAATATGCTCAGCTCTCTCCACAAGGAGAGCGAGTTCATTCTCTTCAGCAGTGCAGTCGCAAAGGGATTGACTTCATTTATGGTGATGTATTGTAAAATGATTCTGCTCAAGATATTTCTCTGGAGAAAGTCTCATTGTACTGGAATGAAACACTCATATTGTAACTTCACTTTTATTGTCTGGAAAACAGAAAGAAACAGTATCTGGAATCTTTGCATTGCTGTGGACAGTTTGCTGATACTGCTGCAGTTGTTGCTTATTTACAAAGCAAGTTCCGCTCTTTCACTTCAGACTGCTGTATGGATTGTGACCTTCAAACAGCTCCTATTCTCAATCTCCCTGTTGTGTTTTCAGACTGAGTACACCTCCATGTGAACTTAGTCATCTTACATCATTATCAATCTTGTAGGGGCCGTTACCAAGAGAACATGTAACCCTCAAGCAATCAATCTTACAAACAATCTTATAAATAAATCAAAAGCTCTTATAACTCTGACTTCCAGGTCTTCTAACACTGAGCCATAAAAGTTATGATGTATTTCATCAATGTATATCTTTTCTGTCAAAAGTTTTCATTGCAATTCCTTGCAGATCAACCCCTTTCAAATATATATTGTGCAGATCCACTTGCATTCAAAATAACTTAGAAGCTTACAAGGTGTTTGGCATGGTATTCACTTTCAAAGGACCAAATGGTACTACATTGAGGAAGTGACGTTGGCCTTACAAGGCACAAGGATGTGATAGTGAGATGCATAGAATGTGTCATTGATCTCCGACACAGTGAGTTTCTGATCCCAGCCAGTTTTATCCGAGTTGGGGCTAATAACTTCCAACTGGGGATAAAAGGATAGCTAGGCCACCTCACACACACATCTCCTATCAACCAGGTACACAGCATCATTGGCTGAGATATGAGAGTGCTGTTTTGTGTTCAGGAATGATGATTAACACGACAGGGCCAAAACAAAGGGAAGGGGGTGTGTGGTGACATCCCTCCTGTGGGCAATTTGACCAAAACCGTTGAAGAGGGAGGACAGCAGTGCTAGGGAAAGAATTCCCGTTTAGTACTCATGCTGCCTTTTTGCTATTATTGGCAGGAGGAATTTCACCCGCAAAATAATGTAAAAGCTGAGCTATCAATTAAACGTTCATTGTGTTCGTTCTAAGGCTCATAATAACCTTTTAAAAGTGCAGATTTTCAAGCAATGGCGCTAATGTTATATGATGTCACAACAAAAAGAATATCGTCCTATTTAAAGAGCTAATTGCTGTAACACACAGTTCACCATTTATAGCTGACCCGCCATTTTAACCATCTGGTATCTTATGAATTGGCATTTGTTGCAGCAAATCGGATTTCATTATAAACAAGTTCCTCTGCAGAAACAAGGGCCTCGATTTTTAACTTTCCCTTCATCCCATTATGGGTAGGAAAGGGTCGGGTCAGGGTTTGAAATCCTAAAAATCGAGATCCCACCCCCAACCCCTGGAGATACAGCACAAATATCCAGAAACAGCTGTTCATTTGTGAGCACCCATCAAAGTTTTGGCAGCAGAACCCCATGGAAATTCAGAGCCTAATTCTTTACACCGAGGGAGGTTAGAATGCAAAATTCTCTGCTACAAGTCAATTTCTCAACAGAGTCTATAAATTTTCCCAATATGGAATTAGATTGAAAAAGTGGAATACTATAGAGTTGGTGCACTGAGCAGGAACACGGGATTCAACGAGTGGCTCATGTTGAAAATAAATGAGCACAGTCCTGATAGACTGAAAGGGCAGTTCCTGTGAAACACATGAATCCTGTGTGGCTGGGAAATGGCCATCATTGTTCTATAACAGGGTTGTCCAACATATGGCCCATGGCCCAGGATCCGGCCCACCAACCGTTTCCATCCGGCCCGAGAGTGTAAACTGTTCGCAGGGCCGTTCCTCATCCTCACTGTGACTGGAGATGAGAAATCTCCCTTTGTCAGTCTGGCTTTTAAACTATTGCGCTGTCAGTTTCACAGGTGATAGCCGCTGACATTGGGAACAGTCGTTTCCCAACAGACTCGGGGTTTTCCAGCGGATTCTGACTTTAAAAAAAAAATCCGCCAGGAAAACCCCCGAGTCTTTTGGGACACAGCTGTTCCCGATGTCAGCGGCTGTCACCTGTGAAACTGACAATGATCATTTTTAATAGAACAGACTTTTAAAAGAAAAGAGCATTCCACTCTCTACAACTATGTGAGAGAGAGTGAGAGAGAGAAGGGGGAACAGAGACAGAGAGGGGGGAACAGAGAGAGAGAGGGAGGGGGGAACAGAGAGAGGGGGGGACAGAGAGAGAGAGGGAGAAGAGGGAACAGAGAGAGAGAGGGGGACAGAGAGAGAGGGGGAAGGCGGAACAGAGAGAGAGGGAGAAGAGGGAACAGAGAGAGAGAGGGAGAGAGAGAAGGGGGAACAGAGAGAGAGAGTGAGAGAGAGAGAGGGGCGGAACAGAGACATAGAGGGAAAGAGAGGGGGGACAGAAAGAGAGAGAGAGAGGGGGACAGAGAGGGGGGGGGACAGAGAGAGAGAGAAGGGGGAACAGAGAGAGAGATGGAGAAGAGGGAACAGAGAGACAGAGAGGGGGACAGAGAGAGAGGCAGAGATAGAGAGGGGGAGAGAGAGATGGGGGGACAAAGAGATGTGTGGACAGATGGAAGGGGGGGACAGAAAGAGCAGGGAGCGGGGAGAGGGGAACACTGGCGACGGGGGGGGGGGGGGGGTGGAGCGATGAGGGGAGATACAGAAGGGTGGGGAGAGGGAAAGAGAGAGGGGGGAGAAGGGGACCCTCCAGGTACAGACTCTTCCCCGGCTCCGGCTGCTCTCTCCAGGTTCAGACTCTTCCCCGGCTCTGGCTGCTCTCTCCAGGTCCAGACTCTTCCCCGGCTCTGGCTGCTCTCTCCAGGTCCAGACTCTTCCCCGGCTCTGGCTGCTCTCTCCAGGTACAGACTCTTCCCCGGCTCTGGCTGCTCTCTCCAGGTACAGACTCTTCCCCGGCTCCGGCTGCTCTCTCCAGGTACAGACTCTTGCTGGATCCAGCTGCTCCCTCCAGGTCCAGACTTTTCCCGGGTCCAGCTGCTCCCTCCAGGTCCAGACTCTTCTTGGATCCAGCTGCTCTCTCCAGGTCCAGAATCTTCCCGGCTCCGGCTGCTCTCTCCAGGTCCAGACTCTTCTTGGATCCAGCTGCTCCCTCCAGGTCCAGACTCTTCCCGGGTCCAGCTGCTCCCTCCAGGTCCAGACTCTTCCCGGCTCCGACTGCTCTCTCCAGGTCCAGACTCTTCCCCGGCTCCGGCTGCTCCCTCCAGGTACGGACTCTTCCCGGCTCCGGCTGCTCTCTCCAGGTCCAGACTCTTCCCCGGCTCCGGCTGCTCCCTCCAGGTACGGACTCTTCCCGGCTCCGGCTGCTCTCTCCAGGTCCAGACTCTTCCCCGGCTCCGGCTGCTCTCTCCAGGTACAGACTCTTACTGGATCCAGCTGCTCCCTCCAGGTACAGACTCTTCCCGGGTCCAGCTGCTCCCTCCAGGTCCAGACTCTTCCCGGGTCCAGCTGCTCCCTCCAGGTCCAGACTCTTCCCGGGCCCAGCTGCTCCCTCCAGGTACAGACTCTTCCCGGCTCCGGCTGCTCCCTCCAGGTCCAGACTCTTCCCGGGTCCGGCTGCTCCCTCCAGCAAGTACAGACTCTTCCCCAGCTCTGGCTGCTCCCTCCAGGTCCAGACTCTTCCCGGCTCCAGCTGCTCTCTCCAGGTCCAGACTCTTCCCGGCTCCGGCTGCTCCCTCCAGCAAGTACAGACTCTTCCCCAGCTCTGTCTGCTCCCTCCAGGTCCAGACTCTTCCCGGCTCCGGCTGCTCTCTCCAGGTCCAGACTCTTCCCCGGCTCCGGCTGCTCCCTCCAGGTACAGACTCTTCCTGGTCCGGCTGCTCTCTCCAGGTCCAGACTCTTCCCGGCTCCGGCTGCTCCCTCCAGCAAGTACAGACTCTTCCCCAGCTCTGTCTGCTCCCTCCAGGTCCAGACTCTTCCCGGCTCCGGCTGCTCTCTCCAGGTCCAGACTCTTCCCCGGCTCCGGCTGCTCCCTCCAGGTACAGACTCTTCCCCGGCTCCGGCTGCTCTCTCCAGGTCCAGACTCTTCGCCGGCTCCAGCTGCTCCCTCCAGGTCCAGACTCTTCCCGGCTCCGGCTGCTCTCTCCAGGTCCAGACTCTTCCCCGGCTCCGGCTGCTCTCTCCAGGTCCAGACTCTTCCCGGCTCCGGCTGCTCTCTCCAGGTCCAGACTCTTCCCGGGTCCGGCTGCTCCCTCCAGATACAGACTATTCCCGGGTCCGGCTGCTTCCCCCAGGAAGACTCTTCCCGGGTCTGGCTGCTCCCTCCAGGAACAGACTTCCCAGGTCCGGCTGCTCCCTCCAGGTACAGACTCTTCCCGACTCCGGCTGCTCCTTCCAGGTACAGACTCTTCCCGGGTCCGGCTGCTCCCTCCAGGTACAGATACTTCCCTACTCTGGCAGCTCCCTCCAGGAGCAGATTCGTCACGGGTCCGGCTGCTCCTTCCAGGTACAGACTCTTCCCGGGTCCGACTGCTCTCTCCAGATACAGACTCTTCCCCGGGTCCGGCTGCTCCCTCCAGGTCCAGACTCTTCTCGACTCCGGCTGCTCCCTCCAGGTCCAGACTCTTCCCGACTCCGGCTGCTTCCTCCAGGTCCAGACTCTTCCCGACTCCGGCTGTTCTCTCCAGGTACAGACTCGTCAAAGAACAAAGAACAGTACAGCACAAGAACAGGCCATTCGGCCCTCCAAGTCTGCGCCGATCTTGATGCCTGCCTAAACTAAAACCTTCTGCACTTCCGGGGACCGTATCCCTCTATTCCCATCCTATTCATATATTTGTCAAGATGCCTCTTCTACGTTGCTACCATACGTGCTTCCACCACCTCCCCCGGCAGCAAGTTCCAGGCACTCACCACCCTCTGTGTAAAGACCTTGCCTCGCACATCCCCTCTAAACTTTGCCCCTCTCACCTTAAACCTATGTCCCCTAGTAACTGACTCTTCCACCCTGGGAAAAAGCTTCTGACTATCCACTCTGTCCATGCTGCTCATAACTTTGTAAACCTCTATCATGTCGCCCCTCCACCTCTGTCGTTCCAGTGAAAACAATCCGAGTTTATCCAACCTCTCCTCATAGCTAATGCCCTCCAGACCAGGCAACATCCTGGTAAACCTCTTCTGTACCCTCTCCAAAGCCTCCACGTCCTTCTGGTAGTGTGGCGACCAGAATTGCATGCAATATTCTAAGTGTGGCCTAACTAAAGTTCTGTACAGCTGCAGCATGACTTGCCAATTTTTATACTCTATGCCTGACCGATGAAGGCAAGCATGCCGTATGCCTTCTTGACTACCTTATCCACCTGCGTTGCCACTTTCAGTGACCTGTGGACCTGTACAGCCAGATCTCTCTGCCTATCAATACTCCTAAGGGTTCTGCCATTTACTGTATACTTTCCACCTGCATTAGATCTTCCAAAATGCATTACCTCACATTTGTCCGGATTAAACTCCATCTGCCATTTCTCCGCCCAAGACTCCAACCGATCTATATCCTGCTGTATCCTCTGACAATCCTCATCATTATCCACAACTCCACCAACCTTTGTATCGTCCGCAAACTTACTAATCAGACCAGCTACATTTTCCTCCAAATCATTTATATATACTACAAACAGCAAAGGTCCCAGCACTGATCCCTGCGGAACACCACTAGTCACATCCCTCCATTCAGAAAAGCACCCTTCCACTGCTACCCTCTGTCTTCTGTGACTGAGTCAGTTCTGTATCCATCTTGCCAGCTCACCTCTGATCCTGTGTGACTTCACCTTTTGTACCAGTCTGCCATGAGGGACCTTGTCAAAGGCTTTACTAAAGTCCATATAGACAACATCCACTGCCCTTCCTTCATCAATCATCTTTCTCACTTCCTCAAAAAACTCAATCAAATTAGTGAGACACGACCTCCCCTTCACAAAACCATGCTGCCTCTCACTAATAAGTTCGTTTGTTTCCAAATGGAAGTAAATCCTGTCCCGAAGAATCCTCTCTAATAATTTCCCTACCACTGATGTAAGGCTCACCAGCCTATAATTTCCTGGATTATCCTTGCTACCCTTCTTAAACAAAGGAACAACATTGGCTATTCTCCAGTCTTCTGGGACCTCACCTGTAGCCAATGAGGATGCAAAGATTTCTGTCAAGGCCCGACTCCGGCTGCTCCTTCCAGGTACAGACTCTTCCCGGGTCCGGCTGCTCCCTCCAGGTACAGACTCTTCCCAGCTCCGGATGCTCCTTCCAGGTACAGACTCTTCCTGGGTCCGGCTGCTCCCTCCAGGTACAGACTCTTCCCGGTTCTGGCTGCTCTCTTCAGGTACAGACTCTTCCCGACTCCGGCTGCTCTCTCCAGGTACAGACTCTTCCCGGGTGCGGCTGCTCCCTCCAGGTACAGACTCTTTCCAGCTCCAGCTGCTCTCTCCAGGTACAGACTCTTCACAGGTCCGGCTGCTCCCTCCAGGTACGGACTCTTCCCGACTCCGGCTGCTCTCTCCAGGTACAGACTCTTCTCGACTCCAGCTGCTCCCTCCAGGAAGACTCTTCCCGGGTCCCGCTGCTCCCTCCAGGTACGGACTCTTCCCGGCTCCGGCTGCTCCCTCCAGATACAGACTCTTCCCCGGCTCCGGCTGCTCCCTCCAGGAACAGACTGTACCCGACTCCGGCTGCTCTCTCCAGTTACAGACTCTTCCCCGGGTCCGGCTGCTCTTTGCTGGTACAGACTCTTCCCGACTCCGGCTGCTCTCTCCAGGTACGGAATATTCCCAGGTCCAGTTGCTCCCTCCAGGTACAGACTCTTCCCGACTCCGGCTGCTCTTTCCAGGTACAGACTCTTCCCGACTCCGGCTGCTCTCTCCAGATGCGGACTCTTCCCAGGTCCGGCTGCTTCCTCCAGGAACAGACTCTTCCCCGTGTCCGCTGCTCCACCCAGATACAGACCAATATCTGAGGACACACTCATCTGGGCATTGCTAAGAAACAACACATCTAATTGGTTGTCCATGACATCGGTGGATGTAAGGTCTGCCGTATTTGGTTGGAGAGCACAGGGCAGTTGGAGCAGTGCTCAGTGAGAGCCAATTAGAATCAAAACAAGTGGTACGCGGAGAGCATGGGGTGCAGTGTCCAGGCCAGGTACAGGTCAAAACGCAGAGACACATCAAATAATCTTCACTATACAGAGGAGCACATTGTAATATACAACTGAAAACCTTTCTTTTTTAGTGCAATTTTTCAAAGCTTTATGCAAGCCACTCAAAGACCTGCAGCGAGCTACCAGTAGTTCATGATTAACATGTTGGCAACCCCTGATCTAGAACACACAATCAGCCACCAACAAGGATAATTATTCCCCGAGGTATGGTATGTCAAGTGAAAAGTTTATTTTTAAAGAAACATTTTGTGATACCAGGGTCCTGCATCCTTGTCATACAACATAAGAAACAATGTGGAGGGAGAGAAGGATCCCAATAACAGTATCCATGGATCCATTCAAGGAATTCAGTTCTTCGGAGTGTTAGTGTACAGCATCTCCTTTTCCTGAGTTTTCTGTTCCTTCTCCTTACCAGCTCATCATTTTTTCTTCCATTCTTTCTCTGATTTCTTCCCTAGTTCTTCCATTCCTCCTCTTTGACAGTTTCTCTGTTCCTGCTTTTCCCAGATTCTCTATTTTCTTTCCCAGTTTTTCTCTTCTCTTCAACATAATCTCTCTGCTGCTGGAACTTCTCTTGCCATTTTGAGCAATTCACTTTTTCTAAACAGCCAATTAAATTCCGAATCTGGACTCACCATTTGAAGCTGTTTGTGTTACTAGGCAACTCCAGTTTAAAGTGGTGTCCTTCTGGACATCCTTCCCCCTTCTGATAATCGGTTCCTCCCTCACCTCCCAAAATGACTCTAATGAAAAAATAAATGTAAAATAAACCTGCACACATGCGCACTCACTGCCGAACTTCACGTTCTATGTTGCAGACATGTGCAGGTGTTTTTTTATAATTTTTTATGTTATGGAAAGGCCATAGAGAAGCTTTAGTACTGGTAGAGCAGGAAGAACTGATACAGAGAAAAGAAAGAATTTTCATGTATTTAGCGTCTTATCACATCACCAAGGAACGTCCCCGATGATAATTAATTTATGTGAGTGAAAACAGCAATGAGATGAATGGCCTGTTTGTCTGATTTTGTTGCTGCTGCCTGAGGCAGGAATATCAGTCAGGACAGCACGAGAATTCCCTGCTCTCGGGAGGAAAAGGGTCAACTTTGGTAGGTCAGAAGTCATAGAGATTCAACCAACAAATCCAGGTGGCCATTCCCGTCAGGAGAATTACACATTGAAATCTTATGGTGCCATGCCCGTTTCTCAGGTGCAAAACAGATGCCTAAGCATCGAATAAGGTGGTCAGGATGCACACACTCATTACCTGCTGGCAGTGCACTGCCAGCCATATTGGAACACACCAGAACTACATAATTGCTAATGAATATATTCAAATTAGGGGTCCTACACTTGTTATAGAACCCTTTTGTGAAATTAGACTGCCCAAGTGCCTGATTTGCCCAGAAACTCGTGGCACTAACAGGCAGGAAGGGCCCTTCAGCAGTGCTATTTAAAGGCTTTATCCACTAAATACAGGCTAGTTTCTGGTCAGTCATTTGAGGTTGCTGGTTGACTTCTGGTGTTTTTTGGCCTGTTTTCAGACAGAGAACTGATTCGTGGCTGCTTGACCTGGACTTCTTTTAGCTGCCTTCGAAATAGTTCTAGTGCAGTCATGGGAGAATTACTAGGTCTGCCTTTAGGGCTGGAGGGCAAGAGGGAGCAGGAGCAGAGCAAGAGGGAGAAGGTGGGGGGCACTACACTGGAGGTCATACCCACAGCAGGTCTTTCGGGGTCCACTTCTCCAACATGAACTATGTCACCTGCTGCAGCCTCAACCCGAGCCTTGAATCAATGCAAGGACAGCATTGCCTGTGGCTGTCACTGAGGCCCTTAGCTTTTGTGCCACAGGTCGCAGCAGGTGATGCCAGCGGTACTTCCTGGTAAGCGATCCAATACTGAATCAGCAGTGTCACTGAGGCTCCCTACACTAGGAGGAAAACCTACACCTCTTTCACCATTGGCAGAGCAAAGCAGAATGAGCAAGTACTCAGCTTTATCCAGATTGCAGGTTTCCCCTGGGTTTAAAGTACCATTGACTGCACTCACATTGCCTTGTGTGCTCCCCATCGCCAGCCTGGCATCTTACTCAACAGGTAGGGATTTCACTTCTTCAGTGTCCAGCTGGTTTGCGACTGCAGACAGTGCGTTATGCAGCCGTGCCCAGTTTCATGCCAGCGGCCATGATTCATTTGTCATGCGCCAGTTCTCTGCTTTTATTCCAACCAGGCCGCGAGGCCACCGGCTGGCTACAAACCTTTCAGACTTGGCCATATAAGGGGAGATTAGGACAGGTGACAAAAGTTTGATCAAAGCAGTAGGTTTTTCTGAGTTTCTTAAAGGAGGAGGGAGACGTGGAGAGGCAGAGAGGTTTAGAAAGGGAATTCTAGAGCTCAGAGCCCCAGGCAGCTGAAGGCTCAGCTGCACATAGTCGGGCGAAGGAAATTGGGAATTGGCAAGATACCGGGACCAGCTGCATTCAGGAAAGTCAGCTCTACATGCAGCCGAACAGATGGTCCATGAAGGGAACACTGCAGGCCACCAACAACAAGGTAAGCTTGCCCGAGTGTGGAGCCAGGAAGAGCAGGAGTTCTCTACCCACCCCACATAAAAATTGAAGGTCCTCAACTGCCACTACCACCCTCGGACACCCATCCATCACCACTGCCAACCTCACCCCCCCCCCCCACCAATCACCTTTGCCACCCTCTCTCCCGAGTACCTCCACCATCCTCACTTCCCAATTACTGCTGCTACCCTCAATCCCCAATCACCATCTCCACTCTTACTCTCTCAATCACCACTGTCACTGTCATTCCCCAATCACTGCTGCCATCCTCACATCCCCCCCAGTCTCTGCCACCATCCTTGAAAACAAAGATGAGAGTTTTAAAATCGTGATGTTGCTCAACTGGGAGCCAGTGTATATCTCTGAACACCGGGGTGATGGGTGAACGGGACTTAGTGCGAGTTAGAACACGGGCAGCAGAGTATTGGATGACCTGAAGTTTATGGAGGGTTGAAGATGGGGGACTGTCCAGGAGAACACTGGAATAGTCAAGTCTAGAGGTAGCAAAGGCATGGATGAGAGTTTCAGCAGCAGACAAGCTGAGGCAGGGGGAGTGTCAGGCGATGTCACAGACATGGAAGTAGGCAGTCTTAATAATGGAGCGGATATGTGGTTGGAAGATAGCTCAGGGTCAAATATGACACCAAAATTGCAAACAGATTGGTTCAGCCTCAAACAGCCAGAGAGGGGGACGGAGTCAGTGGTTGGGGAACAGGAGTTTGTGACAGGGACCAAAGACAATGGCTTCAGTCTTCCCAAAATTTAGTTGGAGGAAAATTCTGCTGATCCAGTACTGAATGTTGGACAAGCAATCTGGCGATTTAGTGACTGTGGAGGAGTTGAGAGAGGTGGTGGTGAGGCAGTGCTAGCTGTCGTCAGCACACATGTGAAACTGATGCTGTGCTTTTGGATGATGTCGCCAAATGACAGCATGTATATGAGAAATAGAAGGGGGCCAAGGATAGATCCTTGGGGAACTCCAGAGTAACAATATGGGAGCAGGAAGAGAAGCCATTGCAACTGATCCTCTGGCTATGATAGATAAGAATGGAACCAGGCGAGAGCAGTCCCCACCCAGCTGGACGATGGTGGAGAGGTGCTGGAGGAGGATGGTGTGGTTAACTGTGGCAAAGGCTGCAGACAGGTTAAAAAGGACGAGGAAGGAAAGTTTACCACAGCCACCATAAAATGCTATTTGTGACTTTGATAAGGGTTGTTTCAGTACTGTGGCAGGGGCAGAAACCTGATTGGAGGGAGTCAAACATGGAGTTCCGGGAAAGATGGACACAGATTTGAGAGGTTTTGGAAAGGAAAGGGAGGTTGGAGAAGGGCTGGTAGTTTGCAAGGATGGAGGGGGTCAAGGATGGTTTTTTTGAGGTGGGATAATGAGGGAAGATTTAAAGGGGTGGGACACAATACCTGCAGAGAGAGAACCATTAACAATAGTATCTAAATTAGGTGCCAGGAATGGAAGTTTGGTGGTCAGCAGTTTAGCGGGAATAGCGTCGAGAGAGCAGGAGGTGGGTCTTATGGATAAGGTGAGCATGAGGAGAGAAAGGAGGGAAACTAGAGAAAGAGGCAGTGCAGGGCTAGGGCAGGGAGGAGGAGCTTTAGAGTAAGTTTTGCCCTGTGGGCAGCCCTTCAAACAGGTTGACTTCCTGGATTGTAGCAGGTCCTCCACCAGTGACACTGGACCTTCTGTTAAGAGGTCTTCACTAGCAGAAACATATCAAACTTTCATTACTCGTGCAGTATCAGGGCACCCAGCAACATCAGCGGAGACGTCTCCTTAAGCAATGAGTGACAGTGAATTTGAAGTCGTTATTGTTTACATGTTCTTTCATGGATTAGATGCTTTTGAGTACTTGTGTAGAGTATATGTAGACTGTGACCAGGTGCATAAGTCAAATTGGACATGAGACTCCACAGGCTTCCATTATATCATTTGAATGATAGCATAACATTGTCTGATAGGAAACAGTAGGTTGTTGATATGAGGCCCAGAAAGAGATTTATACATGTGTAAAGGATCACACTTATTTTCTCCTGCCTGCTGAGGTCATTACATTTCTTTCAGTATTGTGTCCATGTATTTTGGCCTGCGCTGCAGCTAGTGATGGTCTCAGCCATTGCTTGCCATGTTTGGCCTGCAGCAATCAGGATCTTCTTTCCATGGTGAGGAAATGGGGCATCCCTCTCTTGCTTGACATCCTGCTCAATGGCTGCATCATCAAAGCATGGCGTCCTGATGTGAGCAGCATTCCAGATTGACAGCATGGATTGCACACTATGGCGACAAATTTCCCTCAGCATATTTAGCTTACCAGTGGTGCCGGAAAATTGGACAGAAGCTATTTCCGCCCATCTTGCACTATTATAAAACACTTTCTGGAGTTCCCTCGTACTTCTTGAACTGCTCATCGATCCACAAAAGTATGTGTCAAAGTGAGGGCCAGAGTGCAGCAGCTCTGAGTCTCCTGGCTTGACTTTCCTATTAATTTAGACAGATTAATGAAGCACAGTAGCCGGGATCAACTGATACAATTGACGGGCAATAAACGCTGGCCTTGGCAGTGACTGTCAAATCCTGTGAAGAAAATGTTTTAAAAAGCTGACACAGAAAACTCTGAGGATTTTGAACAACAATTTCTGCATCTGGGAGATACTTTTTTCTCCAAGGAAGAGGCATATAGATTTGCCAGGAAAAACAACAGACCTGAGGATTGGGAGCAGTTTAGAATTCAGCAAAGGAGGACCAAGAGATTGATTAAGAAGGGGAAAATAGAGTACAAGAGCAAGCTCGCGGGGAACATAAAAACTGACTGTCAAAGTTTCTATAGGTATGTGAAGAGAAAAAGATTGGTGAAGACAAATGTAGGTCCCTGACAGTCAGAAACGGGAATTTATTATGGGGAATAAAGAAATGGCTGACCAACTAATTGCATACTTTGGTTCTGTCTTCACAAAGGAGGACACAAATATCACACCAGAAATGTTGAGGAACACAGGGCTTAGTGAGAGGGAAGAACTGAAGGAAATCAGTATGAGTAGAGAAATGGTGTTGGGGAAATTGATGGGATTGAAGTCCGATAAATCCCCAGGGCCTGATGGTATGCATCCCAGAGTACTTAAGGAAGTGGACCTAGAAATAGTGGATGCATTGGTGGTCATCTTCCAAGATTCTATAGACTCTGGAACAGTTCCTACAGATTGGAGTGTAGCTAATGTAACCCCACTATTTAAAAAGGGAGGTAGAGAGAAAGCAGGGAATTATAGACCAGTCAGCCTGACGTCGGTAGTGGGGAAAATTCTAGAGTCCATTATCAAAGATTTTATAGCAGAGCACTTAGAGAACAGTGGTAGAATCGGGCAGAGTCAGCATGGATTTACGAAAGGGAAATCATGCTTGACAAATCTACTAGATTGCTTCGACGATGTAACTAGTAGAGTTGATGAGGGGGAGCCAGTGGATGTAGTTTATTTGGACTTTCAGAAGGCTTTTGACAAAGTCCCACATAAGAGATTAGCATGTAAAATTAAAGCGCATGGGATTGGGGGTAGTGTATTGCGATGGATAGAAGATTGGTTGGTGGACAGGAAACAAAGAGTAGGAATAAACGGGTCTTTTTCCGAATGTCGGGCAGTGATTAGTGGGGTACCGCAGGGATCGGTGCTAGGACCCCAGCTACAATATATATTAATGATTTAGATGAGGGAACTTAATGTAATATCTCCAAATTTGCAAATGACACAAAACTGGGTGGGAGGGTGACTTGTGAGGAGGATGCAGCGAGGCTTCAGGGTCATTCAGACAAGTTGAGTGAGTGGGCTAATGCATGGCAGATGCAGTATAATGTGGATAAATGTCAGGTTATCCATTTTGGTAGCAAAAACAGGAAGGCAGATTATTATCTGAATGGCTATAAACAGAGAGGGGAATATGCAGCGAGACCTGGGTGTTCTCGTACACCAGTCGCTGAAGGTAAGCATGCAGATCCAACAGGCGGTAAAAAAGCAAATGGTATGTTGGCCTTCATAGTGAGAGGATTCGTGTACAGGAGCAGGGATGTCTTGCTGCAATTATACAGGGCCTTGGTGAGGCCACACCTGGAATATTGTGTGCAGTTTTGGTCTCCTTAGCTTTAGAGGTAGTGCAGCGAAGGTTTACCAGACTGATTCCTGGGATGGTGGGACCGACGTATGAGGAGAGATTGAGTCGGTTAGGATTATATTCACTGGAGTTCAGAAGAATGAGGGGCGATCTCATAGAAAACTATAAAATTCTAACAGGACTTGACAGGGTAGATGCAGGAAGGATGTGCCCGATGATGGGGGAATCCAGGACCAGGGGTCATAGTCTAAGGATACAGGGTAAACCTTTCAGGACTGAGATGAGGAGAAATTTCTTCGCCCAGAGAATGGTGAGCCTGTGGAATTCGCTACCACAGAAAGCAGTTGAGGCCAAAACATTGTATGTTTTCAAGAAGGAGTTAGATATAGCTCTTGGGTCTAAAGGGATCAAAGAGTATGGGGGGAAAGCGGAAACAGGCTACTGAGTTGGATGATCAGCCATGATCATAATGAATGGCGGAGCAGACTCGAAGGGCCAAATAGCCTAATCTGGCTCCTATTTTCTATGTTTCTATGTTTCAGCAGTCGTTTGGTCATTCTGACGACACACACCTTGGCTTTCTTATTGATTCCCATAGGATCAGGCCATTGGCAGATTGTTGGAACCCCTAAGACACACCCCATCCCTTAGCATTCCCTACAGGCCTGTATTTGTCTGCCATTACCATGGAGAAGGAGCACAGGTTGGAGGAAAGGAAACTCAGGCAGCATTTAATGTAGGAGCCAACAGCACCTATTGTTACCAAAGTCTTCTATGCAACACAATCTACTTTTGACACCACAGCCTTAACTCCTCCTCCTCCACTTTCAAATAAAGAGAGATTCCCTCAAACCACTACCCGTCCTACCACGTGAAAACACATCAGCTCTCTATGCCCCATCATGACTATGTCAATCATCAACAACTGAGTGCAGGCGTCAGTAGTGCATAAGTGCACTCTTTCCTGTATGACTTTGACCTCCATTAATAACAAAACATCATGTCAGTGCACATTCTATTTTATTACAGCAGGGTCTACCCCTGCTCCTATTTTTTGAGGTCTTTTGTTTAAAAAGCTCTGGAAACCACTAAATACCTACGATTACATCAAGAGCCAGTAGAAATCACCAGCAACTAACTTGAAAACCGTTGATCTGACACCTTTAACTAGCACTCGTGGGCATCATTCCTGCTCCTGAGCACGAGTTCAGCTGTGTGAGGTTAAGACAAGCATTAGCTGGAGCATTGAGTTCCAAAATGGCAGCACTGGCATCAAATCGGCCCACTCTGCATACCTGTATAAGCACTAACTCCCCCTCACCAAAATGACGTCCAGCGCTGTTAGTACCAGAAATGTGCATGCAGTCCATAGATGACATTTTGAATGCAAAACAGCAGCCATAGCGGTGAAAAATTGGCCGCTACAGGGCCAAAGGTTTGTGATGTAAAAGTGTCCAATCTAGCCTCTTCCATGTCTTCATTCTCCTCTGTTTCATAGCTTAAACATTTCTCATTAGGAAATCCATACTGGCGGTACAATGGCGCGGTGGTTGGCGCCGCAGCCTTGCAGCTCCAGGGACCCGGGTTCGATTCTGGGTGCTGCCTGTGCGGAGTTTGCAGGTTCTCCCCGTGATTGCGTGGGTTTTCGCCGGGTGCTCTGGTTTTTTCCCACAGCCAAGGACTTGCAGGTGATGGGTGGATTGGCCGTTGTGAATTGCCCCTAGTGTAGGTAGGTGGTAGGGAATATGGGATTACTGTAGGGTTAGTATGGATGGGTGGTTGTTGGTTGGCACAGACTCGGTGGGCCAAAGGGCCTGTTTCAGTGCTGTATCTCTAAATAAATAAAATAAAAAATAAAATAAATTTCAAAGTAGATACAGTCAGCTGAACCATTCTCAACACCAGGCTTACCCAGGTGCTGACAAGTGCCTTTTATAACCTATTGTCATCCTTCTTCTAGGTGCCCCTTGAGGGCCATTATTGCGAGAGTTGGTTGGCTCTTCATGCTCATGGAACTGACATGGACCTTGTTTCATGGCATTTGTTCCTGATGCAAATGGCATATTTCCCAATGTCAAACTCACTAGCAGAACATCGCTGTAATGAGGGCCATGTATCCACCATTGTGGTCATTGAGAGGAGGTTCTGAAGGTGATGTTTGATAGATGGGAGGAGAGGGGGGCACTGCTATTTGCTACTGAGTAAATCTCTCAGATCATGGCTACTTACTGTTCAAGTCAACAACTTTGTAATTGCGAAAGGACTGGAGGAAGTGGGCCCAGCTGCTAAGGACACAGAGGAAACTAGAGCTCAGTGTTAGGATCAGCACTTGGAGGACTCTTTCATGTTGGCTGCCAGGAATGTTCCTAGGGAGATCATTAGCAATATATCCTCCTTGGATTAAAGTGAGTCTGTGTTGCATCTGTTAAGACCCCCGGGTCTCTTTAGGCTTTATTCATTGCCTCCGCAATTTCCTCCCTTACTTCACTGAGTATCCCCGGATACATCCCATCCCTGTCCTGGTGACTTCTCAACTTTAAGTACAGCCAACCGTTCTAATATCTCATCTTTATCAATTTTTATCCCCCTGGAACCCAGGTGAATGATGTCAGAGTCACTGGGGCCAGTTAGGCAGATCCTGGCAAAAGGTGGGGGATGAGGGGGTCATTGATATGGGTGGGGGGGGTTCAATGGGGATGGCTCTTGCTGCACCGGGCACTCCGTGGGCCACAGGGTGCCCGATCAGGAGAGCCCTCCACACTCGAGCCCGTAAGGAGGTCGCCAGCTTTTAATGGGCGATCTCCCCACGTAGCCAGCGGCAGCAGAAGAGGCCCTTAAGTGGACCCCAGAGACTAGAGGACAATTTTTATTTTAATGGTGCAACTGACTCCCAGACACAGGAGAGCACTAGAGGCTGTTTTACCCCTTTTTTGGATAGACACAGCAGCCACCTCAGGACAACAAGCTGCTATTTAGGGCTCTGGCATTGACGAGAGGGGAAGTGTAGATGTACCCCCAATACAACAAAGGCCTGTGGCTTATAGCCTCCTAACCCCCGCAGATTTTTGGGACAGTAATTTCAATAAAAGTTATGTTGCACTATTAACTATCAGCTCAGCCCAATGGTAGAAGTCTTGCCTCTGATTCATTAAACTCCTGTGGCATTTTAATTTTACATTTCAGGTCTGTGACCTTTAATCCGAACTGGGAAAAGTTAGAGACGGAATAGGTTTTAAGCAGGGATTAAGGCAGGGAGGGGGAAAACAAAAGGGAAGGTCTGTAATAGGTCGGAAAACAGGAGAGATTAACTGACAAAAAGGATGATGGCGCAAGGCAAAAGGATATGGTAATGAGACAAGTAATGAAATAAAATATGGGTCTAGAGTCAGAGAGTCATTACGGCCCATCAAGTCTATGCCGGAGGAGGTGTAAATAGGAATAGCACAATTGTTACCTACAGCCACTGCCTGAGAAAATGGGTCAGTGATTAGTTGTTGAGTCCGGAAGGGTGTAAACTGTATTGGAGGTAGAGGACAGATAGGTCAGAGTGGGAATGGGGTGGAGAATCGAAATGACTGGCAACCAGAAGCTCGGGGCCATGATTGCAGACTGATGGAGGTGTTCCACAAAGCGATCACCCAAACATCATTTGGGCTCCCAATGTAGAGGAGACCCCAAGGTGAGCAGTGAATACAGTATACTAAATTGAAGGAAGTAGAAGTAAATCAATGTTCACCTGGAAGAATCGTTTGGAGCCCTGGACAGTGGGAAGGGACAAAGTAAAAGGACAGGTGTTGCATCTCCTGCACTTACATGGGAAGGTGCTGTAGGAAGGGGAGGTGGTGGTATCACATTGGAGGTGGCAGAAATGGCAGAGGATGATCCGTTCATTGTGGAAGCTGGTGGGGTGGAAAGTGAGGACAATGGGAACCCTATCGTGCTTCTGGGAGGGAAGGGAAGGGGTGAAAGCTGAAGTACGGGAAATGGAATAGACACAGTCGAGGACCCTGTCAACCACAGTGGAGGAAAATCCTCATTTAAGGAAAAAGGAAGACTTTTGAATTGAAGTCTAGGTTCCCAACATTTCACAAGCATGCTGATACCAATTTGTAGATTACCTGTTTGCCTTAAACAATCTATCAATTAAATCCTCAATTACTTGAAGCTTCCAGTATAAACACTAATAGGAATTTGGAACAATTCATTTAACTCCAGATTTTCGTGAACATTTGTCCAGTCCCACAATCACCCTCCCACCTAGCCTCCGTGCCTTCAGCTACCTCCCTCTCCTCCTTTAAAATCCTCCTTAAAACCCACCAATTTGCCAAGATGTTGCTCACAATTCCTAACGTCTCCTTCTTTGGCATGATGTCCATTTTTGGATTATGCCTTTGCGAAGCATTTTGAGATCTTTTTCTGTTAAAGGCATTATTCAGATTATTGTTGTTGTTGCTGGCATTGTCATTCATTGTCATTGTTGATGCTAATGAAGAACTACCACAAAGAGCTAAAAGAGTTAGAAGGTTGTGGGTTCAAACCCCACTCCAGGACTAGAGCACAAAAATCAAGGCTGAAACTCCAGTACGATATTGTGGAAGTGCTGAAGTGCCGTCTTTCAGATGAGACATTAAACCAAGGCCCCTTCTGTCCTCTAAGTAGACCTAAAAGATACCATGGCACTATTTTGAAGAAGAGCAGGGAAGTTATCCCTGGCGTCCTGGCCAAGATTTGTCCCTCAATCAACATCACAAAAAACAGATTATCTGGTCATTATCACATTGCTGTTTGTGGTAGCCTGCTATGTGCAAATTAGCTGTTGCGTTTTCTACCTTGCGCCAGTGACTGCACCTTAAAAAAACTTCATTGATTGTAAAGCACTTTGGGGTGTCCTGATGTCATGAAAGGTGCTATATAAATGCAAATCTTTTTCTTTCATCTAACACATCTAAATCCAAAAAATAGAAATGGTGGAATGAATTGAACGTAACAAAGAATAACACAGGCCAAAGTCAGAGGCCCTTAGCCAAATCCTTGATGTGAATAAATCACAAGCTGAGTATGGAGCAGCGTATGAATAAAGTGAGCACTGCTTGGCGTTTAAATGATAATGTGTGGTTTTGATGCAATTGTCAAGTTGTGCTGGTAGTAGTTTCACTGGCCTGTGGGATGAGTATGCAGTTAGTGGGTGTATGCTGCTGGAATATCTGTTGAATCAGTTAGGAAGTGTGACCTCCAATGGTTGTCTCTCACACTGTATGAAACAACATAATATTGTGTTTTCTACTGTGTGTACTGAGAGGGGCTGTGTCCTGCTACCGTCAGCAATAACTGGAATTAACAACAACTTCCTTACATCCTTGCTGAAAACTCACTCATGAAATACTGGAAAAAATGACTGGTGATGAACCAACACCAAGTCTAACCACTGAGAGGGTGTTAGTGGATGATTTATCAGGTGGTGGTGCTACCCCTCCACCGCCTTTGTTCGGCGGAGAGTTTCATCTGTTGACTTTTTTTATTAAAATAAAACCACCCAGTTTGTATATTTTGTATACAAACTACTTGGTTGTATAAAAGAATGTCAGTGAGGAAATGGAAGATTAAGAGTACAAAGGAACGTGCAAAGTGTTAAGAGGGTAAAAGGATATGGGCGAGGCCCACACAAACCAAAAGTCAAGCTACTGTGGGAAATTGGCAAAAATGACAAATAAGATGCAAATACAGGAGATCTGAAATGCAAACAGGAAAATGCTGGCGAAATAAAAGTGGTTCAACCAGTGACGAAGCTAGAAAAAGAGGCCAACTCCATGGGTGCAAAATTAACAACAACAACTTCTATTTATATATCCCCTTTAATGTAGTAAAACATCCAAATTACTTCATAGGAGCATTATCAAACAATATTAGAACCAAATAAGGAGCTATTAGGACAGATGGCCAAAAGCTTGGCCAAAGAGGTAGGCTTTCAGGAGTGTCTTAAAGGAGGAGAGAGGCAGAGAGGTTTAGGGAGGGAGTTGTAGAGCTCACAGACAACAATGGTGGAGCGATTAATCTCCAAAAACTCTGTGTTCCGAGATACTATCTACACCTGAAACAGCAATGCAGTTCTCCCCCAGACACCTCCACACACACTCCACAATACTGGCACTTCCTACTGTACAGGAAATGGAGGATGTGATTATGGTCTTAAGGTACTGAAGACAATTTTCAGACTGGAGGGCTGCACAGTTTCCAGCAGAAAGATAAAATACCTTCCCTGAAGCTTGCATTGAGCCAGTTTGGCATAGTCGCATGGGAGGTGAAAGACAGAGGGCCAAAGTGGGAATATGAGGAGCAATCAGCTGCCATGGTCCTAAGCTCTGGAATTCCCTCCCTGCACCTCACCACTGCTCTACCTCTCTTTCCTCCTTTAAGACACTCCTTAAAACCCACCTAGAATTATAGAATGATTAAAGAACCATTCGGCTCATTGTGTTCATGTCATCTGTTTACAACAGCAACTTAGCTAGTCCCACTCCCCTGTCTTTCCCTCCTAGCCTTGCAAATCTTTTCTCTTCAAGTAATTATCAGCCACGATTGAATCTGTCTCCACCAAACTCTCAGGCAGTGAATTCCAGATCGTAACCACTTGCTGTGTCAAGACGTTTTTCCTCATGTTACCTATGGTTCTTGTGGCAATCATTTTAAATCGGTGTCCTCCGATTCTCGACTCTTCCACCAATGGGAACAGTTTCTCCCTATCTACTCTGTCCAGACCCCTCATGATTTTGAAAATCTTTATCAAATCTCCTCTCAGCCTTCTCGTCTCTAAGGAAAACAGTCATACGCACTCTTTTTCTGCTTCATCTTACTCTCTATCTCTTTTGTCATCTAGGGAGCTCTGGCATTGTTTGTCCTTGTGGGAATGTACGTTGTCTGTACCTGAACCATCTTCTCTTTAAAGGCAACCCATTGTTCTGTTACAGTTTTGCCTGACAATCTTTGATTCCAATTTATCTGGGCCACATCCGTTCTCACCCCATTGAAGTTGGCCCTCCCCCAATTAATTATTTTTACTTTGGATTGCTCCTTGTCCTTTCCAGTAGCTCACCTAAACCTTATGATCCTATGATCACTGTCCACCTCTTTGACCAAGCTTTTGATCATCTGCTCCATTATCTCCTTATTCGCCTTGGTGTCATCTTTTTCTTTATAATACTCCTGTGAAATGCCTTAGAACATTTGATTGCATTAAAGACACTATATAAATTCAAGTTGTTGTTAAAGTGACAAGTTGGGTCGGGGTCACGCACTTGTGGATAGAACAGGTGTTCGGCTAAACAGTGACCAAATGTACAGGCTGCACCTCATTCAAATCATTAATTCTCTCTGTGTGTGAGTGCAGGATATGCTACCTGCCTTTCTTGCTCTTTATCTTTATTCCATCCTTAGTAAAACATTTACTTATCTCGTAATCTTCAGTTCTGACCCAAAATGTTAGTTTGTCTTTTCTCTTTCCAGATGTTTACTGACTTGCTGTGTGTATCCAGCATTTTAATTTCAGATTTGCAGCATCTGCACATTTTTCTTTTTTAAAATTTAAATGAATACTCTTAACTTAGCTGCCAATGGAATACATATTTAAACAAAACCCACAAAATGTCTATATTTGAATTGAATGGCTTGGTCCCTCCATGTCTATTTTTGAGGACTTTGTGGACTAGATTTTAGTTTCTCTGGGAGCTGTATCTTCATATGTGCGGTAGGGCAGGACTTGTGGCTGCCTGATTGAGCCGCCTCTGACCCTGGTCTGATTTGAGTACTTTAACGGAACTTCCAGTGGGTTTTCTGCATATTCTGGGAAGGTCTCTGGGGAAGGGAAGGTGTGGAAGATTTCTGTAGCTGCAGAACCAGGTGCCTGTATCAGATAATGCAAGTTCAAGCTCTCCCCAAGCCAGGCAAAAGTTCTGGCCACTGAAGTGCCAGTGGGTGCCCACAAATAAATCCCTGCAATCAAACACATTCTAAATGGCAAGCTTTTAATTGTTAAAAAGTCCTTTGCAGGCATTTGCATACAAATAATCCTTACATGCAATGTTGCTAAGGCGATAGTGACAGAAAATATGACATATATCACTCTGTCATTACTGCCTTATTTGGTTTCACCCTGGGTCCAGGGGAGAATGATGCTGTTGGGACACTCTGAGCAGAGAACTGGCAGGATGGTCCCTAGACAATTTTCCACTCCTGGTTCCCCAAGTTATGCTGGAAAACTGGTGTCACTTCAAGTATCAAAACAAGCTGGGCCCTTTTCTGTGAGTGAACCTTGCTTTTAACCCATTTGTGTTGTCACTCAGAAAGGAAACCAATGCCATGATACACCATAGACAAAACTGCTTCAATTTTATCAACTATGTTATTGCACATCACTATGTCAAATTAGCACTGTCTCTTTAATTATCGGGTAGAATGTACGTAATTGACTAATTTTACCAACGGAATGAAGACTTTCAAAACTGTATTCAACAATGTGCCCTAATTAACTAATTCAATAGTGGGAATTAACAAATTTAATAATGTACCTTCCCCTATTCATCATAAACCCCATCACTTCAAGGGTAGGAAAGCCTTGTTTTGAAAGCCTTGTCTTTTTGGAAACCTTACTAGACAGACACTGTTTTTAATAACAATTTCAAATATTTCCTTTTCACGCTTTCTTTCAGAAGCTAGTCTTTGTTCAAAGTCAGACTCAATACATTTTTGTGGGATTGTCTGTTAGAATCAAGAAATTAGGCAACATTTCTCACCCGGTTTTGATTAAAATGAGGAGACATGTGCCTGTAGTTACCGATGTAAATGTTCACCAAACTATTTCCATGACAGAATTTATAAATCATTTAAAAATGATTCATTTAAAGATGCGTAAATAACATAACAAGCTCGATGGTTTCAATCTAATATTGGAAAAACCTATGGTCATACTGAAATTGGAAGAAATTATAAGAGCATAAGGGCTTTCTGCTTTCCCTTACATAATTGGGGCCAACCTCTGACAAGTGGGGAGACAGTAGTGTAGTGGTAATGGCACTGCACTAGTATTCCAGAGGCCCCGGCTAATGACATGGGAACATGGGCTCAAATTCCACCATGGCATCTGGTGGAATTTAAATTAAATTAATTAATTTAAAAATATGGAATTGAAAGCTAGTTTCATGGCACCATTACTGAAACTATAATCAATTGTAAAAAAAAAAAACCCTTGGCTCACTAATGTCCTTTAGGGAAGGAAATCTGCCTTCCTTACGACCTACATGTAACTCCAGACCCACAGCAATATGGTTGACTTAACGTCCCTCTGACCCAGGCGCTGCTCCACACACCACTGACCACCTCCAGGCGCTTACCCATTGTCTCTCGAGACAAGGAGGCCAAAGAAGAAAAGAAGAGCGTCCCTCTGAAATGACCTAGGGTAATTAGGGATGGGCAACTAATGCTGGCCTTCTCAGTGATGCCCACACCCTACGAAAGAATAAAAAAAGGGCTTGTGCTCATCTCATGGGCTCATTGCTCTGAACCCAGCCATATGTCTGGTTCTGGTCCTGGCAACACTTATATTTGAGACATGGATCCCCAGGCCACGGCTGGCGTGTTGCGCCAATAAGGGAGTGAAGACTCACTGTGGCAGGAAAAAGAGGTGACGTGGGAGTTGCATGTTAAAGAATGTTTGCTTGAAAACGCTCTCAAAGTGCATACACCTAACACAAGCTGCTCTTCTCCCCTGGCACAGCCTCTGCTGATCTCTCAATACTGGATACTGAGGACTAACAGGCAGCCTCAGTGTTCAGCATTGCAAGAGTGCAAATGATTAGAAATACGATTTGGAAAGGAAATCGGGTGGGCACTTGAGGGAAATAAACTTGCATGGCTACGGGCACCAAGCGGGGTAATGGGACTGAATTGCTCTGTGGTGAGCCAGCATGGACCCGATGGGCCAAATGGCCTCCTTCTGTGCGGTAAAATAAGAGCAGTCATGGCTTTGTACAACAGGACTAGTCACAGGGAGGCAGCAACAGAGAAAAGTGCAAATAAAAACAGAAAATGATGGAAATAGTCGACAGGGCATGGCAGCATCTGTGGCGAGAGAAACAGAGTTAACGTTTTAGGTCGATGGCCTTTCATCAGTACTAGGAAAAGTCAGAAATTTAATAGGTTTTGAGGAAGAGAAGGGTGGGTAAAAGAACAAATGGGAAGGTTTGTGATAGGGCGGTAGACAGGAGAGGTTAAATGACAGAAGGGTAAGTCGTGCAGGGCCAAAGGGAGTGGTGATGAGGCAAGAAAAGAAACAAAAGATGTGCCTAAAGCAGGTGTGCTGCTATGCAAAAGCAAAAACAAAGGTAAAAACTAAAACTTGTAAAGAAAAGAAAAAGGAAACAAAATAGGGGCAGAGATTACAGTCTGAAATTGATGAACTCAATGTTGAGTCTGGAAGGCTGTAAAGTGCCTAATCGAAAGATGAGGTGCAGTTCCTCAAGCTTATGTTGAGCTTCATTTTGCTCTTGAGCAGAGTGCAACCCCAATTCCACCATAACATCATCCAGGGAGAGCAGTGGCAGAAAGCCTAGGCCCAGGAGACAAGAAATATAAGAAAATAAATCAGCAATGTGGCATCTGAATGATGGTGGTATTGCAGGCAACCTTCTGTTGTGTGATTGCCTTTCAGAGTAATGTACCTTTAAAATCTTAGTACACTAATAAGCCAAGTGCCAGGATGCAGTTATGTGACTACATGCCAGGCTCACTCTGCTACTGTTACACTAAGAGACAAGTTCTGTAATAGTTAGCTCTGTACAGTTGTTAGCTGTTTAATAAACCTATTCTGAGATCTTCAAACAACCTGAACTCCATGCATCTCATTTATGTTGCACCGGACAACATAAAAAATTCTCATTGCACCGTCTTTGCTCATTTGGCCATTAGAGCAACTTAAAGGAATGTTTAATAGTGAATAATGTTCTACTAGAATGTAATCTGTTATTGTTCTTTGCAATACAAATCTGATGGGTTCTGCAAGGCAGTATTGATGCCACAACTCTACTTTTTTACTCCTCCTCCTTTCCTTACGGCATGGACCCATAGCTGGGATATGGCCCTACTGGTATTGAGTGCCCTCTGATACCTTAGCCAATTGGCCATTCTTCATGTATGAGTCTGGGTAACGGACGTGGTCTATTTGACATGACCTGAGTGCAATCATTTGCTCATCCAACATCTACGTGTGCACTTTCCAGTAAATGTCAGGAGGGGGGACATCCTTCCCAATTTAAAGGGGATTAAGACCAACAGTACCACAGCCTATCACTATTCCAGCTACGACCAATGTTATGACCAGGTGAGAAAGGTGTCTAGGGGTCTTTGTCAGCCTTCACCTGGTCTGATTGTAACAGGGTTTTAATTTGAAACACAGTGTGTTTTGAGCTCCCTCTTGGTGAATCCTTGTTCAAAGCTTTCCAATTATAAAGCAAAGAAATGAGCACAATCAGGCTTTCTCAGGTTTAAAGAAGAAAAGTGAAATTTGTTAAAACTTAAACTGTAATTCAGTTAACGTCTACGAATACATGCCGCGCCCCACAGCAGCATGCATACATGATACGCACATGCAAATAGAGACAGAAAAGAGCAGAAGAGAAATAAAGTAGAGAGGTTTGAGGCAATATCAGAAGAGTTTCTTTATACTTTGCGTCGAGTTCACTGTAGTCCTTTTGTAAGTAGTCTTGATTTTTGTTGGGGCCCAGTATTCTTCTTAAACCTTGTCCACTGTAGGAGACTTTTCTCTCTTGGGGTTCATGTGTCTTCAATGGATCTTCAGTTCTGTGAGAAAGAGATGGGAGCAGACAGGAGAGAGATGTTCTCAGTCCAGGAGCAAACAGCTTTGAGTTCAAGTTCTCTGTGGCAAGTTCAAATTCATGTGACTAAACTGGTCTGACCATGTCCGTTTATGTATTCGGACATTTTAGCAGTTAACTGGGAATGCTAGCCTCTCCACCTTCGACATCTGGTAATCAAAAGTCCATTGTGGATTAAATTGGAGCAGGGAGTGACCCCTTTGCCCTTTCCAAGTACTGTCTGTTACTATGCAAATATCTTTCCAGTCAAGAGTCTGGTGTTTTTTTTAAAAACAAGTTCTTTCTTTACTCCAGTAACAGTTTAAAGATCAATGTTCATGTGGTGAAATTAATGTCTCATTCTTGGCAGGTAGGGGCCTGCATGACACCAGCTAATGCAGCAACATTGGGAAGTGAGCTGATGACCTCCTGATTAGAATGGCTCAGTTTCAGTCTGCATCTACCAAATAAGCTATTTGGGTTAGCAACTGTGGCTCATTTGCTAAAATGAATCACTCACAAGAAACAACCATCATGCCTCATTGCCATAGGAACAACAAAGTCTAATAAAATAACAACTCCGACCATTATTGCAGCAAGTAGTGACAGGAAGATTGCTGTGGGCAAATCATTGTTGGAGAAAACAGGCACTTTATTTAACTGTGTCATGAGGAAGGGTTTGGAAACTGCAACATGTTCGCTGCAACACTCTTTTTCTGTTCAAACCATCAGGAGAGAAACAAAGTCCATTCACATACTCCGCTGATCTGTTCTAGCAGCTGTTGCTGAGTTTCTGCTGTTTTAAAAGGCTCATAACAATCTAAATAGTGTTTAGACTAGAATAACGATGGGAGAAATGTATTCTTTCGTTGGCCTCCTTGTCTTGAGAGACAATGGGTAAGCACCTGGAGGTGGTCAGTGGTTTGTGCAGCAGCGCCTGCAGTGGATATAAAGGCCAATTCTACAGTGACAGACTCTTCCACAGGTGCTGCAGATAAAATTGGTTGTCGGGGCTGTTACACAGTTGGCTCTCCCCTTGCGCTTCTGTCTTTTTTCCTGCCAACTGATAAGTCTCTTCGACTCGCCACACTTTAGCCCCGCTTTTATGGCTGCCCGCCAGCTCTGGTGATCGCTGGCAACTGAACCCCACGACTTGTGATCAATGTCACAGGACTTCATGTCGCGTTTGCAGACGTCTTTAAAGTGAAGACATGGACGGCCGATGGGTCTGATACCAGTGACGAGCTCACTGTACAATGTGGCCTTGGGGATCCTGCCATCTTCCATGCGGCTCACATGGCCAAGCCATCTCAAGCGCCGCTGGCTCAGTAGGGTGTATATGCTGGGGATGTTGGCTGCCTCGAGGACTTCTGTGTTGTGGATACGGTCCTGCCACCTGATGCCAAGGATTCTCCGGAGGCAGCGAAGATGGAATGAATTGAGACGTCACTCTTGGCTGACATACGTTGTCCAGGCCTCGCTGCCGTAGAGCAAGGTAATGAGGACACAGGCTTGATACACTCGGACTTTTGTGTTCTGTGTCAGTGCGCCATTTACCCACGCTCTCTTGGCCAGTCTGGACATAGCAGTGGAAGCCTTTCCCATGTGCTTGTTGATTTCTGCATCGAGAGACAGGTTACTGGTGATAGTTGAGCTTAGGTAGGTGAACTCTTGAACCACTTCCAGAGCGTGGTCGCCGATATTGACGGATGGAGCATTTCTGACGTCCTGTCCCATGATGTTCATTTTCTTGAGGCTGATGGTTAGGCCAAATTCGTTGCAGGCAGCCGCAATCCTGTCGATGAGTCTCTGCAGACACTCTTCAGTGTGAGATGTTAATGCAGCATTGTCAGCAAAGAGGAATTCCCTGATGAGGGACTTTCTGTACTTTGGTCTTCGTTCTTTGACGGGCAAGGTTGAACAACCTGCCACCTGATCTTGTGTGGAGGAAAATTCCTTCTTCTGAAGACTTGACTGCATGTGAGAGCAGCAGTGAGAAGAAGATCCCAAACAGTGTAGGTACGAGAACACAGCCCTGTTTCACGCCACTCAGGATAGGAAAGGGGTCTGATGAGGCACCGCTATGCTGAATTGTGGAAATGTGACATATGAATAAATCATAAATGGCAATGACATCTGTGAATGCAACATATCCAGTATTGGCAACATATGTGTGAAATCTTATATTAAAGAAAACATTCTGAAGCAAGCAAGATTCTTAAATTCCATTGCAGCAAAAGCAAAGAAGGAGTACATAAGCAGGTTAGGCTAGGCCAATGTACATCAGGCTACTCCTGGGAACAGAATATAAAAAATCTAACAATTCAGGCCAGTATCTTTATTGGGTTTTAACTGGCCAATTACATAACAGGCTAATTTAACCATCTGCCTCTTAACGTTCACCTTTAAAGAAACAAGCTTCTATTACCCTGCAAAAAGCAATGAGCGTGGACAAATGATACATGTATTATGACACTGGGCCCATACTAGCAAGAGTTCAAGCTCAACTTTCCAGCTGTACTGAATTAACAGGGTGGCAAGTGCTGTAAGTAGTCTCAATGTTCTCGCGCTGAAAGAAGAGGAGGAGTCAGACAGAAGGCCTACTCCCTGTTCATTATTCAGTTGCCTATGCTGGAAGTACGAGCCGATGGATGGCGAATTAGGAAAAGGGTCAGATGTGACTGTGATGGCCCCTACAGACAACTAGTCCATTCACCCTGATTGACAAATTGTGTGGAGAAAGGTCTCAGCATCAGCTCACACATCCAGAAGGAGCGACATAAAATTAAAAATATTAAAGGAAAATCAGATGGGCTTCATTACACGCAGAGGACATTCGCCAGCCCATTTTCATCCCGCTGCTCTAAACAGGCCATACTTTATGCCTGGATGGTAAAGTTGGAAACATAACTCCATCAAATCTAAGTTGCTTCTATAAGATGGAAATGTGAACTGGTTTTCTTGTTACTGAATCTGACATAAATTTCTGGAACTAGGCGTGTAGCAGACAACATAACTGTAATAACATGGAATTATAAGGAGAACCACAACTGCCATGTCAGCAGCTGCAGTGTACACAGCAGCACATTCTGTGCACAGCACTTCCTCTCTGATGAGGTAAAACTTTATTTTCAGATCAAATGGTAAATATTCATATGCTAACCCTTTTAGGCCTGCAGGAATGTATGTGTAAAAATTGTAAAATCTTTTACATTTCATTTCTTTTCGAGGAACATTGTGAATTGGGTGCAGCACATCTAATGCCATAATGGGCATTAACTGAAATTTTACAGGCAATTACTTTTACATATTGTATGGGAACGATTATGTGACTGTGTGCTTCAGTGCCAGTTGGAAAAGTAGGGAATGCATTACTAGGCAAGCCAGCCTTAGGCCTATTTCTTGATTGATTTGCACAGAGTGCCATTCTGCAGCCAGGCTGTGATTTAAGAGCACTGGGCGATTGCCCTTTTCATGTGACCCTCTTAATCAAACCTTTGAAAGTCATACTAACTAATTTAAAGTATGTGTTGCCGCCATTTTGGTGTTCAGTGTCTATCGAAAAGAAATGTTGCTTTGCAGGCCCTTCAACCATTTTGGCCACAGCATCTTATTAACTGTAGAACTCTGTATTGCTACAGCACTCAGCTTACAGTGTTGGCATTTGTAGTTTTTGCTTTTTCTGGATCAGTCTATAGCTCCTCAATTTCCTCCCACAGTTGTTAATAGCTGCAGTCTAAGTTACCACATCCATAATTCTCAAGATGGACGTCCCACTGGGTTCACCTATCTATGGATTGGGCACTACTCAGCTTCTGATATGGAACGAGGGACGTAGTCACACTTCAGACTTTCAGACAAGTACCGCGATAGGAATGGTTCGGTCGGTAGTTTTTAAGGGGGCTGCATCCATTGCCTTCTATTCTACTGAACCCTTTCAAGCAACAGCAGAGGATAATTTTGCAACCAGTAGTGCACTAATTCATCTAGCAGGTGACAGATGCATAATTTTCCAGAGCTAAGTCCTTCTTAAGTGCCAGCCTGTCCAATGCACAACAGTATTATCTACATATGCACAAAAAAGTGGACCAATACACCATCCTACTAATGAGCTCTGCTCTACATCAGTCTTGTGCCTTTACTAGAGTATAAGGTGTATACCCTCTACTACTTAATCCTGAAATTATTGGCAATGATTCACTGCTGTATGCAGCGAGAGGGGTGGCTGGCTGGCTGGCTGTTGGGCATCAGTATGTGTCCCTCAGGATGAAGGTGGTCTGGTAGTTCCTTGTGCTAGATCATGACATGGCCCTGCACCTGCTGGCATAACACTGGGAGCAGGGCTACCTGAATCCACCCACAATCTGGCACATCAACTCATCTGAGTGGGGTCGCTGGGTAGGAAAGATTTGACTTTGCCCTTCATCATCTGTGCCAATTTCTGCAATTCCCTGCTGCTGGGCACCTCTCTCACCATGTCCAGGGATCGTGTGGAAAATTAAGTAATTTACACCCTACAATGCTGTGGGTCTGGAGTCACATGTAGATCAGACCAGGTAAGGAAGGCAGATTTCCTTCCCTAAAGGACAATAGTGAACCAGATGGGTTTTTACAGCAATTGATGATAATTTCAGGGCACCATTACTGAGACTAGCTTTCAATTCCAGATCACTTTTTTATTAATTGTATTTTTATTAATTAATTGAATTTAACTTCTACCAGCTGCCATGATGGGATTTGAACCCCTGTCCCGAGGGCATCAGCCTGGGCCTCTGGGTAACTAGCTCAGTAACATTACCACTACGCCACCATCCCTCCTGTGTGTCCAGTTACGGGTGCCACACATTAGGAAAGATGCAAAGGCATTAAAAACAGTGCATTCACGAGAATGGTTTCACTTTGTTGGGTAGATGTTAGTGTTATAGCTGTACTGAAACAGCTTGGCTAGGGGTGTAGCCGAAGTCTTTAGCACTACAGCCAGGATGTTGTTGGGACAAATAGCCTTTGTTGTATCCAGTACGCTCGGCCATTTCTTGCTATCACGTGGAGTGAATGGAATTGGCTGAAGACTGGCACTTATGCTGGGGACCTCAGGAGGAGGCCGAGATGGATCATCGACTTGGCACTTCTGGCTGAAGATGGTTGTATACGCTGCAGCCTTTTTTTTTACACTGGCATGCTGGGCTCCCCCATCATTTAGGCTGGGGATGTTCATGAAGTCTCCTCCTCCTCTGGTTAGTTGTTTCATTAACTACCACCATTCATGACTGGATGTGTCAGTACTGCAGAGCTTTGATCTGATTTTTTGGTTGTGGGATCGCTTAGCTTAGTCCATAGCATGCTGCTTCCGCTGTTTAGCATGCATGTAGTCCTGTGTTGTAGCTTCATGAGGTTGTCACCTCGTTTTTAGATCTGCTCCATACTGCTTCTGGCATGGACCCCGACACTCCTCATTGAAAGAGGGTTGTTTATAACGAGAGAGGAGAATTTTTTATTTTTTATTAGAGATACAGCACTGAAACAGGCCCTTCGGCCCACCGAGTCTGTGCCGACCATCAACCACCCATTTATGCTAATCCTACACTAATCCCATATTCCTACCACTTCCCCACCTGTCCCTATATTTCCCTACCACCTACCTATACTAGGGGCAATTTATACTGGCCAATTTACCTATCAACCTGCAAGTCTTTGGCTTGTGGGAGGAAACCGGAGCACCCGGAGGAAACCCACGCAGACACAGGGAGAACTTGCAAACTCCACACAGGCAGTCCCCAGAATTGAACCCGGGTCGCTGGAGCTGTGAGGCTGCAGTGCTAACCACTGCACCACTGTGCATGGGAAAGGCTTCCACTGCTATGTCCAGACTGGCCAAGAGAGTGTGGGAAAATGGCACACTGACACGGAACACAAAAGTCCGAGTGTATCAGGCCTGTGTCCTCAGTACCTTGCTCTATGGCAGCGAGGCCTGGACAACGTATGCCAGCCAAGTGCGACGTCTCAATTCATTCCATCTTCGCTGCCTTCGGAGAATACTTGGCATCAGGTGGCAGGACCGTATCTCCAACACAGAAGTCCTCGAAGCGGCTAACATCCCCAGCTTGTACACACTACTGAGTCAGCAGCGCTCGAGATGGCTTGGCCATGTGAGCCGCATGGAAAATGGCAGGATCCCCAAAGATACATTGTACAGCGAGTTCGCCACTGGTATCAGACCCACCGGCCGTCCATGTCTCCGCTTTAAAGACGCCTGCAAATGCGACATGAAATCCTGTGACATTGATCACAAGTCGTGGGAGTCAGTTGCCAGCGTTCGCCAGAGCTGGTGGGCAGCCATAAAGACAGGGCTAAAATGTGGCGAGTCGAAGAGACTTAGTAGTTGGCAGGAAAAAAGACAGAGGCGCAAGGGGAGAGCCAACTGTGCAACAGCCCCGACAAACACATTTCTCTGCAGCACCTGTGGAAAAGCCTGTCACTCTAGAATTGGCCTTTATCGCCACTCCAGGCGCTGCTTCACAAACCACTGACCACCTCCAGGCGCGTATCCATTGTCTCTCGAGATAGGGAGGCCCAAAAAAAAGATAATTATTTATGTACACACCCTTCAAAGTTGTTAAAAGAACATTACATTTAAGGCAAATATATGGTATGCATTATAACAGTTTTGAAAGCTACTGCAGTCTGAAACTTTCCAGTCCTTTTTTATCCACTCTCTGTCTCAATAGCTCCCAGCGATTCCTCAAGCAGCTGTTTCTGGTGCCAATTCACAAGTGCCGCGCACTTCCTACTTCCCACTTTTACTCTAAGCCCCAGGAGACCTTTTTCTCAAACACTGCTAATTATTAAGTGCTGGGTTACATTCCACCCAGAGTCAACAGTCCTCTGGTACACTGTTCCTTGTCACACATCAGTATAAATTCACCAAGGATTCTTTGTGCTGTTTAAACAATACAGCAGCTTGTGTAAATGAAGGAGACAAATTAAAACTGTCTGAATTGGGTTTTACTTTGTCTCTCCTAGTAAAAATCAACTTGTTTAGTTGAAATGAGAAATACTATCAAATTTCACTCTAGTTTAATTGTACATTTTCATACAGAGAAGGAATGATTCAAAATCTTCACTGGATTCCAATTTTTTTTCATACAGGCTACAGTGTAATAATGTCAAATAGAAATATTGTCTTGTCTGAGATTTCTGGAACCACTTTATTGATCAGTAGAAATCATTTTCACACAAATTGATAGTCAGGTCAATCCGTTAGCCTCCTAATGTGCCATTCAATAGAAAACAAACAAAAATAGCCACATGTCTGCATGAACACGGATCAATTAGCCTGATGAATTGCCCTGACTTCAAACACAAATATTGATAATATGAAATTAATGGGTAATTGTAACAGAACATATCCCATTAAATTCTGAGCCATGCTGTGGTCTGTTATCGCCATTGCTTCAGAACCTGACGCTCACACAATCAAATTCCAAGGGTTCTCAATAATCACAGGTCGGACTAGTTTATTCCTTGGTTTCAGTACCATCTCAGAGATCCAAGCATGAGGAGGGCAGGAGGTGGTGAGGAAGGAAAGACAGAAAAATAGATGGAACAAGTATTCTGTTTGGCCATATTACCCTGTACTAATAAATGCCCTTCCTTGTGAACTGATCAGAATGGCACCAGACGCAGCTTGAAATTATTGCCCTTCCTGACTTAAAAAAAAGGGCCACCAACAGAAAAGTTATACATAAAAATATCCAAGTATGGCTTGGCACCCTGTTATCATATGACAAGGATAAGGCTGTCTTGGTTTTTAATAGGTTTAGTTATAAGAAACTAGCACCATTTTCACTTTAGTCATAAGTACCAAGCTACAACATTTGAAAAAAGCTGACCAAGAACTTTTTTTTTAAATGGACACAGCCCAAAACAAACATACAACTGAAAAGTAGCCCTGAATAAAAAGCTTTTTGACCAGCTCCATTACCTCGAAATGACTGAAAAAATTAAATTACTTTTTCTTTCAGGACATGCAGTAGTATTTGGGATCACATCCACAATTCAATTTGTTTTCCTACGTATGACATATGAAAATAAATAACTACAATGGGAGTGCAAAGGAAACACTGCAGCAATACTGGGTATTGCAGCAAAAGTGCACTTTTTGCAGTGACTGCTGTAGAATTTTTTTTGAAGAGGAAAGTTATCTCCGATACTGCAAAATTTATTTCTGGGGCTAGGGGGCATGGGAGCCCGAGGGCACGCTAACCTTCCCAGGAAATTTTGATTTTTGGTGCCTTTTCCCTGCATTTTGAAGTGCACTGCCATTCAGTATTTGAAGCCAAAATAATTTATTCTGGAATGGTTTTACTGGTAGATCTCCTGTTGTGTTTCACAGAGGAGTCAATGCTGATGCAGAACAGAGGAGGAGGGACAAAGACAGTAAGCAGATAGGAGGGAAACAAGAGCAGGAAAGAGAGCGAGGAAATTGTGTTCTTTTGTTTGATTTTTTTTAAACGTATTTATATATACACATGGTGATGGAGGTGTCAGATTTCAGAAACTCACTCCGTAGAGCCACCTAGTAGCCAAAACCTGCCACTGCATCACAACAGCTGACATTACAAAATTCAAGAGGAAATATCGGCAGAAATGCATTACCAAACATCGTGGCAGCAGGAAGCAAGGTTTGTAGACAGGAAATTCAGAACGTTCATCCATCCTGACACTATATAATGCTGCCCTCCAGTCAACATTCCCCTTTATCCTGAGGCCTAAGCAGCAGAGAATCACAGCCATATTTGGGGGCATTGGCTTTAATGGTGACCGGATAAATCAGCAAAAAGGAAAAGGAAATTCAGTAAATGTAAGCTAAATGCTGGATGAATAGCACGTCAGTCCGCATCAATAAAGAGTAAAGATCATTAAACATTTTGGGCATAGACCTTTCTTTAGAACACTGATGTAAGATATACATCTAAACAATAACCTCTTTTTCCACTTTGTGGGCACTACTTGACCTGCTGTGCATTTCTGCTTCCATTCCATTTTTATAATATGGGTTTCAGGATTTTTGCCTGAATTTAAGGATTGGGTCCATTCTTCTGGAAAAACGGCAAGTTAGTGGCCTTGTCTGTGTCCCATGAACTGGTTATCACAATCTATTCTTATTCCTCACCTTCAATCTTCCACCCAACTAAACATTTACCCAGCTTTCATTTTTGAAGTTAAGTTATGCAAACTCAATTGCTTTGGGTGGGATTCAGTCCCATATACTACATCAACTGACAATCAGATGACACAAAGTCACTACACTTCTTATCTGATTTCATCCCAACATTGGCGGGTACATTACTTTGCAATTAGGATCTGCAATCGGCTATCCCATTATCCTTCCAGTATAAAAACATAAAATGCTGGAAATGTTAAGGAGGTCTGGCTGCAACTGTGGAGAGAGAAACAGAGTTAATGTTTCAGGCACAGCACCTTTCATCACAACCCCTCCAACATACAGCTTTTAAAAACATTAATTTCTAAAGACCTTGCGGATAGGGGTAGGCATGGAGGCGGAATTCTTGCTGGGAAAAAAACATTCCAGAAATATTTTTATTCTGAAAGAAAAATTTCTCTCTTAAAATTAATGTATTTTCCATGGTTCCAATCAATCAGTTGATAAAATAAAACTGTGTGTTATTCAGTGAAGAACTAGGAATGACGCAATCACCCCATTCATCATATACTAATGAGTGGAGAGTGGAATGCAGTTCAAAATGTTGTTCCAAAAATATTTTTCTGGAATGCCTAGCGAGGGTTTACATATGCTTATATTTGCAGCAGCAGCAAAAAAAAAGAGATTTTAATTGCTATTAAGTCAATTCAAAAACTGTAAATAACTAGATTTCTTACACAGATTCTTAGGATTAGGATAAAGGAAATTGCAATGCCCTGATAAAAAAATGCGTAATTAAATACCCTCCTGACAATTTAGTCAGTAAATCTGGCACACAGAGTGGCACTCAGTCAGTTGATCTAACCCCCAGTTTGACCTTAGTTAACTCTTCTCAGCAAGCACAGCAGTAAGGTTGCTCTAACTGTCCTCAGCACCCTGACCTAGGGGATAAGGCAGCAGAAACAACCAGAGTCCCTACTCACAATCGCTACAGGAATACAGAATTTTCAGAAACAGGAAAGGGTCATTAGGCACACCTTTAAGGCATCCCACACAATTTTACTTCCACTTAAGTTAATGGCTGAAAAATCAGGCAGGCTCCCTTATGGGTGTGTGATCCTCCCCATCTGAATTTGCTGCATTTGATGCGCTCAGGTAATCCAACACATCCATGTGTTTCTCTTTGTCCTCCTTATCTCGAGAGACAATGGGTAAGCGCCTGGAGGTGGTCAGTGGTGTGTGGAGCAGCGCCTGGAGTGGCTATAAAGGCCAATTCTACACATCCATGTGTAGTTACTGCAAAATCTATCCCTCTCTCTCCAGAAATGCAACCAATTGTTTCTTGAATCCATTCGCACCTTGTAATTAATTCCACAACTATCACTCTTTGAATGAAGTTCCAACGCATTATCGTTATTATTCCTAACTTTTAATTTTGTACTCGAGTCCCCTGATATTTGAACCCTTCACCATACTGAACAATTTGCCATGATCAACTTTAACAGCTCTTTCACAATCTAGAAAATTTCAATTACATCTCTCGAAATCACTTCTTTCCCACAGAAATCTTTCCTCATAACTTAAATTCACGATATCCAGAACCATCTTTGTTGCTCACCTCGTACTCTTTCAAGTGCAGCTGTATACTTCCTACTTGCTAGTCAGTGACAGCTGCCTGGGAAATGTGTGAATGGATGTCAGGTAAAGTCAAAAGCAGGCGCCGTTGTGATTCCCTCCACAAATAGCCCATTGGCATTCAATGTCTAGGCTCAAACACAAAGGTTTATCTTTTGGGAAAATTATTGCATGATGCCCGTGCAACTGTACCCCAAAAGTTAAAACCTTCAGCGAGAGACAGGAGGAGAGAATGTGAATGTCTGGATTAGAGAAAAAAAATGCATAATCAAATGTGACGCATTACAAGGGGGAAGGGGAATGTCTTTTCATAATTAACATCTAATGACCTTTCACACTGTATTTGTTGTCAGTTAATCAAATTACTATAAATAGGTGGAACATCAGGGGCCTTCTCTCACGTAATCCCAATTTACAATAAGAACTCTATGAGAAGCAACAAACACAATCTTAAAGCATTCACTGAATGTAATTGTGTATAGGTGTCGAAGCAAAGAAATCTTTACAAAAAAGATTAGCATCTCAAGGCAGTGTTTCAGTAACAGTTCCTTTTGCCTGCTCCACAGCTTAGTCCAATACACATGCACAAATGCACAATAGTGTTCCCTTCAACACAGGGTAACTCCGGGATTCAGTGCCTCTTTTCCACAGAAAACAAGTTTCTCAACTTAAATTCCCGATATCCAGAACCATCTTTGTTACTCATCTTTGTACCCTTTCAAATGCAACTGGCACCTTCTAATCCTGGGTTCTTCTTTTCGAAATCTGTCAGTATATTGAAATGTTAGAAAACTATGGCTTTCTTTAAGGATGAGGCATTTTTTCATGGCCATTAAAGTTAAGAAACATGGATAAAGATGTCAGGAGTTGAAGCCTATTACAATAATTACAATGTATTTGCAGACTTCTCTTTTGTCAATTTTCTCCCTTTTTCTCCTGAAAGCATGGAATCTGATCAGCAATTCTCCAGAATCTCACCTGGGCGTCACTTTTTCAAATGTGGGCTTGGACAAATCAGCATTAGGGGGCTATTCATCAGAGCTGATCTCAACTCTGTCCCTATCTGACACCCACACATGGACACTTTCTAAGGGTTAGTAGATAATGATCAGGAATGGGAACCCAGGAGTGCACCCCCAGCCCCAAACCAACTGCAGCACTCCAAATGACTATGGTAGTGTAGTGATTATGGTGCTGGACTAGCAACACAGAGATCGTGAGTTCAAATCTCACCATAGTAAAACTGAACTCAAAAAAAAAAATCTAGCAATTTGTGGGTATCATTTAGGGGAGATAGTGGTGTAGTGTTAATGTCACTGTGCTAGGAATCCAGAGACCCATGCTAATGCCCTGGGGACATGGGTTCAAATCCTCCCATGGCAACTGGTGGAATTTGAATTCAATTAATTCATAAATTCAATTAATTAACAAAAATCTGGAGTTGAAAGCTAGTCTCAGTAATGGTGCCATGAAGCTATCATCGATTGTTATTTAAAAAACTGGTTTACTAATCTCCTTTAGGGAAGGAAATCTGCCATCTTTACCTGGTCTGGCCTACATGTGACTCCAGATCCACAGCAATGTGGTTAACTATTTACAGCCCTCTCAAATGGCCTAGCAACCTGATCAGTGTCAAAGGCAATTAGGGATGGACAACATGGGCATCCCATGAAAGAATAAAAAAATCAGAAAACAAATATGACCAAGAAACCAGCTGAATTAGTTTGAAAACTTCACTGGCTGCGTAATGCCCTTCAGGATAAGGAACTGCCACCCCTACCTGGTCTAGTCTATATGTGACTCTTGTACCACAATCCTCTGAGGCAGCCAAGCAAGCCACTCAGATTTTAAACACAAGTATAATTTTTTTGAGATGCTAAAGCAAGGCCCTGACTGCCCTCCAAACTAAGAAGTAGTAAAAGAAATACTAGCATTTAGATAGTCCTTTTCACAACGTCAGGGAGTCCCAAAGTGCTTTACAGCTAACGAAGTATTTTTGAAGTGTAGTCACTATTGTGATGTAGGGAATGTGGCAGACAATTTGCACACAACAAGATTCCACGCACAGCAATCTGTTAATAACCAGATTATGTTATTTTGATGTTGATTGAGGAATAAATATTGGCCAGGACACTGAGGTTAACTCCCCTATACTTCAAAATAGTGCTATGTGATCTTTTATGTCCACCTTATAGAGCAGACAGGGCCTCGGTTTAGTGTCTCGGCCTAAAGATGGCACCTCAGTCAGTGCAGCTCTCCCTCAGTACCGCACTGGAGAGTAAGCCTACATTTCTGTGCCACGGCTGACATAAAAGATCCCACGGTATTTTTCGAAGAAGATTAGAGGATTTCTCCCAGCACTCTGGACAATATTTATCCCTCAATCAATACCTAAAACAGATGATCTGGTCATTTATTTCATAACTGTTTGTATGGAGCTTGCTGTGTGCAAATTGGCTGCCACGTTTCTGACATTACAACAGCGACTGCATTTCAAAAATAGTACGTAATTGATTTTAAAGGTCTTTGGGTGCCCTGAGATCGTGAAAGGTGCTATATAAGTTTGTTTTCCATTCCTCAAGAAGCCAATTAGGGATGGGCAACATATGCGGCTTTGCTAGTGTTGTCCACATGCCAAAAACAAAACAAACTGTCGTCCCAACTGGGATCAAACTGTACAGCTTGGGCTAAGCACTGAACCTAGGAACTTAGTATTATACCAAGCAATGCATTTCCCCACTGAGCTCCAAATTTCAAAGAAAACATTTAATACGTAGAGAATATATTTTGAAAGATCTTGAGAAATAGTTAATTCAAAAGTCACTGCAGATTTTTAGTTATTTTTCCATCTTTGTAAAACAAAATATTCCAGGCAAGTTCTTTTTTAGAATGCAGGGAAGTTTTGCATTTCCAATGCCTCACTGGATAAATGTACTGTACAATGTGACATTAACCTATAAAACCTGGAAGGCTCCAGGTTCTATCCCTACTGACTGAAGAAAACTAAATTTTTTTTTTTTTTAAAAAGCACTAGGTTCCCAAATGGCTCAATGGGTGAGGAATTTTCCTCCACACAAGATCAGGTGGCAGGTTGTTCAACCTTGCCTGTCTAAGAGTGAAGACCAGAGTACGGAAAGTCCTCATCAGGGAACTCCTCTTTGCTGACGATGCTGCATTAACATCTCACACTGAAGAGTGTCTGCAGAGACTCATTGATAGGATTGCGGCTGCCTGCAACGAATTTGGCCTAACCATCAGCCTCAAGAAAACGAACATCATGGGACAGGACGTCAGAAATGCTCCATCCATCAATATCGATGACCACGCTCTGGAAGTGGTTCAAGAGTTCACCTACCTAGGCTCAACTATCACCAGTAACCTGTCTCTCAATGCAGAAATCAACAGCATATGGGAAAGGCTTCCACTGCTATGTCCAGACTGGCCAAGAGAGTGTGGGAAAATGGCGCACTGACACGGAATACAAAGGTCCGAGTCTATCAAGCCTGTGTCCTCAGTACCTTGCTCTACGGCAGCAAGGCCTGGACAACGTATGTCAGCCAAGAGCGACGTCTCAATTCATTCCATCTTCGCTGCCTCCGAAGAATCCTTGGCATCAGGTGGCAGGACCGTATCTCCAACGCAGAAGTCCTCGAGGCAGCCAACATCCCCAGCATATACACTGTACTGAGCCAGCGGCGCTTGAGATGGCTTGGCCATGTGAGCCACATGGAAGATGGCAGGATCCCCAAGGACACATTGTACAGCGAGCTCGTCACTGGTATCAGACCCATCGGCCGTCCATGTCTTCACTTTAAAGACGTCTGCAAACGCGACATGAAGTCCTGTGACATTGATCACAAGTCGTGGGAGTCAGTTGCCAGCGATCGCCAGAGCAGGCAGGCGGCCATAAAGGAGGGGCTAAAGTGTGGCGAGTTGAAGAGACTTAGCAGTTGGCAGGAAAAAAGACAGAAGCGCAAGGGGAGAGCCAACTGTGTAACAGCCCTGACAACCAATTTTATCTGCAGCACCTGTGGAAGAGTCTGTCACTCTAGAATTGGCCTTTATAGCCACTCCAGGCGCTGCTTCACAAACCACTGACCACCTCCAGGCGCTTACCCATTGTCTCTCGAGACAAGGAGGCCAAAGAAGAATAATACAGAGCATTGGTGAGACCACATCTGGAGTACTGTGTACAGTATTGGTCTTATTTAAGGAAGGATGTAAATGCATTAGAAGTAGTTCAGAGAAGCTTTACTAGGCGAATACCTGGAATGGGCGGGTTGTCTTATAAGGAAAGGTTGGATAGGCTAGGCTTGTACTCGCTGGAGTTTAGAACAGCAAGAGGCGACTTGATTGAAACATACAAGATTCTAAGGGGTCTTGACTGGGTGGATGAGGAACGGATGAGTGTGGGAGAATTCTCAGTGTATTCACTATTGTAATGTAGGAAACATGGCAGCCAATCTGCGCACAGCAAATTCTCTTATGGGAGAATCTAGAACTAGGGGTCACTGTTTAAAAATAAGGGGTTGCCCATTTAAGACAGAGATGAGGAGAAATTGTTTCTTTCAAAAAGTCGTAAGTCTTTGGAACTCTTCCTCAAAAGGCGGCGGAAGCAGAGTTTTTAAATATTTTTAAGGCAAAGGTAGACAGTTCCTTGATAAGCAAGGGGGTGAAAGGTTATCAAGGGTAGACAGGAATGTGGAGTCGAGGTTACAATTAGATCAGCCATCTTATTGAATGGTGGAGCAGGCTCGAGGAGCCGAATGGCCTACTCCTGCTCCTAATTCATATGTTCGTCTGTATATCTTTGCTTTCTTAGTGCTGCTAACTGGGCAGTGAGAGCAGAGAGAACTAAAGTAATGCAAGAGTTGAGTCGTTTCAGAAATCAGAAACAACAAAGGAGCTGGGTCTTGGCCAACTCCAAATTCATGGGCACTGGTTGGGGGTTGAGTCTTTTAGCATTCTAAAAAAAAAACACTGGAATCAGCAAATTAGAATGCAAATGTAACTTCCCTTCAGAATAACAAATGCAGCCTTACAGAATTACTGAAAGCCAGGCTTCAACAAACACATGAAACAGTTCCAAAAAATTTAAAAGGCCAAGAAGAAAATGTAATGGTTTTGCAGGGCCGTTCTCATGATCTCATTGAGAGTTAATGACTTAAACCAGACTGTTGTATCATTTGGCACTGGCATTTTACATTTCTTTGCCTGCATTGAGGCATCAGAACTCAGTTCCAATCCGCACCTTGATCCACAATTCTAATGGCCCCAGTGCCTTATTTCTTGTGCTACCATGTCAATGTGTGCTTCTCTAGATTGCAGGTGCAATATTAATGATCAACTGTACTACAGATTGTTCCTCTTTGGCAATGCTACCCAGGCTTCATATTTAGCTCAAATATTTCACTATCACTTCCACAATTAAGTTTTGTATCTGCTTACAATCCTTTTCTTCAGCTATATGCATGGTATTCTAAGAAACTTAAAGGGACTGATGTGGCAGTTAATCCATGCTAATCAATAGAACGGTCGTATCATTGTGCATTTTCTTTGACAGAACAGAGATTTTAGTTTAGAAGTTACTTCTGACAGTATTAATAGGCATATGCTATTAACATAGATGTAAAATAAATGGGTTAACATGGGTTAACGCCCATGTTAAATTAACAGAGAAAGAACTTGCATTTATATAGCACCTTTCACAACTGCAGTATGTCCCAAAATGCTTCACAGCCAATGAAATATTTTTGAAGTGTAGTCACTGTTGTAATGTATAGAAATGCAGCAGCCAATCTGCACACAGCAAACTCCCATGAACAGTAGTGAAATTAATGATCAGATAATCAGTTTTACTGCTGGTGGTTGAGGTTTGCCCATTGGCCAGGACAAGGGCATAACTGCTCTAGGAGATTTTACATCCACAGCGGAGAGCGGACAGGTCCCTTGTTTAATCTCCAATGATGCTGCACTTCCTCAGTACTGTACTGAAGTGTTAGCCTAGATTATATGCTCAAGTGCCTGGAGTGAAATTTGAATCGGAGACCTTCTAACTTAGAGGTAAGTGCTACCACTGAGTCAAGGCTGACACCATCATACCACTGCATTAAGTGCTCGACTAATATTGCCAAATGTAATTTCTAGGCTATTGTTTCTTCAGGAAAAAAAATGCATTACTAGTACCTCATTGTCTATTGCTCTGTAACTTTGTCTAAATCTCTGTCTTCGGTCTATTTTTAATTAGCAGCTTCACTGCATTGGTTGAGAATGTCAGATAACAATGTGATTATCAAAATCTAAAAGCAATTTGCTTTCTACTGCAACCAACTAAACGATATTCAATTGCAGGCTGTGTGGTGATGGAAACAGTTCTGAGCTCTGTATGATGCAATAGTGGAAACTTAAACTAACAGTTGGACCATCAGACTGTGCGACAGGAACCAAACGTGGCACAAAAGCTGCAGAAAAAGCCAAACTTGCTCCTATCCAGCTCTGTTTTTAGATTCAAATGTTACTGCTACGGAATGCTGTTGGTTAACAATATATTAAAAGTATACCACTGCAGCATTTCTTTTTTAAGATTCATCTTCATTCTCTGGTTTGTAAGTATTTTTAAATTTCTCTGGTCAGCCTTACTGCGAACACGGTCCTTACTAAATTAAACCCATCACTTTAACTCTCCCTTGAATAATAAATAAGCAAGGGGTAACACTGGGGTTGAGCATGCTCGGTTGTGAAAGGTCTAAATGGCTGGAAAACAGAGACACTATTTTCTGTAAGCACAAGGGCTTCTACAGTTAACTTTCTCACAGTTCACTGGCACATTCTAACTTTGACATACCAAAGCTCCTTTTAGAATGTTAACAATCTTGGAAGGTACTCCTAGTCATCAGTGAGTTTAGTAATTGCTGCCAGCTCCTTCAGTATTGAGATAATAACAGCTGGCCCAGATGACCTATTTAAAAATAAGGGGAAAAAAATCCCTAGCCTGCAGATGTGCGATCTCACAGGTTCTTATGATTTTCCAGTTTGCAGGATGTCAGGGGCTGACACAAAATGTTCTGTTGTGAATGGCTCCACTCTAGGGGCTGTTTCAATGCTCCTTAATGATTCTTCCATTTCCTTCTGATGTTTCTTCAGATGTTTTTGCAAAAGCTGCTTGTCAGGAGAGGAGTAGTCACATAAGTGACACCCAAATGTCTCACCCGTGTGATGCCTGCGCACATGAAGGTCCAGGCTCTTCTTTTGAATGCTGCATAACAGAGGAAGAACCAAAACCAATTAAACTTGTGATTTCAATGCATCTTTGCATTGTATAATTTATAATATGAAGAACCACTTTGGAGAGAAGCAGTTCCATTTTTGCCTGGTCTCTGTAATCACCCCCATTAACAGCGCAGGATGCATTCCAAAGTAACGCGGCAGCACGAAAATAAACGTGTACTTGCGAGCTTGTGCGTGCCCAGTTCTTTAAAAGTTCTGATTGTGACTTTGGTTATCTGACTGACAAGAATGCCTGTTTGCTGGTGAAGGTCTGTACAGCCTAAACGGTCAGCCCACAGCATCCAGAAAAATGGTCAGCCTGTGCCACTAACTGCTTTGCAGATAACAAGATCAACCTTTATGCAAGTTCCATTTCCTTTAATTGACCAGTATGTTAGCTCTCAGCAATTAGGAATAAAGTACTGCAACTTCATATAGTGACGATTATAGTCCAACCAGTCTTATTGGGGCGGCACAGTGGCGCAGTGGTTAGCACCGCAGCCTCACAGCTCCAGCGACCCGGGTTCAATTCTGGGTACTGCCTGTGTGGAGTTTGCAAGTTCTCCCTGTGTCTGCGTGGGTTTCCTCCGGGTGCTCCGGTTTCCTCCCACATGCCAAAGACTTGTAGGTTGATAGGTTAATTGGCCATTATAAATTGCCCCTAGTATAGGTAGGTGGTAGGGAAATATAGGGACAGGTGGGGATGTGGTAGAAATGTAGGATTAGTATAAATGCGTGGTTGATGGTCGGCACAGACTCGTTGGGCCGAAGGGCCTGTTTCAGTGCTGTATCTCTAAACTAAAACTAAACTTATTGCTATTTTAATCATTCCTGCAAAGCAGAACACTGTAATGAGAAAATATATATTTTGATTATGCAGAAAATCTGAACTGTCACTTATTCATTCATCTTTCTGGCTCAGTTGTTATAGTGAGACTTTTTTTGGAGTCATTTCTATCTGGTACTTTAAAAGTAATCATTTTGAACTTATTTGGGAAGTTGCAACCTGTGAGGTATTTAATCGAAAGAAAACTCAAACAGGTTTTAAAATCCAAAGTTCACAGAGTTAAATAGAAGCAGGTCCATTTCGAAAAGGTTTTGCTCTGCATTAAATGCCCCCTTCTCTCATTTGAATTCACAATACTCACCTATTCTTAAGTTCCAATAATTTTCACCATTGAAATGTGAACGATCAAATGAAAAACATTTATTTTTTCATGCAAGTCTCTGCACACACTTTTGTTACCCTCTCATGTAACAAGGCAAGCTTGCAAATAAAATTAAAAAGAAAACCTCAAAGAGAGTCACACTCACTATTCTCTCACTAAAATGTGAGCAATGTTTTTGAGGGAACTCATTTTAGCAAGGTCCAAGGGCAGAACTGTTCACCCAACAGCACTTCAATTACTGTATAAAAATTCACCCCTAACAGTCAAGATTCTGTACTGTTAATCTACAGTGTGCAAAAATCACAGGATAGTCATTAAAGTAGATTCAGAGGTAACTGTAAAAAAAAATCATGAGATGCATAGGTTGCCAAGCGACAACATGTCCCCATTCCCTTGCTAATTTTTTTGGGGTATATGCCTGTCTCCCCTATATAAATCTTATTTTATGAACAACCATTTTTATACAATACTCATCTTTCATTATCTTTCCCATTTTGCTAGTGTTTGAGAGCTGCATGCTTTAAATACAGGAGATAAAAGACAACTCCTCCAAAAAAAAATGGCAAAGGAGAACATGAGGGAATACACCAAACAAGATGAAAGACAGCACCATTGACTGCGAATGAGAGGGACAGAGAGGGAAAGAGGAAAAGAGAATCAGAAACAAAGGAATATGAGAATAGAAACAGAGAGCAAAGCAAGCTGTGAGTAAAACGCAAGAAAGCATGCGCGCAACTTAAATCAGAGGTGACAAAGGAGAGAGTAAGAAAACTAGAGATGGCAAAAAAGGCAAAAATGTGAAACTCTACCTCAATAGCAGATGTGAGATTAAAACCCTGCATTTGGGTGCAAATATGCTTCCCATTTGTTATTTGAATATTTGGCTACAATTTGAAGCTTCTTCTCCCAATGGCAGACATGAATCTAATCCACTAGTTAGGGAAAGGCTTTAAAATAAAAAATCTTTAGGCTTTTTTTCAACCTTTTATATGAAAATAAATCTCTGGCTGGTAAATAAATAAAAAAAATCAAACAACTGCACTGAGTGCCACAGAATTCCAGCATTCTTTTCCCGAAGTTATTTTGCTCCAAATAAAAATAAATAATTTTTGAAGCATGTGCCCTCAGAAGTGCACATATGCTGTTACTGGAGCTAGAAACTTCAAACAATTGAAAAAGGTCATTTTTAGACCTAGGTTTTACATCTGTAATATTGACTGTAACCCATTCATTTTAAATTGATGTAATAATTGGAAAACCTGGGCCAATGCATCAGCGGGCTATTAGCTGTTTGTGGGAGGGTACATGACAGTTGAGACTAATGACTGGATAACAAAACAGAAGCCATGAATGCTGACCAAATTTTCCACTTTTCAGCTGTTACGCTGACTATAGTACCTTCAGTGGCACCCCAATCGCGACCAGCTAACTGGGTGCAGGCCAGGGTCAAAACATTATTCTGCATGGATCAATGCCACTCCACGCAATGTACTTAAATACGGAGCTGGTATTAAGTTTAAGTTGCATTAGCTCTCAAAAACAAAAATACATGTTATACAGGAAAACATTTATAAATGTTGTTGATCTAACCATTTTCCTGCAATATGTTAGTGCTGCAGCAAAAATCTGCAGAGTCTGGATGCGAGGAGACCTCTTGTTTCTTTGCTATTTCCTTCCTGCTTTAATGAGAATCATGCAACTGCCCGATTTATTTTTCTTTAAGATTTTACATTTTTCAGAAAAAAGCAAATCATTCTTGACTGAAGAAAGAAGCAATAAAAGCAAATATAATGAAGAATAAAATTCTTAAACTGAAATTAGAAGGGAAGGCGAAGAAAAACAGCATTTTTGGTTGGCTGTTAAAACAATTTTGCAATGGGAAAGAAAGCTCCTTACAGCAGCTGACATGTGGAATGGAATCCACCCAGACAGCAAATGAGAGAGTTGATTTCAGAAACTGTTACTCCAACAGTCAGGATTTGTTAGGGCTTATTAAAAAAATAATGTTTTCTTAGCACATTCCCAACATGGACTGTCGACCTCTTCCCACACAGTTTCCTGATTTCAGCTAAGGCTCCCCAAGGAAATCTAAAGTTAAGGGACAAAATGTTCTTGAAGAGTCCACTACTTCAATTACAGTACAGCACTTATTGAGGGTTAGGGTTTCTATCCCCTCAGTTGGGAGTTCCAAGGCTGCGTGGAACGGAAAGGTCAGGAACATGAACTGCTGCATTAAACAGTATTTTAAAATCTATATCTGGTGTATGTTCGGCTAGTCTAGCTAGGAAAGATTACTGAGCCTTCGTTAAGTTTTAACAAGAACTAGTTTATTACATATTAAGGAACGATATATAGCTTTACACAAGTATGTCTAACTTCACTGATGCTATACTACTACTCCTTCAAGTCTCTCTCATGTGATATCTTATATCATCATAGTGGGAGGTATTATTCTCACTGTCCCAAACATTAACCCTTTCAAACCCTTATACTACAATATCCTGTATTGTAACTAATCCATGTTATAGATCATCAGGTGCTCAGATGTAATATTGCATGGAGTCTCAAACGTGATAACATTTTGTCGAAGTACATACATCGGTCTACAGGAAATATGCAGCTGTGCTACTGAACACATGAAACATTTTAATTTGTACTCTACTGTGCATGTGTGATTTTTGCAAAGACCAGCAAAAAAAATCTATGAACAGCTAGAAAGAGGTCGGATATAAAAGTGGAGTACTGCAGATGTTGGAAATCTGAAAAAGCTGGAAATACTTAGCAAAACTAGCAGCATCTGTGGAGAGAGAAACCAAGTTGATGTTTCAGATCTGTGACTGAGCTTCCTTTTGAATAGTGTAAAAATTTACACAATATCAATTCTTTTCCTTTAGTACCAATGAATTTGCCAAAAGGCAATGGAACTTAAATAATGTCCTAAGTTGTACCTCATATCATTAATGGTGTAATTATGCAGAAAGTCACAAGATGTTTATTTACTCAAGCACCTGCCACAGCCTGGCTTTGGGTCGGGTTGGGGTGGACTGTACTGGCTCTGTGTTTTATAAATAAATGCATTAAATAACATGTTTGATATTATTAAATTCATTGTGATATTTGGGTCAGGTATGAAAAAAAAAATTAAACGGCGGCACAGTGGTTAGCACTGCAGCCTCACAGCTCCAGCGACCCGGGTTCGGTTCTGGGTACTGCCTGTGCGGAGTTTGCAAGTTCTCCCTGTGATCACGTGGGTTTCTGCCGGGTGCTCCGGTTTCCTCCCACAGCCAAAGACTTGCAGGCTGATAGGTACATTGGCCATTGTAAATTGCCCTTAGTGTAGGTAGGTGGTAGGAGAATTGAGGGAAGGTGGGGATGTGGTAGGGAATATGGGATTAGTGTAGGATTAGTATAAATGGGTGGTTGATGGTTGGCACAGACTTGGTGGGCCAAAGGGCCTGTTTCAGTGCTGTATCACTCTATGACTCTATAAGTACTCTGCATAAGAATGGATAATGCATCCACCTACCAACCATATGAGCACAGCTGGCATTTGTAAGGCTTCTCAGTAGAATGTGTGCGGGAATGCCGTCTCAGAGAGCTGGCATCAATGGAGGCATATTGGCAGATTGTACACTTGAAGGGCTTCTCACCTTTGGAGACAAAAGACAAAATACCCCGTAAAACAACCTCATTCAGATATGTTGGTGTAATTCAAAAATGCTGTAATTACTTCCATTTCTCCTCCCCTCTGCAACACAGATCTTCAAACCACATGAATCTAAAGGTTTTCAAGTACTTACTGTATAGAAAACTATAGGCAGAACTTTCAACTTGAGCAGGCCTGTAACATGGGTGATGTCAGCTCAGCCGCCTGTTTTACACCCAGGCAAATTTTTCTTTCTATTGATGCAAGTTTTTATTGTCCTTTGCACTTCACAGTCTTGACCACAGTGTGAGCATTATAGTAACACATCCCATAGGACTCAAAGAGCTCACCTCCCTGACTCCCACCCCTCACACATCGAACTGGAGAAGTAAATACCCATTGTACTAAAGAGACCCAGGAGTGATATACCAAAATATCTGTGCAGTAACTCACAGCTCATACACAGTAAATGCCATCATTTGAAAGAGAGGCATCATGTTCATGGAAATACAATGTGCATAAGCAGTAATCCTTCAAACTTTCCTGGATGAGTGCAGCTCCAATACTTAAGAAGCTTGACACCATCCAGGGCAAAGTAGCCAGCTTCATTAGCGCCCTATCCACCACCACTTCCTCCAAGCAGAGCACCATGGCTGTAGTGTGTACCATCTACAAGTCACACTAGAGCAACTCGTCAAAACTTCAACAACAACTTTCAAACCCTCAGCCTCTAATGTCTAGAAGAACAAAGGCAGCAGGTGCATGGGAATGCCACCACCTTCAAGTTCCCCACCAAGTCACATACCAACGTGACTTGGAAATACATCACAGTTCCTTCATCGTCACTGGGTCAAAATCTTGGAACTCCCTCCCTAACAGTACTGTGGGTGTACCTATACCACATGGACTGCAGCGGCTCGAGAAAGTGATTCACCACCACCTTCTCGAGGGCGGTTAGAGATGGGCAACAAATGCTGTCCTTGCCAGCGACCCCCATATCCCATGAACAAATTAAAAAAAAAGAAATTCATTAAAGAAGGTTAACAAGATAATTCAAGGGGTAGGGGACAAATAAATTATGTGCTTTCCAAAAGGAAAGTTAATAAAAATACTTCATTGCTCACAAAATTAAAGCAAGTGTTTTATCATAACAACTAACCTTCCACAGTACTTTATTACCAACACATTGCCTTCTGAAGTGCAATTACTGTTATTAGGTAAATTAAATCAGAAAATGAAGATCTCAATTAAATGTAATTTTCACAATTTGCATGACTAAGTTAAAGAAAAATACATTGATCATATTTCTGAAATAGTACTCAAGCTTCGTATATTTTTAAATTGACAGGTCATCTGTTCTCCATTGACGCCCCCTTCCATATAAGCTCTCCTACCCATGTTCCAAGCTATCCCCTCGACCTCGCTGTCTCCTGTAGCCTTGGTCAATAACAAGGCCATCCTTTTCTACTTCTTTGTGTCCCTCATTACCCACATCTCCCATTCCCTTCCAAGCTCATTTCCTTCTGCATCCACTCCAGAAAAGAAATCTCCAAGTCGCTTACAGCGACACTTTCAAACTGTCACGTGTCAAGCCTTTGACCCTGCACTTGCCACAATATCGCTACAGCTGTTGATTGGCTCAATCACTTCTTCACCTCCATCTCTGACACCCTCACCCCTAGGGAGCAAAGTGGGGGGGAGGGGTTTAGGGGGAATGTCAAATCAGGCCCCTGCTCATGGAAGGATGTGGGAGGGGAAATTAGAGTCATTTCGAAATCATCTCATGAATGGCCAACTCAGTTACTGGATGAAAAGTTGGAAGCATGTTCGGGATGCTGCCTGGGCTTCCAGATCCACAGAAACAATAAGAGAACTTGGAGATAGAACATAGGAACTTCATAATTTAACAGAAAACATTTATCCAATATGTGATACATTATTCTTACCTGTATGAATTCTCATGTGCTGTATCAGCGATGCCTTTAGCCTGGTCTTATAATCACAGCGTTGACAATGAAATGGTTTTATACCAGTGTGTGTTCCCATGTGTCTCTGGAGTGCTAACTTGGAGGAGCATTTCCTGTCCAACAGGAAACAGACTTGTCACCATCACAAAACATTTCACTACACTCTTCATTCACATTTCATTTCAAGGTTACAATTGTTTAGTGCCATTTATTAAGCATTATTTTATTTAACCCTTACTCTGCTGGATAAAATTGAGAATTCAATCATTAAGATGAACAAAAGACAACAACAATAGCATCTTTAACGTAGCAAAAACATCCCAAGGTACTAAAACAGTACTGAAAGATGCACTCAAATATATTACAACGAAGTGGTTATTACAGACATTTTGTCAAACTTTTCTATGACCCATCTGCAATCTATTTTAAGCTTGGTAAGACAATCTGCTTTCCAGTCCAAAGATGTTTGACTTCAATCTTTTAAGGCTACATATAATGACTCCACTATTCCAGTGCAGAATGGAGGTGATTGGGTAATTGAACCTTTAATGTTAAGTACATATTTAGATTGGTTCAGCTGCATGATCAAATAGCCTTCCAAATTTCAGCATGTATCTCGCAAATAAAGACCACTGTCTGACCACTTGGGCAAGCTATCAGAGAACCAAGAGCACCCAAAGAACCGCGAGTCTGCATAGTTTTTCGGAAAGGCGGGGAGAAAAGTAGAAGGGTGGATCATTATACATACAGACTTACCAACTAGGAGCAGGAGTAGGCTATTCAGCCCCTCAAGCCTGCTCCGCCATTCTATAAGATCATGGCTGATCTGTTTGTACTTCTGAATCAGTCACGGTTATAAGGTAGGAAACAAGGCAGCCAATTTCCACACAAGGTCCCACAAACAGCAATATGATAATGGCCAGATATATATGGTTGAAGGATATATATTGACCAGGACATCTGCAGAACTCCCCTGATTTTCTTTAAATAGTGCCGGGGACCTGTTACGTTCATCTTAGAGATCAGACAGGGTTTAATGCCTCATCCGAGAGAGGGCACCACTGACAGTGCAACACTCCCTCTGGACTGCACTGAAGTATTAGCCTAGATTATGTGGTCAAGTCTCTGGAATGGGTTATAAATGTGACATCTTCTAACTCAAAGGCAAGCATGCTACCACTATGTCAAAGCTAATACTCTTTGTACTAAGACCTCTGCACTGCAAACTGACCTCCAAGTAAGTTACCTTGGTCATCAGATCTATTGGGCCTGAGTAAATAGAAATTTGATCCATAACCAGTATGGAGGGAAAGATCAAGGAGCCAAACTACATTACCACAGCTATTATAGTCTGTAGAGATTAGCGTGCAGTTGAGATGACAGTGTTTTTACAAAATAAATACCCAATGCAAGTCTGGCAAAAGTCGATATGCATCATTCCCCATAATTGCAACTTTTAAAAATGAATTGGCAATACCAGAAGATAGCAATTCAGTTCGGACCCAAGCAGGAAAAAGCTAAGATGTGAGTCAAACATGATGCACACCATCAAGGTAGCAGAAAGAGCAAAAATTTGCATTAATAAGGACTTTTCAAAGCACACTTTCTGAAAAAGATGAATTGTATTCATCTGCAAGTTTAATTTTATTGAAATTAAAGGCATTTGAACCATTGGCACCCAATGCACACACTACGATGGTTCCTATCACCAATCATTAAGGTGCAACTTTTAATTTTAGCTGTAAAACAGTGTACACCTATGAAACACAATTGATTGAGTTTCAGCTGGTCAGCCAAGGACAGTATTGGTAGAAAGTTGGGAACTGGTCAACTGCCCTTCCGCTTGGATAGGGAATTGTGTGTGTATGTATGTGGCCGGGGGGGAAGGAGGGGGGTGAGAGGGTAAAGAAGAATAGAAACAAAAAAAAGTGCACCCAGGAACTCCAGCAATGACATTTAGTCCAGACCAGATTCTTCAAGACACAAAAATTTGAGTCCAAATCTGTTTTGTGAAAAATCTCATGTGCAACAAGTGCAGATTTCTTTTTAGCTTCTGTTAAAATTTTGGAAGCTATTCCAAGTGCACATCTGAGAATGGGAGCGTTGATTAAGTGTACATACTTTGCACAGTCTCCAAACCTAAACACTTTTTTAAAAAAAAAGATATTTTATACAGACAATGTAAGAAGAATGAGGTTTAAGTGGATAAATCCTGAAATGGAGCAGATGCTCATCTTTTATTACTGGATGAATTCCCTTTCTAACTCTGTGATGGTACAGTCATACTAGCTTTACATTAGCCTAAACTTTGCTATAAATATATGGTCCAAAACTTTGTTAATTGTACACATTATTCAATGTTTTAGTTAAAGATATAATTTGATGTCCTACTGGTTACGGGCACCACCCAGTGTGGCACCATGCCATATGGACCAGATCCAATGCCCAATCTGTGCAGTTAGCTGACTTCAATCACAACAGCAATAGGGACATTATAGTTGGTCTCAGCACCCTTGGGATAGGAAAGAAGGTATCAGCCGGGACCTGATCACTAACCAGTGACTCTTGCTGGTAAAGTGTGTCTAAGATAGGATAGCACTCTGCTGCACTGTCCTCCAGAATTGAAAGCCTGCTGCACGCACATGAAGAACAGCCATTTGGGTAAGGTACCTGAGGGCTGCAAGTGCTTATAAAGGCCATATAAGCATCTTCAGAGGAGAAGTGCAGTAATACTGGGGGGTGGGGGGGGGTGGTGGAGAACAACAACTTTATTGATGCCAAGTATGAAGTAAAAGTGTCCAGTCTTGCGAAGGAGCATGCTTATTTTTCTTCCCAGAAAACTGCTACCACATTTATCAACGGTTATAACAGAACCATTTCCACAGAGACAAACTCAGCAGCAGGCAACCTCAATCTGACTGTTAGCTACAATACGCAAGCTACAAACTGTGTCAAAGATCAGTCTTTTGAGAACTTAAAGCACAACTTGGTTTGGTACAATTATGGACACCGCTGGAACAGACAAACTTCACAACCTATTCACTTTATAAGAATAGGTAGAAAGGTCTTACAAGTTTTGTTTCTTACACAGTGAGATTCTGGAAAACCTAGATTGTAATCACCATTCATGAACAATTGCCCCTAGACAATTTCTCATTACACAAAAATTACAGCACAGAAACAGGCCATTCAGCTGAACTGGTCCATGCTGGTGTTTATGCTCTACACAAGCCTTCTCCCACCCTACTTCATTTATTAGCATATCCTTCCATTCCTTTATATACGCATCTAGCTTCCCCTTAAAAGCATCTATGCTATTCACCTCCGCTTCTACACATGTAAGGTCCACACTTTCTCACCACTCACAGGGTAAAGAAAGTTCTCCTGAATTCCCCATTGGATTTGTTTCCATCTTCTACCTAGAGTAGCCTAAAAATAACACCAACTTGGAACCCAGAAACTTTTAATTTTACGACAAACAAAAGTTTTGTGGATAAAGTCTGTGTATTGAGCTGCGTCGGAGAAATAAAAGAGCATGAAATAACTATACTTTGCTGCCCTCTACTGGGATGCAGTAAACAACAAAAGTAGCTGCGAGCCTCAACTCGTGACATGAGATGACGTTTTTATTTTTTTTTTTTTATTTAGAGATACAGCACTGAAACAGGCCCTTCGGCCCACCGAGTCTGTGCCGACCAACAACCACCCATTTATACTAATCCTACATTAACCCCATATTCTCTACCACATCCCCACCATTCTCCTACCACCTACCTACACTAGGGGCAATTGCTAATGGCCAATTTACCTATTAACCTGCAAGTCTTTGGCATGTGGGAGGAAACCGGAGCACCCGGCGGAAACCCATGCAGACACAGGGAGAACTTGCAAACTCCGCACAGGCAGCACCCAGAACTGAACCCGGGTCCCTGGAGCTGAGAGGCTGCGGTGCTAACCACTGCGCCGCCGTTTCCCCAATGGCTACAGGTCATAGGTGTTTTCTCTCTCACAATTCGCTAACAAGTAATCTGCGTGGGTTTTTCACCGGAGCATTCTTACAAAAGCACAAAGTTATTTGGTTAATTTTATGAGAGAATTTCAACCCTTTGCACCTCTACAACAAATTTTTTTTTAAAAAGATCATAAAGGGAAAGACTTTCAATTGTAGCTGCAGTGGAGGCACACCTGGGAATGCACTAGTAGCATGCAGGAATGCACTGGTACAGCTCACATCATGGATGAAGGGAGGTCGAGCCAGTATTTTCCTATGGAGCATTTCCACAGCTAATTGCTCCCAGCGTTGGGCCCATGGAGATTGGGAAGGGGGTAGGATATTCAGGGAACAGTTAGAGAACAGCTGCTGCCTCATCTTTAAAGGCCACCTGCACTTCCTGTTGTAATGAAACATTTGCTGGCATTTCGATTTGGTTGGTGTTTTATGAGGATGTCTGAGAGTTGCAAGAGTCTAGGGAAAAGGAAGGACAGTTCTCTTTTCTGATGGCGTTCTGGAGGTAAAGCTGAGGGAGGTGAGCCAAAGAAGGGTTGCTATCTTTGCTCAGAGGGGCAGATTCCTCAGAAAGCAGTTGCACAGACAGGTCAAAATTGTGCCTGTGGTTAAGATACTGGCAACCCTGATGCAAAGAAAGACACAACTGCAAGATACTGGTCAAAGGAATTGTTTGAAGTATCTCTTTCTACTGCACGACAGTAATACTGACCTTTACCTTCATAAGTTGTATATGCAAATGATATCCTTGCTTATCTTTTGGGAACTCTGGCCTGTCCAACACTATCACGAAGCAACCCATATTTCGACATGATACAACTGTCACATTCTAGCAACTCCTTTAATGACAGTGGGTGGGGGTGTAAAAGACTCCAGCAAAGCCTGCTTCCATGCTGCATGTTCATGCATTCAGGTTTTGTGTGGCTAACTCCATTGCGATGGCAGGGCTCAGGTTTCAACAATATCTTTGACATTGCAGGAAGAAGTGGATAACCAAAGGGAGAGGCTATTAAATGCCAGAGGCACACCCAACCTGAAAATCCCTAACCTATTCAAAAGGAATTAAACCTGGAAACTGATGCAACTCACTCTGTTTAGCACATTGGAGAATGCATTGTCATTAGGAATGTCATTAAGCCCCATATGACAATATGGCATGTTCATCTGGTGGTGTATTACACAAAGAGTGTCTTACTGATAGCAATAAATTCTTTCCATTATTTTTACTTATGAATCATTGATTATCACAGCTTACAAAGTCTCGATACTGAAGGGCATCCATAAAAACAACTATTTTGATTTATATAGTACCTTTAATGATGTAATAAACAACCCAAGGAGTTGCTCAGGTGTGTTATCAAACAAAATTTGACAGACTCATAAGAAGATATAAGGGCAGATGAGAGCTTGGTCAAAGAGGTAGGTTTTAAGGAGCATCCTAAAAGGAAGAAAGAGAGACTTAGCAAGGCGGAGAGGTTTAGAGATGGAATTCCAGAGCTTAGGGCCTCAACGGCTAAATGGTGGACCGATTAAAATTGGGGATGTACAAGAGGCCAGAATTGGAGGAACGTAGACATCTTGGAGGACTGTAGGGCTGAAAGGAGGTTACAAAGACAGGGAGGGGCAAGGCCATGGAGGAATTTGAAAACAACAATGAGAATTTTAAAAATCAAGGTGTTGCTTAACCAGGAGCCAGTGTAGGTCATCAAGCATAAGGGTGATGGGTGAACAGGACTTGGTGCGAGATAGGATACGGGATGAGCTTAAGTTTATGGAGGGAGGCCAGCCAGAGGTGCATTGGAAGAGTCAAAACTGGAAGCAAGAAAGGCATGGATGAGGGTTTCAGTAGCAGATCAGCTGAGACAAGAGTGGAGTCAGTGATGTCATGGAGGTGGAAATAGGCAGTCTTAACGATGTTGCGGACATGTGATTGGAAGTTCATCTTGGGGTCAAATACAACACCAAGGTTGCCAACAGTCTGGTTCAGTATCAGACAGGAACCAGGGAGAGAGATAGAGTCGGTGGCTAGGGAGCAGAGTTTGTGGTGGGGACCAAAGGCAATGGATTCGTTCTGCTCAATATTTAGTTGGCAAAAACTTTTGCTCATCCAGCATTGGATGTCGGGGATGCAGTCTGACAATTTAGAGACAAAGAAGGGGTCAACAGAGGTGGTGGTAGGGTAGAGCTGAGTGTCGCCACAAAGCTCTACTCATGGAATCACACAGCACAGGAGGAAAACATTCTCTGCCAGCTCTTTGAAAGAACTATCCAATCAATCCCATTCCCCTGCTCTCCCTTTCTGCTTTTCGAATATATATCCAATTCCCTTTAAAAATTTATTATCGAATCTGCTTCCACCAGGTAGTGCATTCCAGATTAAACAAACTAGTTTTTTTGCCACTTATCAATTTGTGTCCTCTAGTTACTGACCCTTCTGTCAGTGAAAACAGTTTCTCCCCGTCTACTCTTAGCAAAACCCCTCATAATTTTGAGCATCTCTATTATTAAATCTCCACATAACCCTTCTCTGCTCTGAGAACAATCTCAGCTTCGCTGGTCTCTCCACATAATTTAAGTCCCTCAAGCTCAATACCATTTTGGGTAAATCTCCTCTACACAGTCTCAAAGGCTTTGATAGCTTCCCTAAAGTGTTCTGGGCACAATACTCCAGCTGGAGCCTAACCAGTCATTTATAAAGGTTTAGCATTTGCTTCCTTGCTTTTGTGCTGAATCTGTTTATAAAGCCTAGGATGGCATACACTTTCTCTATTTGTCCTGTCACGTTCAAAGATTTGTGTACATGAGACCCCAGACCTCACTGTTTCTGTACCCACTTTAAGTTTAATTCATACAAATTTGATTTATAAACTCACTCCTCTTGCAGCAAGCACCAGCTCAAGAATATCCATTCTGGGAAATCAGATAGGCAGAGAGCATTGGATGCAACTCAATACAAATAAACAACAGGTATAGGAGGCAGAAGAGGAACAGAAAGGGGTTGGCCTACAAAAGAAAATAGTCAATTCATTGTGTTGTTTGAGAGAATACAAAGCATCCTGTTAAGTGCAATGGTTAATATAGAGCTGTTCATCTAATTGGATAGTTCTTTCAAAGAGCTGGCAGAGAATGGCCTCCTTCTGTGCTATATGATTCGATGAGTAGAGCTGTGTGGCGACACAGAGGTCTACCTTACCACCCCCTCTCTTGACCCTTCCACTGTCTCTAAATTGTAAAACTCTTTGTCTGACATTCAGTACTTGATGAGAAGAAATTTTCACCAATTAACTAGAGAAGATTGAATCCATTGTCATTTTGCACCTGCTGCATGGTGACATCTCTCCTGATGACAGAAATGTGCATCATCTGGCATACCACTATCACAGACACCTTTTCAAGGGTGTACTGCAGTACACAATCAGAGCTACCCAGATAACAGAATCTCATGTTTCAGTATGCCTACTGTATGTTCTATTTGTACCCTTGTGCAGCCACGTGCCTCATTATATTTCCTTTCTGTTGCTGTTCTTGGATTCTACCATCATTAGCTAGCCAGAGTATGCTTTAGTTTCTCCCATCTCCACCCTGTTCTCTACAAGCTCAACTCTTCCACGAAATTCAGCTCCTGTTCCCTCGATTCTCTTTCCTGAATGCTAACCATTCCTGGTCCCTGTGCCTGCTGATCATGTTAGTAGCTCACTTTGCTACCAACCCTTTTCTCTCAAGTCCTTGAGCATGTTGTCACGTCCCATCTCCATGTCCATCTCTCCCAAAATTCCCTGTTCAATTCCCCCCAGTTCAGCTTCTGCTATGCCCCTAGCACTGAGGCCACCCTGGTCAAAATCACAAATCACATTCGCTGCGACTGCAATATCAGTGTGCTTTCCCTCCTTGACATTGTACCTAGTTAACCATAACATGCTCCATGCACAATACCATGCTTCTGTTGACTCTAGATTTCAGTTTTCTAACATCCTCCTTTTTCTGTGAACCCCAGCCCGTACGATGTGACCTGTCTGCTTTTCCATCACTCTAACCCTCACTGATCTATACTAGCTCACTATCCCCAAACGTACTACATTTAAACGCCCCGTCCTCATCTTCAATCTCCTCCTTGGCCTTGCTCCCACACTACCTATCCAGCTTCCATCACCCGCTTCCTACGTCCTTCAATCATTGCAACTCTGGTCTTCTATGCATTCTCCCTCCACCTCTTGCGCCTCCATGGGACAGCCTTCAGTCCTACTGGCCCTAATCTCTGGAACTTTCTTTTGAAATCCCTCCACCTCTCTATTTCTTTCTTCATCATTACATTCTTTCTCACAACCAATCTTTTCAACCAGGCTTTCAGTCATCTCTCCTAAATCTCCCACTATTATTCACTGCCTGATGCCTTTTAAAAAATAAAATTCTCTTGTAAAGTACCATGAGACATTTTTCTGCCTTAAAGCTACTCTTTTAAATGTATGTTGTGATGGTGAACAGGAGGATATACTTTTATAACAAGTAACTTCAGAAAAACTAATTGTAACTGTGTATTTATGGGGGTTTGTACAAGGATATAATTTAAGATTTACCTTTGCAGTAATATTTTGAGAAACATAACATCTTACACATCTCCATATTACTTACTAAATGGGCATTAAAATGTCCATTAAAATCTTAGAATGTCAACAACATAGTGAGAAATATTCAGAGTGGCATTTCTGATCAGCAAGAGTGAAACATACTAAACACATTTGAATACAAGTCACTGTGCTTATTCTTACCAGAACAGGCATCAAAATATATAATATAAAATAAAAACAAGAAATGCTGGAACCACTCAGCAGGTCTGGCAGCATCTGTGGAAAGAGAAGCAGAGTTAACGTTTCGGGTCAGTGACCCTTGTTCCAGCATTTCTTGTTTTTATTTCAGATTTCCGGCATCCGCAGTATTTTGCTTTTATCAAAATATATAACTGGCCTTCCTACTTGTGTTGCCTGCACCTGTGTATTGTAAGGCCCCATAAAAATGAATGAACAGCTGGAAGTAAGTGAGGTAAAACTGCATCCCGAGATTGAGCCAAACAGTACCACCTGGTTCTGCCTGGAAAAGGCAGCACCAGCTCCAGCTACATTATTCCACATTGAACATTTGTCTTGTAAGGTTTACAACAGGCCTAATCACTCCTATGAGAAGCTGATCTGCATAATTAAATCTAAATTAGGAGAATCATCATGGTGGAATTGTTCCCTTTGAGGGAATAAAATAGTTAATTCTTAGTTACAGAAATGCTCTGTTTCTTGGAGGATTGCCAATGACTTTATTGAAATCTTTCAGGTTATTTTTCTCTCCCCTAATGGCTCAAGGAGCTGTCAACAACAGGGGAATGTGAATGAGTAGCTGTTATTCCTAATGTACAGAGGCCTGAAAGGATGTGCATAGTGAAGAGCTGGAAAAAATGAATGTAAAGTCCAGCAAGGACCAAGAAAGACCGAAGACCGAGAGAGGTTAGGTTTTGATGACAAAACTTGTTGGACAGATTCCCACAAGGATAAGGGCAATTTATGGGTATGTTTGAACACATTGATTTATTTAGGCTTTTGTGTGTTTGTTATCTTAGAATTTTTACATTTTAGGTGCATATAATCAGTGATCAATGAAGTAGGAGTTGAGAAGATCAACAGGGACCATGCTCCAGAGGATTTGCTCTGACACAGCTGCTAGGAGATGCTTCCCAGTCCCCACACTGAGGGGAAGCACATGGCCATCACTAAGCACCTCCACTGTGGCTGGTTGAATTCAGATAGAAATTGACCTGCATCCACTACTTCATGAAACACAAGTTGCTGCTGCAACTCACTGCGCTGCTACATAATCACCACGAATAATGAAGTGTTGTTTTCCCTGGAAATTGAGGTAGTGGAGAGAGGCAGGAGCAGGAGAGTGTATGATAACATGATGAATAATATGCTAGAGATAAAATTAACTATGTCAATTATTTCAATAGTTCTGCAGTTTAGTGTAGGCTAAATATTTGAATAATTAACATAGGCTAATTTTCCAGCAGCACGTACATCAGCAGGTTGGTGCAATGCTGCTACTGTGATAAATTATATCTTTGTGGCAGAATCAGAGGGTAGGATTTTCCCTCTGAGACAGGAAACAGAGGTCGGGACTGTTTCCGGGTGCCGAAACCCCTGGGGGAAATAGTTACTTATTGTGTTTCGCTGGGGTGCCCCCTTAATTGGCCTGGAGACAGACTCGCCATCCAATTGAGGATGAGTGGGCGAGCTCTCGAAGCTGGAGGGCCAATCAGAGGCCTTCCAGCTTATAAGGAGCGGCAGGTTGCGATAGAAGGTAAGTATGAGAGATGGCGCTTCATGATGGAGGAGCCCTCCCTCCAGCTTTTTTTAAAATCTTAAATTAAAAAATGGCTTATGTAGTCAGGCCACTACTGGGGAGGAAAGCTCTCTACAGGGTCATCTGTGGCTGCTTCTACACCCAGGCAGGCATGGAGGGCCTCTAGCCCTGCCTGGTGCACTGGCCCTCCTGCCTACAGGCACCTAAACTAGCCCCCGCCGCCTGCGGGAACCAGGAGGTCGACTAGAAAATTCCTTTAATTAGCCTCAAGTAGCTCTTAAGCCTGATCGCATACCTACTGTGTGCGGACGGGTAGCCCTGCCGGCCCCCGATTCCGCCTCCACAAAAATGTCCCAGAGGCGGAATGGAGTCGGGGAACCGGCGCGCTGGCTGGTGCAGCTATTTTTAGCTTCTGCCCGCTTCTGCTCCTGGCCCCGAGAGGGGGTCGAAAATCCAGCCCAGACGCTTTGACTTTGTGACACAAGTGACAGTGTGTCAACAACTACAGTACTGCCTTTATTAGGATGCTGAAATAAGGCAACCAAAGTTTGCAGGTGTAGTTGCTGGCACCACAACAGGCCTGGTTTGAGCTGTTTCACGTTTGAAACCTAACTCGTTGGGGCTAGTTAGTAAAGTACTAGGGAAGTTATAACAATGCTTCCATCTTTATTTACAAAAGCACTCCAAACCTGGTGACAGAAAATGATTTCTAAAGTGTAACTGTTGTAGTTTGTGATGTTACTGTAGCACTGCTCTTCATGTACAAACATGTAACCAGTACAGCCACTTGCAAAAGAAACCATTTTTGCCCAAATTTATTTATTTATTTATTTTTATTTAGAGATACAGCACTGAAACAGGCCCTTTGGCCCACCGAGTCTGTGCTGACCAAGAACCACCCATTTATACTAACCCTACAGTAATCCCATATTCCTTACCATCTACCTACACTAGGGGAAATTTACAATGGCCAATTTACCTATCACCTGCAAGTCTTTGGCAGTAGGAGGAAACCAGAGCACCCGGCGAAAACCCACGCGGTCACAGGGAGAACTTGCAAACTCCGCACGGGCAGTACCCAGAATCAAACCCAGGTCCCTGGAGCTGTGAGGCTGCGGTGCTAACCACTGCGCCACTGTGCTGCCCAAATTCCTCTAGGAAAGATCAGCCTATGATGGAAAAATGGATTTCAATGTAAAAAAAAAGAGGGTAATTTTGACTTTACACGAGTATAAAACGGGTGATGAGGAATCAGCAGTCCATTTTACATCTCTCCTGAAGGAAAATTTAAAATCAGATTTTCTTTTCACCCGTTTTATACATGTGCGCAAAGTTAAAATTACCTCCACAGACCTCTGCCATCGGGATTACATTCTAAACATTTCCAGTTCAAGACAACCATTTTTGTCAGTCAAGGGGAAAAATGTAAATGCCTATTTTGTATTAAAGTAAATTCATAGTGGGGAACTACACTTGCAGAAGGTTTGGCTGCAGAATTGTGTTACAGTACTGTAGCCCTCTCTTCAAGCATGGTTTAGAATGATACGACACAGAGGGAGGCCATTCAGCCCATTGTGTCGTCTTCGAAACAGCTATCCAATTAGTCCCACTCCCTGGCTCCGCTCCTCATTTGGAGCACAAGGTAGTAGAACTTGCCCATAACCAACCATTACCAACAGGCGTTTTTACAGTAAAATTAGTTCATAATAAATAGAGGCTTCCTATTGGAATGGACAGTCAAGCCAACTTGCATGCTGCAGGAATTAATCCGTCTGCACTCCTTCTCCCCTATAACAAAGATGTGAATAAAGTACCCAACGTGACGTATTTTATTTATTTAGAGATACAGCACTGAAACAGGCCCTTCAGCCCACCGAGTCTGTGCCGACCATCAATCCCCCATTTATACTAATCCTACATTAATCCCATATTCCTACCACATCCCCACCTTCCCTCAATTCCCCTACCACCTACCTATACTAGGGGCAATTTATAATGGCCAATTTACCTATCAACCGGCAAGTCTTTGGCTGTGGGAGGAAACCGGAGCACCTGGCAAAAACCCACGCCGTCACAGGGAGAACTTGCAAACTCCGCACAGGCAGTACCCAGAATCGAACCCAGGTCGCTGGAGCTGCGAGGCTGCGGTGCTAACCACTATCAATGAGTAAATAACTTAGCCTGAACCTGATGTATTCAAGCCTTCTGCTTGAACGTTTAGACAACAGCACTTCATTAATATAATAGCATAACACTATAGGAGGAAGAAGAGCCCAGCAAAGGAGCACAAAGAGCAATGGACCAATCCAACACAATCTTAAAACAAGTTGGAAGAAATCTCAAGTGCCCCACCACTACACCCTCCCACTTCTAATCTACCCCTCCTCCAAACATTGCAACTATGCCAACAGACTAAATGGATTAAATGTATACTCGTACAAATTCTGTGGAAACAAAACATACAATTCAACGAATATCTAAAACCAATGAAAAAGTTAACAGCTTTTTTTTTCAAGCACGAAGCTTACACAGTAAAACAAGTGCCCACAATGTTTTCAAAACTGTGGTTGAAGTGTTTTTTTTCATTGGTAGAGTCATAGAGTTGATTATTAATTTGGGAATTAGACACTCCAGCCTGGGAATTTTGCTTCTCATAAATTATCAGAATCCCTTACAAAAAGCTAGAATACTAAAACAGTTTCTCAGCCAAGGCTTCGAAACACATGCAGAGGAGAAGTTTGGCAAAGATCATATCTGGCTGTAAAGCCATAATAACCAAAGCAATCAGATACCCAGCAGTAGTATAAAAGTTGCAGAGTCCCAGGAACTATGGCAAAATCATAGTCACATCATCAGAAGGTTACCCAAATATAAATCATATGCAATCTCAACACATGTTCTTTTATATATTACTAATAAGATTTCTTAAAATGTGCATTTTCTAAAGTTATAAAAGCACATGTTCCAGCAGCTTCTCAGGCTACAATCTACTTTGTAATTCAGCTAAATAGAAATCTTAATAAAAAATGTAAAAACTGAAAATGCTAGAATTCCATAACAAAAACAAAGCCCAGGTTCTGCTCTGTCCAAAATGTCATGCTTTGTTAATAAACATCAAGCAAAGCATGACATTTTGAGCATTTAATGTTGTGATAAAATTACATCTTCGAAATATTTATTTAAATTACAGCTCCAGAAATTGGACCACCATTTCAAAATGTAATTATTGCTTTTAATGAAGTGGCTTTTGTTTGTTTCCAATGTAACTTAACTAATCAAATATATTGTAATACAAAAATACCACAATATAAAACACACAGCCTATTAAAAACAACTTGCATTAATATAGCAGCTTTAACATAGGAGAAAGCAAAAACAAAGGGGCACAGATGAGGAATAGATGCAAGCCATGGAGGAGGAGACTAGGGGGTGGCTAAAAGCTTTGCCAAAAAGATAGGGTTTGAGAAGAGGAGAGGCAGAGGGCCTTTGGGAAGGAGTTCCAGAGGTCAGGACTTAGGCAGTTGACAACTCTATCGTAAATGATGGGCAAAGTGAGGACAAGAAGCATAACAGGTTAGTTAGTGTCAGAGGACCAAAAGATTTAAGAGGAAATACTGGCCCAGAGGGGATTGCAGGGATAGGTCTGTGAGGCTATGGGAGTATGAGACTGTGTATTTTAAATTGAATGTGTTGTGGGCTGATGTAGATCAAAGGAGTTAGGATGAATAGGACTTAGTGGTGGACAGGATATAGGCAGCTGAGATTTGGAACTGTTGGAGACTATGGAGGGAGAGAATGGGAGGCCATCAAGATGGACATGAGAGAAATTGTGTCCCAAGGTAACATAAATGCAGATAAGGGTCTCAGAAGTTCCTTAGCTGACATCCCTATGTTTCAAGAAGCAATGGATCCTGTTTGAAAACACTATTTAGTATTCCTTAGTTTGATGAGTTAATACCTGGTACAAGTATTGCAGACAAATTCTTTGCTTGGTTTCTTTGTCTTAATTTGAGGCTCCTTCTCCTCGTGCCTTCTACTTGTCACACCATTTACATTTTCTCTCCTCTTTTCCTTTGTCTTCTGATGGACTTGTCTGCGATGTTTATTCATCTGCCGTCTGTACTTGAATGTCCGTCCACAAAACTGACAGAGAAACGGTCTTGCCTCGTAATGCTTTGCCATGTGTTCCTTCAGTTCAACTCTGACAAAAGCAGAAAATAATTCCATCTCATGCTGCAAAAAAAAAAGCAGATCACCCTGCTCATACATAAATTGCTGCATATTGAACAGGCTTATAGATAATTGAAGAAAAAGGCCCAATGATCGAATATCAAGCTGAGAAAAATGAGCTTTCACCACTTTAAAACTTTTCTTTTCCCTCCATTTTAGTCTCCGTTCCTCCTAGAGATGCAGACTTGTTGTGGTATGGTTCCACAGAGAGCCATCCACTATCATTCTTCATATCCGAGTCTAGACACTGTGGGTAACTTTGATCTGCCAGTCTGGCAGAAACCAGATTAGGCAGGCAGTTAAAATCACCAAGGCGACATGCTAATATCCCACTTTCACTTGCCCTTCTGAGGCAGGACAGACACTTGTCAGAAACCAGTGCGATCCTTCTTTAAATATGCAGATCCTCCTCTGATCATATCATCAGGACTGCTATTTTAACAACAGGCCTGAGCGGGGAAGACATTGTGGCTTTCCCAGCAGGTCAAACTCCTGGGAAGAGGAGCCAGGATCAGAAAAGACCCAAAAAGTTACGTCTTCTATGGTCCTTGTGGACTCAGACAGAGCTTATGGGTTCTATTTAATTTTTGATATGGAACCTCCACTTTCAATTGGGCATTTTACAGCCCTCCAGACTCAACACTCAGTTCAACAATTTCATGTCGTAACTTTTGCCCCCCATTTTCTTTTTTTTTTCCAGTTTTGGACAGCAACTGTTGGTGATGATTCTGCTTCTCCAACTTACACTTCCCCAACTTTTGTTTCTTTACTTGTCACATTACTATCTCCTGTGCCTTGCAACATTATTCTTCCATTTAATCTCTCCTGCCTTCCACCCTACCACAGACTTTCCCTTCTAGTCCCCCCACTCCTTACCTCTGTATTTGCTTTAAACCTATTACATCTCCAACTTTTTCCAGTTCTAGCGAAAGGTCATCAGCCTGAAACTCTGTTTCTCTCTCCACAGATACTACCAGCCCTGCTGAGTAGTTCTGACATTTTCTGCTTTTTTTTAAAATGGGGATTGTGTTTTACAGATAATATTGTGTGTAATTTATGGACCATAAGAGATAGGTGTATTTTATGGATAATACTTCCTTCCCTGACATACGCTTCTGATGTGCAGGCAGATGAGTTGCTTTATGTTTGTCTGACAATAGGCCTTGGGTGGCAGGTTGTGTTGTTTTTGCCTTATCAGCAGTAAATTAAGCTGTCTTTTTTTTTTATACTGTGAATTAAAAAGTGGGCATCATGTACCTTTAAATAGTATAAAGGATCCTTGTAGGCCAGAAAAAGTGTAGAGATTATTTTATGATGACCGTCAAGCCTAATCTGGAATTAAGCAGTGTTTTTTTTTTGTACTGGTAAATAGGAACTACACATGATTTTTCATTACAAAAGTTGCTTTTTAGGGAATACAAAATTATTAGGAAAATGGGAAGCTTTGACTGAAGTTATACTGAAACAGGTAGCTTAACTCGGAAATCTATCCTTCCACAATCCCCATCCTCTGTTCCTAGCTCGGTGATAACTGGGCTGTACATTTCACTATGGCTATTAAAGCTATGCATGCTGATTCTAGTTAGGTACACCATTGAGTACTGTAAAGCACTTACTTTCTGAAGAACCTCTTGTCACAATCAGTGCACCCGTGTGGCTTAATACTGCTGTCATGGTTGCACAGATGTTTATAAACCTTGCTCCATGCTTCATCTGATGAAAAAAGAAAATGCAGTTCAATTTAAATCAATACAGTGCTTGTGGCTTTGATCAATATCTAAACACTAAGGCAACACTATTTTGTGAGGGAGTAAAGTATTCCCCCATTGTATAAGAAAAATACATATGTATACATATAGTCACATACTACTTTTGCAAAAGGTTCGTGCTGAGATGGCTGTTCTCAGCTAGGGCAGGCAACATTAGGGATGTTATAATTGATACCATTTAAAGGGGGAAGGATCCAGGGTTCTCTTCCTGATCACAGTTCAGCAATCCTTGCTGGATTTATGTTGGGTCAGGACAGGATTGCGAGGAAACCCGCAGTCCAATAGCCTGTTGACCATCTGCCAAATGTCACAAATGAGTTACAATAACTTGGGTGAAACGCAGCAGGGTGACCATTGCCTGTGCAACTGTGAATGGAGTCACTGCCTTCACAAAAGCACGTGAAGGGAGAAAATAACTTACATTTAGATAGCATCTTTAGCATAGAAAAATATCCCAAGGCATTTCACAGAAGCATTATCAAACAAAATTTGACAAGGTAAATAAGACTTTTTAATCAAATGAATATCTGCCGAATCATCTCTCCTGGTCACCAGGCTGCTTCACCAATGTCACTGACCGTGAGAACTCCCAGGCATTCTGGAACAGCACCACTAATTGCATGGGGGACATGACATCAGACCATAATAAAAACAAGAAATGCTGGAAATATTCGGCAGGTCTGGCAGCATTTGTGGAGAGAGAAGCAGAGTTAACGTTTCAGGTCAGTGACCCTTCATCAGAACTGGGTCACTGACCTGAAACGTTAACTCTGCTTCTCTCTTCACAGATGCTGCCATACCTGTTCAGTATTTCCAGCATTTCTTGTTTTTACTTCAGATTTCCAGCATCTGCAGTATTTTGCCTTTATTATGACATCAGACCAGCCTGGGAGCCAATCTGGATCAGCTGTTCACACTACAACACCACCCTCATCCCCCTCCAAAAAGAAAACACACTCACAGAGGGGTATGCATTGGATCCAGCATATTTATTTTTAAGAAAATGTTCAGCATTTTAAAAAATATATACACACCTAGCAGATCCTCCATGGCATTGTTTATGGTAAGTCAGACAATACACTGTTTCATAACCAGAATGTTATACCGTGTTATGCACAAAGATACAGCTTATGTTTAACCTGGCTACATAGTCTCATTGCTACTTATTCATAACAAAGCTGAGATTAATTGGATATTTATTACCGGTCACAGACCTGAAATATTAACTCTGTTTCTTTCTCCACAGATGCTGTCTGACCTGCTGAGTATTTCCAGCATTTTCTATTTTAATTTCAGATTTCCAGCATCCGCAGTATTTTGCTTTTGTATTGAATGTTTATAACTGTTGGTAAAGACAATTTGTATACTGTTAAGTGGCCTTAAATTTCCAAGTAAGATTAAAAGCAATAAAATTGCACATATGTATTTGACACTTAAAAGTGACTGACTCAATATTTCTATGGATTAGCAGATCACCCATGACATTACTCACACCAAGTCAAAGGATAATCTTTGTATGATTATTTAAAAAGTGGTATCTACAAATTCCAATAAGGGATTGTTTAGTTACATGTTTAAATACTGATCCTGAAGTGTAAGTGCACCTCTGATTACTGTGCCCTGTCAAAGTTTTGTAATGATAATGAAACCCTCAATTTTTTCCCAGATTCCCTCAGAATATGGATCACCTTTTTAAATAAATTTGTTCCTGGGATATGGGCAAGGCCAGCATCTTTTGCCCATCTCTAGTTGCCATGACGAGAAGCTGGATACAACGGAGTGGCTCGCTAGGCCAATTCAGAGGTCAGTTAAGAGTCAAGCACATTAGTGTGGGACTGGAGTCATATATAGTTACGACTGGGTAAGGATAGCAGTTTCCTTCCCTCCCTAATAGACATTACTCAGCCTGTTGGAATTTTACAACAATCTGACAGCTTCATGGTCACTTTTATTGGTCAGCTTTTTATTTCCAAATTTTTAAAACTGATTTCAAATTATCAAACTACCATGGTGGTGAACTCGTGTTCACTGGATTATTAGTCTAAGCCTCTGAATTACATGTTCAGTAATATAACCACTACCTGCAACTGTTGTTGGCCATCTTACTGTAAACTATGCAATTTTAATTGCTTTCAAACTAGAATCAAGTTTTCTTATGGGGTAACATTTAAAGAAAGAGTGTGCATTCATGTAGTTCCTTTCGTGACCTCAGGATTTCCCTAAGCTTTTCTCAACCGATGAAGTCACTGTTGTAATGTAGGCAGACGGAGCAAGGTCCCACAAAGTGATGAAACAAAAGACCAGATAGTCTCTTTTCAGTGATGTTGTCAGAGATAAATATTGACCAGGAGAACACCACTGCTCTTCAAATAGTGGTACGAGATCTTTTACATTCCCAAAAGGCCAGAGAGGGCTTCTATTTAACAAACTCATGAGAAAGATGGCATCTCTGACAGTGCAGTAGTGTTAGGCTTGAAATTGTGCTCAAGTCTCTGGGGTGGGCTTGCACCGATGACCACCTGCCTCAGGTGAAAATGTTACCCATTGAGCTAAGGCTAACTGTCTTATTTACACATTGTTGGCATCATTAATAAAGGATAACATTTGTAACATGAGATATTATATTAACTTATACTGTATTTAACTAGGGCAGTGCCATAGCATAGTGTTCTATGTTGCTGTGCCACAGAATGGTATGGCTCCTAGATCACATTATAAGCTATTCTAAGCAGATGTAGTCACAAACCTGAGGCCAGTGATTTATCCCAGCAATTAAGAAAAAAAGAGCAAAATGAACCATTGCAAAGCACTTTTATATACCTTTTAGCTCTTAAATGATGTTACAAGTATGGGAACATACTGACTGTCAATGACAGAAATTTAATGCAACACAAAGTTAATTGAAAACAAGACAAAAGTATTAATAAATTGAGAAGTAACAGAATAAGTTATCAGAAGTACTGTTTGGAGAGCTGTAAATGGTTACCACTGTGGCAATGGACAAAACATACTTTCTTGATAGTATAAATGTTTTTTTTAAAACTAAAAATAGCTGGCAGAGTGGTGCTGTGAGTAAAAGTTGAATTTCTAAAGTACAAATGGCCTGCTCCTGCATCAAAAGTGTTGTTTTTGTTTGCATTACAGGACTGTGGATGAATTTACATTCTGACGAAGACTTGCAACAGTACAAATAAAGTTTTGTTTTGTTTTTAAATTGGCAAGACTGAAATTAAATACCAGTCCATGCTCCAAACTGGGGATGGGCTTTCCAATAAAAAAAAAAGTACAAAGCAACTGACTCCCACAATTACCTGGATTATAATTCCTCCCACCCTGCTTCCTATAAGGGCTCCATTCCCTGTTCCCAGTTTCTCCCCCACATCCTGCCAGAACATCTTGCTGAATCCTTCATGTCAACCTGCTCTTTTCTTCTATTTGGGCCACTAAAACCTCCTCTACCTTTGCCAGTCTTTTATGCTTCCCCTTCAACCAGACTATTCACCACCCCTTTCACTTTTCACACAATCTATGTCTTGCATATGTCCTTTGTTTCTCTCATTATACTTCCTATGGTCTACAGTTTATATTACTTCTGCTATTGGACTATTTCTAATTCCTATGTGATTGCTTCTTTTCACTTGCTCCTCCTCTCCCATGTCCTGTTCTTTTTTTAAATGCTGTTCATTAATATTTTCCAGTTTTGATGAAGGTCCATACCTGAAACATGACCATTAATTTATCTATAGTCTTCACAGATGCTGCCAAACCTGCTGAGTATTTCCAGCCTTTTCTGTTTCTATTTCAGTACTTTGCAGTGATTAAGTCTGCAGATTGTATGTACCAAAACTTATCTTACTGCGTTCATGGCGCATGTAATGATGCGTGCGATCTGTTACCCTTAAAAGCCCACCCCCTCCAATGTACCAGGATATGCTGCAGTGTGGTCCGATGGGAGTTGACTGCTCTCTGGTTATGTCACTACATGGCCAAGCTTCAAGTGAGAATCTAGATCATGTGTTGATAGGAGGCTGGATGGAGAGAGGGAGGGTATGCAGAAATCACAGATAAGCCTAATTCTGTGCCCACACATGTGCATTTTCCAACAGGGATTACTAGAAAGTGATCAGCATAGGAAACTCTGGTTGATTTTTCTCCTCTCTAACCTAGGGTTTCCGAGGCCAATTGTAGCAACCCAATCACTACTACAGCTGAGATAACTGGACTCGGCACAGGCCAGGGATCAATCAGGGAGCATCTGGCTTACAAAGCTCAGTATTGCAACTTAAAGTCCACTTAGCCGCTGAATCGGCAGAAGAGCTCAAAAAGGTGGTTGAGAGAATCAGACAGTGACGAGTTACAGAGCACCTGAATCACACTGGCTTGCTGGAGCATTGTGAAGAGTTAGTCTCCAATAGCTATTACTTACAAATTTGTAAGTTCCATCTTTTAGAACACATTTTAGTACAACTTGATCAGAAATGGTGTACAGAGGAAAGTTTCCCACACGGTTACTGTGTCAATACATAAAATCTAGATAGAGGCAGACTCTGCAAATAAAAAGAAATGGTCGTGGAGTTCTTGCCCATTTCTGGGTTTTTTTTGGGGGGGTGGGAAATGAATAAACCTACCAGTAAAATCACACTGTGTACACTTAAAAGCATCCTCATAATGGCAGGCAGAATGCAAATCTCTGACGTTCTCAGAGGAATAAAAGGACGGGCACTTTGGACAGTAAAAGAGGTCTGATTTTTGTTGGTGGGTGACTTCATGCAGTTTCCAAGCATTTTGTCTCGTGAATACTTTCTTGCAGAATGAACAACTATAGGTCCGCCTTTTGAAATTGTGACTCTTGAGGTGCTGTTCCATCAGGTTCCACTCAGTCGTGCTGGAACTGCAGTGCATGCATTTAAAACCGGCGTCCCTATCGTGACAGTTCAAGTGAAGGTCATAAATGTCTTTTGACTGCAAGTCCAGGTTGCACGTCATGCAAATATAATGTTCATTTTTTGAGCCACTTTGAGAGTTTTCAGCATTATTGGAACATTGATTTTCATTCCGCTTTTTCTTTCTGAGCTGCCTTTGCTTCTTAAGAATTGCACGATCGCCATTGGCTTCCAAGCTCACCATATGACTTTTATTATTATTGGATATCCGACAGAGGCCTAGTGTCATAAGGTGCTCTGACTGAGCTTCCTCATCATCTTCAGGCACAGCTGTCCCAACTGGGGTTGGCTGTGGCCCTGATGCCACAGAGTGGGATCCATCTAATTGAAAAGGTGCAGACTCCTCTTCAAACAACGTGCTGACCTCGCATGCATCAGCAGCATGCAGATTATCATTATGTCCTCCCAGTCCCATTTCACAGGACACTGGGCTAATGTTGTGAAGCATCCTGTACATAGGAAGAAGAAAAGATATCCTCTCTAGGTTGTCCACAATAATATCCTCAGCCACCTTACTTTCAGTGTCCATGTCTACATCAGTGCTGTACGAGGAGTCATGTTCTGTCTGACATGTGCCAGATATCTTCTTAGAAAGCTGATCATTAGCCTTGGGTTTGTGAAGGTCTTCAATGTGTGAGTTCATTTTGATCTTCAGGCTGCAGGTGAATGCACAGATTTTACATCTGTAAACTTCAATAAGGAATATCTCCACAAAGTTTTTAAACTGGTGCTCAATGCCTTCTTCCATATTGCTTATGCATAAACTTGCTGTAGTAGTCTCTTCTCGCAAATGTAAAGTCACTGGCTGAATGTTCTGGAAGACAAATTTTGCTTCATTCATCTTCAAAATAAACATATCTGTGAATACAGATTACAGATTGAAATGGCAAACTGTGAAATCCATTACATTACCTACTGTTTAGTTTTCACTGCTGGGTAAATCCTACTTCAAAGTTTATGATGTGGAAAATTGCAGCAGAATATAACTCTTAATGCAATTCACAAAGTAAAAAATACTCTCTGGGGAAAGTCTTACGATAGTAAAGGTCAAGGACAATTAGGTCTACATTTTTGGATTGTGAGGTTTGTATTAGACGTGCTAGCCAAAATTGAGGTCGTTAAATAAATCAAAATAGCAAAGAAACCAAGGATTGAAATTCCTTGTGTCAGTAACTTTAGCAAAAATGTTGGTATGATTCCAGGATGAGATCTCCCATAATGTACTCACATTGACTTTATCCCTAAAGTTAATGGGCTCAATTTCCATCCTTTCATCTTACACTCGCCTAAACTGGTGCATGGTGTAATATTGTACACTTTCTTGGATTATGAAACTTCCTGGATCGCTAAAAGTGAGTTACACAGGTTGATGCTGTGTACATGGTTTGTTCATCTACATAAAGATAAACATCCATCCTAATTCTGACCTAAAACTATGCACATAAAGACACAAGCAAACTCCTGCTTCCATGCTAGTACCAGAACCTGGAACCAAGACTGTTAGAGCCTGTCTTCTCCCAAATACTGCCAGACCCTTGCTACCTTCAGCAACATCATAAAAGTGATCCACTATTAATTAATAAAATTCATAGCTCAATTTATAACTTCACATTTATTACAAACATCCATTTTGCCTGTGGCCAATGACACAGGGCATTTACTAATTACGTCATTTTAACAATCACTGTTTCAGGGAACATACAGAACTCGGGAAAAAACTTTAAATGTTAAAACATTAACAATTTTTGGGGCGGCACAGTGGCGCAGTGGTTAGCACCGCAGCCTCACAGCTCCAGCAACCCGGGATCAATTCTGGGTACTGCCTGTGTGGAGTTTGCAAGTTCTCCCTGTGTCTGCGTGGGTTTCCTCCGGGTGCTCCGGTTTCCTCCCACATGCCAAAGACTTGTAGGTTGATAGGTTAATTGGCCATTATAAATTGCCCCTAGTATAGGTAGGTGGTAGGGAAATATAGGGACAGGTGGGGATGTGGTAGGAATATGGAATTAGTGTAGGATTAGTATAAGTGGGTGGTTGATGGTCGGCACAGACTCGGTGGGCCGAAGGGCCTGTTTCAGTGCTGTATCTCTAAACTAAACTTCAACCATTGAGCCACCTTCGTTGAGTAATTTCTCAAGTCAAGTATTCTACCCTTCCTCTTAAAAATGCTAACTCCACTTCTATCCTTCAAACTCCTAATTTTCAAAACATATAACAGGACTCCTTTGCAAAATGACTGGGCCTTTACCAAAAGTGTTGCACCTCACTACCAGGTCCGATAGTTTTCTGAAAATGCTCCATGACCTTTACTTGCCAACATTATTTTTTCAACTCAAACACTTTACACAATGGCCTGTGCTGTGCTTTCTGTCACTCACGGCATTTATACAGAAAGTTCCCCAACAGTTGTCCCTTGTAAAACATCAGGGTAACCGTCAGGAAGTAACCAGGGCAACGAGAAAGCGTTAACCCTCACATACTGTGCTACAGGGATCGGTCGTCAGGTTTATTACTAGCAAACTAATTTAAATTCTTGCTGATAAACTTATTAACAATAGGATTACAGACCTCGGAAAGGCTCGCAACTTTTCTGAGCTAATCTTCTGATTGCAGCCTCACAAAATGGGAACTTTTCTCCTTAGCTCTTGCTGTGCCTGACTGTCATTACACCAAACAGCACCGACATATCCTCCTGTCTTCCGGGACAGGAAACAGCGCCCGACCCAGGCTGGCGCATGCGCTCTGCGAGGGGTTGCAGTCCCTCCGGTGACGTCAAAAGTGCAGACAGGGAACTACAATTCCCAGAATGCAATTGTGACGTCACTGCAGTCCAATATACCACTGCCAATCCATGATCAGGGGGACTTTGTCCCTGTTAGTAACAACTGGTTAATAAAAGTTTAGCAAAAGTATTTTCTACACACAACTACTGCTGCTTCTTTTTGTTAGGAACATAGGAACCGGAGTAGGTCAGTTAGCCCCTCAAGCCTGTTCCGCCATTCAATGAGATCATGGCTGATCTGCAACCTAACTCAATATACCCGTCTTTACCCCATATCCCTTAATATCTTTGGCTAACAAAAGTCGATCAATCTCAGATTTAAAATTATTGGACCTAGCATCAATTACCATTTGCAGAAGTGAGTTCCAAACGTCTACCCCACTTTGTGTGCAGAAGTGTTCCCTAATTTCACTCCTGAACGGTCTGGAGTAAACTAGGGGTATGCTCTGTTCCTTTAAAGAAAAAGACTTGTGTTTATATTGTACCTTTCATAACCTCAGGACATACTTTAGGAATGTAGGAAATGCGGCAGTCAATTTGCATACAGCAAGCTCCCACAAACAGCAAATATATTTATAGACCAGGTAATCAGTTTTTGTGATGTTGATTGAGGGATAAATATTGGCCAGGACGCTAAGGATAACTCCTTGCTCTTCTTCAGATAGTGCTATGGTATCTTTTACATCTTCTAGGAGAGCAGTCAGTGTCTCAGTTTCTTTGTCTCATCTGAAAGATGGCAACTCTGACAGTGCAGTATACACCCTCAGTACCACATTGGAGTGTCAGCCTAAATTTTTCTGCTCAAGTCTCTGGAATGGGACTGAACTTACAATCTTCTGACTCAGAGGTCAGAGTGTTACCAACTGAGCTACAACTGACACTTTGGGTTGTTGGTTTCAAGAAGTGATGTTGGATTGAACTTATAGGAAAGGTTCTGTTCATATATTTTTTTACATCTATCAGGCACATTACTGGCATTACAGTTGATTATTAATTTTACATGATTAAGCAATTACTTTTATGTAGATCTGTAACTTTGCAGAATGCATTTTCCTATCCTTAATTTTATTACAGTTTCACCCTGTATGATTTTAGGTGAAAGTTAGAAGCACAGCAAAGTAATTCTACCTACACCAAGGAACACATGTCAATTGTATGTGCCATTTGTATTATTACAGTACCTGTATTACAATTTTGTATTTAAGAACTTGTTAAAAGCTCAATGGGTCCATCTGGTGACATGTTGATATGCAAACTGGGATGGTCAACACAGAGCCTCAGCCTGCCTGGGTTGGGGAGGAGAAAATCAGCCAAGGTTACCACTCCTGATCACTATCCATAATTAGCTAAATATTTATGGCTAACGCATGATTAAGATCAAATCATTATTAATGGCCTCAGACACGATTAAAAAGAGACCGACTTCAAGGTAGATGGGAGAAATGCAATGAATGTAGTGTACATGGGCTTCAGGCAAGCCTTTAACAAGAAGGGAGATTACTAGCGAAGTTTAAGGAATATAAGGTGGATAGCAAACTAGGTTAACATTTGGTAAGAACAGACAAAACATAAAATAGGAGTTATGTTCAGTTTTTCAAAGTGGATGGAAGTGGGTAATACTGTCCCACAGAGTTCAGTTTTGGGGCCATATTTGTTAAATGTGTATATTAATGGTTTGGATATAGGACTAGAGGGAAGGGTGTTGCAATTTGCAGATGATACTAAAATAGGAACTACAGTTTTGGAAAAACAAAGGGCTATTGATAAGATGAGGAATGGGCTAAAAGGTGGTAGACGGAATTCAATGTCAGTAAGTGTGAGTTGATGGCTCAGTCATAGAAGATAGAGGGTAGCAGTTGAAGGGTGCTTTTCTGAATGGAGGGATGTGACTAGGGATCAGTGCTGGGACCTTTGCTCTTTGTAGTATATATAAATGATTTGGAGGAAAATGTAGCTGGTCTGATTAGTAAGTTTGCGGACGATACAAAGGTTGGTGGAGTTGCGGACAGTGATGAGGATTGTCAGAGGATACAGCAGGATATAGATCGGTTGGAGACTTGGGCGGAGAAATGGCAGATGGAGTTTAATTTGGACAAATGTGAGGTAATGCATTTTGGAAGGTCTAATGCAGGTGGGAAGTATACAGTAAATGGCAGAACCCTTAGGAGTATTGACAGGCAGAGAGATCTGGGCATACAGGTCCACAGGTCACTGAAAGTGGCAACGCAGGTGGATAAGGTAGTCAAGAAGGCATGCGGCATGCTTGCCTTCATCAGTCGGGGCATAGAGTATGAAAATTGGCAAGTCATGCTGCAGCTGTACGGAACTGTTGATGTTCGGCACAGACTCGGTGGGCCGAAGGGCCTGTTTCAGTGTTGTATCTCTAATCTAAAAACTTTAGTTAGGCCACACTTAGAATATTGCGTGTAATTCTGGTCGCCACACTACCAGAAGGACGTGGAGGCTTTGGAGAGGGTACAGAAGAGGTTTACCAGGATGTTGCCTGGTCTGGAGGGGATTAGCTATGAGGAGAGGTTGGAAAAACTCGGATTGTTTTCACTGGAATGACGGAGGTGGAGGGGTGACATGATAGAGGTTTACAAAGTTATAAGCGGCATGGACAGAGTGGATAGTCAGAAGCTTTTTCCCAGGGTGGAAGAGTCAGTCACTAGGGGACATAGGTTTAAGGTGAGAGGGGCAAAGTTTAGAGGGGATGTGCGAGGCAAGTTCTTTACACAGAGGGTGGTGAGTGCCTGGAACTTGTTGCCGGGGGAGGTGGTGGAAGCAGGTACCACAGAGACGTTTAAGAGACATCTTGACAAATACATGAATAGGATGTGAATAGAGGGATACAGTTCCCGGAAGTGCAGAAGGTTTTAGTTTAGGCAGGCATCAAGATCGGCGCAGGCTTGGAGGGCCGAATGGCCTGTTCCTGTGCTGTACTGTTCTTTGTTCTTTATTCTTTGATGCAGTTTGGTTAAAAAGAAATAACAGCATAAATTATATTTTTGAATAAAAGTAGATTTGATGCTGTGGAAGATCAGAAGAATTGTGGGAACAGGTTTACAGGACATTAAAGGTAAAACTTCAGGTTGATACATACGAACATACGAACGTACGAATTAGGAGCAGGAGTAGGCCGCTCAGCCCTTCGAGCCTGCTCCGCCATTCAATAAGTTCATGGCTGAACTGATTTCTCCACATTACCACCTACCCCCGATAACCTTCCACCCCCTTGCTTATCAAGAATCTATCTACCTCTGCCTTAAAAATATTCAAAGATTCTGTTTCCACCTCCTTTTGAGGAAGAGAATTCCAAAGACTCACAACCCTCTGAGCGAAAAAATTTCTCCTCATCTCTGTCTTAAATGGGAGACTCCTTATTTTTAAACAGTGACCCCTAGTTCTAGATTCTCCCACAAGGGGAAACATCCTTTCCACATCCACCCTGTCAAGACCCCTCAGGATCTTATACGTTTCAATCAAGTCGCCTCTTACTCTTCTAAATTCCAGCAGATACATGCCTAGCCTGTCCAATCTTTCCTCATAAGACAGCCCGCCCATTCCAGGTATTAGTCTAGCAAACCTTCTCTGTACTGACTCCAACGCATTTACATCCTTCCTTAAATAAGGAGACCAGTACTGTACACAATACTCCAGATGTGGTCTCACCAATGCCTTGTATAGCTGAAGCATAACCTCCCTACTTTTGTATTCAATTCCCCTCGCGATAAACAATAACATTCTATTAGCTTTCCTAATTATGTGCTGTACCTGCATACTAACCTTTTGCGATTCATACACTAGGACGCCCAGATCCCTCTGCATCTCAGAGCTCTGCAATCTCTCACTATTTAGATAATATGCTTCTTTTTTATTCTTCCTGCCAAAGTGGACAATTTCCCACTTTCCCACATTATACTCCATTTGCCAGATCTTTGCCCACTCATTTAACCTATATTAATCCCAATGTAGCCTCCCTCTATGTTCTTTTCACAACTTACTTTCCTATCTATCGTTCTGTCATCATCAAATTTAGCAACCATACCTTCGGTCCTGTTAAAGGCTGTTAAAAAAAAACTAAAGAAATTTTGGGTTTTATCACTAGATACAAGATATAAAATCAAAGAGGTAATGGTGAGCCTATATAAAACCTTACTAAGCTGTCAGTTAGAGCACAATGTGCAGAATTGGGCTTCACACTATCGGAAGAATATTGAGGCTTCAGAGAAGGCAAAACACAGATTCACAAGGATGAGGGGATATAAATATGAAGCAAGACTTGAAAAATTGAACTTTTTACATGAAAGCAATACAGATTACAGTATGATAGAAGTGGTTAAAATTATGAAAGGATGGATCAGGGTAGATAGACTGTTTCTAGTAGTTGAGGGGTCAATAACAAGTGGCTATTAATACAAAATTTCATGCAAGAGATTTAGTTAAGAGAGCAAGATAAACTTCTTGACACAGAGTTGTGAGGCTGTGGCATTTACTTCCACTGTTAAAGGATTAACTTACATTTATATAGAACCCGTCATGGGCACAGACACGATGGGCCGAATGGCCTCCTTCTGTGCTGTAACCATTCTATGATATTCCAAAGCACTTCACAGCCAGTGAAGGATTTTTAAAGTCACTGTTCCAATGTAAGGAAACATAGCAGCCAATTTGCATAGCAAAGTCCTACAAACAAATCAGATAAATGGTATCAGTGATATTAGATGAGGGATAAATATTGGCCAGGACACCAGAAGAACTCCCCCACTATTTTTCAATTAGTCTCCCAGGATCTTTTACGTTCACCTGAGAGGACAGGGGAGGTACCATCAGAAAGACAGCACTTCTGGCAGTAGAGCACTCCCTCACTGAGGTGTCAGCCTCGATAATGTGCTTAGT